>NC_049203.1:8000494-8335494 GCF_013347855.1 Anguilla anguilla
AAGAAATATTTGCGGTTTGTGTTTATCTGTACGTGTGGCGCGGTGTCATCTTTTCAAGTTCTTGTGCTGGGATTATCGGGTTTATTCTGTTGTGGACCACCTGTGGCTCCTTCTGAAGTTCTGCCTGACCAAAATGGCGGAATGTGATGTTTTCAATGGAACTGCAATTTTTCCCTGAGAGAAGTTTTGACTCTCTCCTACACACACGTACACATACACACACACACACACACACACACACATAAACAAACACACACACACGCGGAATCGCACACACAAATCTTGTGAAAGGGCCGGGTGGTTTTTGTCCTCGAAACTCAGGACCAGTGAGCCTCTCCTCTGCAGGGCTGGCGACATTGATTGCGCGCGGTGCGAGTTTGGGCCGTTCTGTCCTTGTTTACGCTCCGTTCTCCTCTGCTTTTCCGAGAGCCTGACGCATTAAAAATCGAAACGCCTCTTTGGCTTTTTTAAAAAAAAATTTCCATCGCGAGCCGCGGCAGCGCATGAAAGGAGACGCGTCAGTGAAGCCTTTTTGAAAAACGACGAAAGAGAAAAAAAATACACGCCATGCAGAGGAAATGAAGAAGTTGTTGTCACTGTTTTTTTGTTTTTTTTTTTTGCTCGGGAGTGCTAAGTCTCTGAGATGCAGATCGACGGTTGCGGAACACACACTGTGCATTTTAGATCTGTCCCGAGAGGGGGGGGGGGGGTGGAATCGAGCCCAAAAACTATCACAGCTGCTTTACCAGGTCTGTGTGATACGTGGAGTCTTTGGCAGGCAGAACTCAGTGATCCCTCAGTACACGCTAAGGGGCTTAAATCAGCAATTAGATCAATGCCGTCTGTAATGGCAAGACCAAACTTATAGAGAGAGAGATATATTCCTAGAGCAGTTTGTTCTCATATCGATCAGATGCATAAGCATTGATTCAGCCAGCAAAAGGCAGTGCACTGAGATAGTTTTTAATGAACTCAGATTTTTGGCTGAGCAAGTTTATTGCCCCTTCCAAAACCTGCATTCATAAAAAAATTAATTAAAAAAATGAGCAGCTGTCATATTGAGAAATACCCTCTCCCCTCCAGCAGGGGGCGATGTGTCCAGGGCGAAGGGACAGCAGAGAGGAACTCCTCTTCTTTTTCTTCCTATGGGTTGCTCTGCCTAAGAGGGCACTGTGGACTTTTCTGCACTGAACAACTGATCTGGAATTAATACACCAAACTCTCGTCCCAACCCCTGACCGTTATGTGGAAAAATGTGAAACTGATCTGAGGTTCGAGCACAGTCAAGTCACCGAGCTGGAAAGCGTTTCTGTTGCTCACAAGCGTGTTCCTCTGGGAAGCTTTCTCTAGCTCACGAGTGAAAGTGGGCTTCGATACGACACAACCGTGACTGAATGCAGTGCTGCTTCTTTCAGACGTTTTTCCTTTTGTCATTTTATTACTTGCATATTCAGATTAATGTGTCTTTATCATTAATAGTAATCATCGATGTATAGAGCTGCCCATATTGGGGAAAATCAGGTTAAGCCTCTTTTGATACTGGTTACAGTACAAGAATGCCTCCTGACTGTATATCCCTGACCATAGGGATATAAGCCCCATTCCCTAGCAACCAGTCCACACCACTGTTCGCAGTGTTCCAGAATCTCACTTTACACAGGGACCTGGCGGGCACTGTCAATCACGGTATTTGCAATGCTCCCATTCCATACAGTGTGACACACCCCCTGCAGTTCCCTACACCACCCAAAAGAGGGCAGTGTTATCACAGGCAGGAGTTCAGATATGAGGGAGGAGCAGGGCTTGCAAGACAGGGGTTTGGAGCACATCCATGAATATAACTGCCAGCATAACTGCCCTTTATCTCCTAGTTTACCCAGGTGATTTTTGACTCCTTTTTCAGGTTGATTAAGAACCATCTCTCTGTTTTCATAAAAAAATAAGAATTTTATCATAAGAACATGAGAATACGTAATACGGAGAACAGACCATTTAGCCCTTCTGGCATCATTATTTACATATAAACGACAGACCATCCAGCACCGCATTAAGCCTGGTCTCAAACTCCACAATGATCTCTGTCTACCACATGATGTACAGTAGCAAATGATTCTGCGCACTGGCAACTCTCTCTGGAAAAAAATAAAAAATAACTTTCTATGAATGGCCCTTTGTAAATGCTATATAAACCTTTAGTAAGCACTGCATGGCACCTTCATAAGCATAACTGTCTCCATAAGATTTTTATAAATGCCAATGTCAAGGAACACAAATAAGCATTTGGTGTGTGCCATTTTAATATGTCATGGTAGTGTCTCCTGCTAAATAGCATGACTGGTGACATAACAAGTCTTATTAATAGTTACTATTATTCCCCTCAGGATTTCTGAATTATTATAGTGTGCTTAAGGAAGGGGTATGTGGTACTTATGAAGGAGTCACAAAGGACAATTCAGAGACGATGTGACCAGAATATTTACTGACATCAGTGTGGAATTTGTCTTTAACTATCCCACCAATCCCCTCTTGTTCTGCTGTCAGAACTCAGATGGAGATATTTGTATGTAGGGCACTTAAAAAAAATCACAATGAATTTGATTACCTCAGGCAGATCCCTCCTTCATCTCCTTTTGCTAAACCCTTGAAGGCAAAGTGTTCTGAGTCTTTTTCTTGTATCGTACACATTTCACACCAGGAACCAATTATTGCATAAACTTTATTTACACAAGACAAACTTATTTACTATCCATTATGCCTTTTCAAGAGTGTCTATAGCAGGGATCTCAAACTGAAATCCTGGAGGGCCGCTGTATCTGCCGGTTTATTCGCTGTGTTCCTGCACTTAAATGCTTAATTAAAGTCATCGATTGGCTACACAGTCTATACACCTTGTTTCCAAGGCCATGATTGGCTGCTGATTGAAAGGAAATCACAAAAACCAGCAGAGACTGCGGCCCTCCAGGACGGGAGTTTGAGACCCCCGGCCTAAAGCTTTCCAGTTGTGTGTTGCCCAGAACCACACACAATACCGACAAAGGCAATGCATAAAATCAATATGACCAACAGGATGCTGGGATATATAGCAGAAAGTATTGTGTACAAATTAAAGGAGGTTATATCGATGCACTGCTCCAGCACAATGCCTATCTTGTGATAGGCTTTGATCATCTAGCGCTTCCAAGTCTTTTTCCAATTGAACTCGTGTCCTCAGAAAGGTTTGAGAAAAGACGTGGGCTTTTTTAGTGCGAGTGAATGATTGAATTTGCAGCAGCATCATCACTAAACCATTTGACTGAAAGGAACTTACTTGCAGCCACAAAAGGGTCGGGCTGAATTCCCATAAATCAATTTATATGGCCGGCGTTTCTAATGGATGAGGCACTTTTTTAGAGATAAATATTGAAGTCGTCCCTGTGTAGCCATATTACCATTGAGCAAAACGGGAGCCGTGTACAGCTCAGCACTGACTCATAGCTGAGATACCAGACTGCCCTGCACATTGCGTAACAAAATGGAACACGGTAAGAACATCCCCGTGAAACATTTACAGTGACGGGCTGTGCAATGCATTAAATGGTAAATGGACTGCATTTATATAGCGCTTTTATCCAAAGCGCTTTACAATTGATGCCTCTCATTCGCCAGAGCAGTTAGGGGTTTAGGGGTTAGGTGTCTTGCTCAAGGACACTTCGACACGCCCAGGGCGGGGTTTGAACCGGCAACCCTCCGACTGCCAGACAATCGGTCTTACCTCCTGAGCTATGTCGCATTACAATTGCATGTTTCCCGCTATTGTGCTCTTCCTTGAACACATTGCTTTTCTACCATTTTTTGAAAACTTGATGTCATAATGTATACTCTGCATAATGTATGTTTTCTTAAACTCTCGCAAGGCTTTACCGTATGATACCTTAACATCCACAGAGGTTCATTTTTCATAGAATGCAAGTGTTTATAAAACATGCCCTGTTGCAAATTTAGTTCAAAGAAACTCAATCTTTCATTTGAATTAAACATGTATAATTGCACCACTTTAAAGTACAGTATATTTAAAATCTTATACATAAACAGATTAAATATTAATGCAAATATAATCGCTATACAATGGCAGGTTTTTCTAGAAAGTAAAATCCTAAATCGTAACAAAAAAGGTACAAATCTTCATAAACGAGCTACCTGATTTGTAAAACATTGTGCAACAAACACATGATCAAATGTTCATTTGGTCAATGTAACTTTAATAAGAAATGTTCCTTACATTTTGAGTAAAATATGGAAGCAGAATTAGATTTTTGGTTCCTAAACTGCATTAGTCAATCATTTCAAGGCCTCCAAAATTTGTGATTGTATGCACGCTTTGAGAAACTACAGTTCTTGTTTAAGTTCATTACACAAAGGCAGTAATAAAATCAACTCAATCTGGGCCTTAGTCAGCAGAACAGCGAATATTATTATTGTTTCTGCATATTGATATGTTAATTTTTATAATCCATTTTCACAAAGGACACCCTTAACCAAGATGATCAAATTCATCAAAAATGAACTCTTGCAGCAATCCTGCTTAAATTTGTTCAAGGATACAACAACAGCAATGCCCTGCTCTGGATTTGAACTGGCAACAATCTGTTCATTCAGAGTCTACTTTAGTAATCAATATAGCTCAGGGGCAATCTGTATTGCAATTGTTAGATTTATTATTATTTTTTTTTTCTGGGCTTTGACCTGGCAGCTAGAAGATGGATCAATATCACTCAATAATACCCATCTCAATCGTGCAACTGTCGACTCCTACAGTTGTTTCTGCTGGCTGGGAAATGTGTGACTGCAGCAGAATGACCTTACAATGCAAACAAAAGTGCAAAGATCCGGAACCAGTGTACAGAAATTCTGTAAGAGAGACAGCTAATGCAAGAAGAGTAGACTCGACTGACAACTTGTCAATTACCTTATTAAACATGGGTCCAAGTTAAACAAACAAGAACAAAAGTACCCTGATGAGAATTAAACTGCATCATAATTAATATGAGCAAAGAATCACAGGCATTGAAAGCAGACAAGAAGCTACACCTAAATGAGGTGTTAGGGCTGCTAGAAAAGTGCTATGAAAGGTTGGGGTAGAGGAGCACAGAACTGTCTGTAGAAGTGAGTCTTCAGACTGCACCACAAGATTCGGAAGATTCAACATAATTACTACTACTAATACTACTACTACTACTACTACTAGTACTACTACTACTACTATTACTGCTGCTGCTGCTGCTACTACTACTACTACTACTACTACTACTATTATGATTATTATTATTATTATTATTATTTATTTATTTATTTTTTGGTCATGTTCTAATAATGCAACATAATTGGTACATTGGAAACTTACATCAATATCATGCATTTTTGAATGAACAAAAAAACTATATTTATCATGCTGTACAGCTCATTATAGTGTTTGCCCAATGTAACCACATAGAGACACGGCTTTTTATTTATCTTCATGCATACGCTGTTATTGTTCAATACTGGCCCAAGAGAAAACAAGCCCGTCCATAGAAAATGCTGGAATGTAGCAGGAATTTCAACAACTCAACAGAACTGCAAGTTCAAAAATTCTAAAAAAGCAGCGTAATCAGAAAACAGGGGCCATGTGTGGCAGCCCGCAGTTTTTGTGCTGAACATTATGTGTGCAATAATTGCTAATGCCACAGCCTGGCAGGAGTAACTTCACATCCCTAGATTAAAAACATTGAGAGGACAGGACAGAACAGAACAGGAGTGTCCGGACCCATCAACCTTTTGGTTGTGGATTCTTTTAAGTGAATGATACAACTTGTGTAGCACCATCCTCAAGTATGCTATGGGTTTTGGGAAAGACCAGTCTTCAGGCAGGGTCTCCATTAAAGAGAATAGGCTCAGTGCTCAGAGAGGACCTTGATGTTGAAAGCCGTGGTTTGAGGGCTGCAACCAGGCAAGTTCTGCATGCCCAGTCGCTACTACTGAATTCCTGTCTCTGTTAAGGTTTATTTTGTCTCCTCAGGCTCTCCATAGGTTCTAAATTCTGCCTTAACTTTGGTTTTGTACCATTTAGTGTGAATTGTGGTATAGTGAATTGCCTCATTGCGTTTATTGATTCATTGAGTGGATGACTGCAAAATCATTCTATCTTAAAATGGCAACAGATCAAGCGGGCAAGGATTAGAGTATCGCCTCATGGAACATTCCAGATAGATTCACATTATTTTGTGTGATAATGTTACAATGAGAATGTATACACACACGCACACACACATGCACATAGGCACACACACACAGGCACGCACACACTCACACACACAGGCACACATGCACATATGCACACACACACAGGCACGCACACACACACACACACACACACATATGCACACACACACACACACACACACACATACAGTATATTCACACACACACACACACACACACACATATATATACATACACTCACTTTCACAGGAAATTTCAATAAACTTTTTAATGAAAATACATATTAAAAAGGAAATATCACTATTTCTGCAATGCTCTAGCATTGTCTGCTGTAAAGATCAACATGAATTGTACGTACATCTAATTTAACTGACTCAATTAAACTGTGATTCCACATCCTTTTAGAGGGTGAAATATGCCACGAAGAGTGGTCCAGCTGTACAACAGAGCTTGGCCAGAAAGGAACAGACATTTAAAATTCCCTTTGAAAATTTTTAAAGGTTCTTTTGAGTTACCACTCTGTGCCCCTGATCTTTTTTTCTCTGGGAGCACAAGGCTGCCGTGTCTCTGTCACAGACTCACAGGAAGTATCCGGAACATGTGGAGACTGGCCGACACCTGGTTGTTATGGGAACCGGCAAAGTGGCAATGAGGACATAAAAGGTAAGAGCAACTTTTTTTAGTCAGAATGGCTACTTGCGTAGAAAGTTTGAAAGCCTCATCCGAGTCCCATTCCCGCCACACACGTACGCACATGGCTCCCCCCCCCACCCACCCCCCCCCCCCCGACCCCCCACCCCCACCCCATGCACCTAATCTGTTGCAGTTGCCTGGGAAACAAATCCATGAGAAAAGCTAGAGAAAAATGACACAGAAAAATGCCCCAGCTGATGTATTTTTAAAGACCTCCACAATGAAGCCATTTGGACATCATAAAATAAAAAAAAAAATAAAAATGCTCTGTGGTATTTGTGGATTTTATATTTTGGTTAAGGTCAGGGGTATTTGAGGAAGGACCCAAAAGTAGAACATTTCCTTTTATTCTGAGAGTGCATGAAACCCTCTCAGGTTTAAAACAGAAATAATTGGGCCGTATTTGCACTAATGCTGTTTATTGGAATATGAACACAGCTTATTGAACAGCTTTCTCCCAATGCGGCATCTTCGCATTTTTGTTCTCACGCTTCTGGCTTGCAGTGCTCCCATCCAGTCTAGTCGAATAAACACAGTACTCCTTCTGTTCAAAAAGTAATATCACCATATTTTAAACACATACTCGTTCCTTTGTAAACACTTTGCCTGCAGGTGAAAGTGAACAAGAGTGAAGAGAACCTATCCTCAGTTTGAAAGTGCATGTAGGCCTTTCATTTGAATTTCAGACATTTTGAGTTTGTACATCTGGTTGGTTTGAAAGCAGACAGCATACCTGTAGCCAGTACCTTCTTGACTACACCAACGCCCGCCAGTCCTCACCAACACTGGACTGCTCACCATTGGCCGGCTGTCCTGGTTACCGTCTGCACTTCAGCCAGTTTGAGTCATGCGTCAATGTTGTTGTCCTGAAAAACCAGTTTGTGACACACCCTCAGGTCATTATAAGCTATCAACATGCCAGCCACAAGCAGCGTTCTGGAAAAGTAAGTCCATCAACACATCCTGAAGAGACATAGGGTGTGTTCATGTTCTTTATAAATTGTCCTTGGTCCCTTTTCAACATTTCGTCAGAGAGCAGACGAGGAATGGAGAAATGCACTCTGCACTATTTGCCCATCCTCGTTCATTCCATTCCATTACTGGCATTTAGCAGATGCAACTTACTTATCCAGAGAAACTTACATAGCATTTACATTGCATCCATTTATAAAGCTGAGTATGTGATGAAGCAATGTTAAGCACCTTTCGGTTATAAGACTGACTCCTTACCCATTATACTACGCTGCCACCCCATGTGTCATTCCAATGTCATTCTGAGGGTACACTGTTCATGCCAGACACTGAATCCTGGAGCACATATGAATTCTAACCCTGTGAGCAGGATGTTTTTAATTATAAACTGAGCTTCGTAATAATTTCAGAATATTAATTAAATAACAAATTAAATTTGATCAAATGATAACATTAATAAATCTGTCCTGACATTTACTTTAGTTTTTTTAAATCTTCCATCCATCTCTACAAAATATATATTCATGTTTCCATTTGTTTTTGGTATCCTAATAATGCCTGAGGAATTATACCTATAAATGTGCTGGCACTATGAAAAAATAAATAAATACCAGCACAGAATAAAATATCACAGTCGAGGGGTGCTCAGTAGACCTGGGTCAAATGCATATTTGTTTTGGATTCAAATACTTTGCTGTGCTCTGTTGATCTTGCCTGGTAAAATTGTGCCTGACAAGAAGCCCAGAAGGTGAGGATTGCCATTTCTGAGAGTATTTCATAGCTTCCAATATGCCAGACAAGCTCAGTAAAGCGTAGAAAAGTATTTGAATCCAAAACAAATATGTTTTTGACCTCAGGTCTGGTGCTGAGTTGCTCAGTCAGTGGCTCATTCCGTAAATGGTGAACTTGCTGATCTTGCATTCCCAACAGTGCTAGCTCTCCTGTAGTACAGTGGAGTGCTCTTTGTCTGGGTACAGATGGAACAGTGATGCGTCCAGAGCCTCGATTGATATAAACTGAGAAGGCATCACATTTTTCCATTTTATAATGTTTTTATTGTTTTAGAGATTATATCAATATTAATCACTTTTAAACACACATATATATATATATTGTATGTGACATAACACCACATACCATATTTAGCCATAATAATATTTGAATTTTTTTTTTTTTGATTTAAAAAAACAGAAATGGAAGTTTCTTGATCAGAATTTTTTCTGGAATTTGGATGCAAAAATTCCACTCAACTTTTTTTTTTTTTTCCACTCCATCTTTCCAAGCCGTAATGATCCATACATGAACAGTTTTTTTTTTTTTTTTTTTTTTTTTTTTGGGGACAAAAAAGTGGCTTAAGATCAAGGGAAGGGTTGACAAGCAGAGAAACAGAGTCACAATCTGAAGCAGATGATTTAACCAAACGAATATATTTTTAAAATTTACAGTCTTACTTGCTTAACACATTGTGAGTCATGTCTATATAGACAAAAAAAAAAAGCCAGGAAATTAACGAGATAATGAAGTCTGTCTCATATGATAGTAAAACCATCACACCAGCATCCCTGGCCGTCTGGACGTGTTTTACAATGGGAAGCTGACAGGCAGGGATTTGAGAGACGGCTAATGACTTCAGTGAACAGACCTCACTTGATTTGTGCTTCCACTCACTGATGGAAAAGGGTCCATTAAAAAAAAAAAAAAAAAAAAAAAGGTGCAGTCATTGTCTAGGCTGTATATACTGATCACTGCAGTGCACTCAGGTTCATGCTGTCTCATTATGCCCTGCGTGGGCGCCCTGTGTGGTCAAAGCTGGTCAGCATCTCCTGATTTTTGGTTTGTATCTTTGTATCTTTGCCCGTTCCATACTGAAAGCTTTTACCCAATCTCCAGCACTGTGTGAGCGTGTCTGGAGCTAGACGTGTTCTATAGTCGTTGTGTTGGGACAGGACCGAGGAGGGAGTGGGCCATTCTTAATGACTAGTGAAAGCCTAAATGATTCAGTGTGATGTTTCTGGTAAAAAAAAAAAATCAGTGTAGAGATTCATCACATTTCCATTACCTTTCGGCAAAACTATTCTGATCTCATGATTTGTGATGTCTGTCTTACTGACCTCTATCTTGCCCATCCCTTGATATATAAGATCACAACTTATATATCAATAGTTCATGCCAATATTTATTTAGTTTTGATATTTCAGTATTTGATATACATCTTGAATTTATGTATTTTGATTTTTTAATTGTTGTCATGGCACAGATGGAGGAAGAGAATAAAATGAGAGCTATGGCTGTCTAAACATGATTAAAAAAATATTTAAAAAACCTTCTGTCTGGTTTCAGCCTTTTTGATTTTTTAAATTGAATTACCAAGCATGCGTTCTGTTACTGCAATTCACTGTCCAATTAAAACAGCCCAAGGCATTACTCCCTGTGGTTTTCTCTCAACTTTGAAATCATCTAAAACATTCTTGGTTGTTTGTGTGTCAGCTATTTAAATCTTCAGCTTTAATTACTGATTATGGTAATTTGTGCGTGCGAGTGTGTGTGTGTGTGTGTGTGTGTATGTGTGTGTTTATATGCTGAAAATTCTGCCAGTATTACACAAAGCCCAACTTCTTGTGTCCATTGAAAAAAAGGAAATCTTTAAAACTGTGCTTTGAAAGAAATCTCCTGCTCAGATCTCCCGCAACGAGAAGCCCCTCGCTCCCAAAAAATAGTTTTATACTTGGATGCCAGCAGAATGGTTCATATTGTGCAACTGACATCTTGTATTTTCATGTGTGGGCGTCTGTCTCTGCAGCATGGCTTTTAGACGCCTTTCTTCGAATTTCACTGGCTTCACAGGCCCATTCTCTTTTCACCTCTTTTCTCCCCTGCACACAATACAGGCACCTGTGTTAATCCTTCAGTTCAGATTGCAATTGGCTTGTCCCCCTGGTTGTGACTCGATGGACTGCGTTTTGGTGCGAGAAGGTGGCGGTTGATTGTGCTGCGGCATCTTCTCGTATTCCTCAGAATGTGATGCATTGTGACATCATCGCAGCACATGCACACCCGGGGTCTGTCTACGCATCAATCCCCAGAGGGGTGGGGCCAGAGCAGCAATCAGATTGCTGTGGCATTTGATTTAGCTAGCTGCGCAAAGCACATTGACTGGCAGGGATACCACGCGGTGGAAAGATACTGTAATCTACATAATTTTACTATTTCAAATGTCGCCGTTTGTGATATTGAAAAGCCGCAGTCAATAGATGTGTTGATAAAAAAAAGGTGCTGAGAGACCCTAATCACAGATGGTACATAATTGTATAAATGACAGAAGAAGAAAAAAAACAGGGAACATGTTGCCTTAAGGAGTTGGAAGACAGGCAGTCGACAGTATCTCAAATCAATTATTTGCTGGTGACACTGTGCAGATTGCAGACGGTTTTTAACAGAGCTGCCAATGAAAGTGAATCCAGTTGACTATTGATCAGTCACAGGGATGAAGACACATCATTATAACCAAAACAAACACACACACACAATTTTAATATTGCCAAATTAATGTTAAAACGGCATTATATTAATTTTACCATACGTTTTGAACCTCAAATTTGACCAAAATAGCACCAATGTTCACATTTTTCTGTGAGGTTTGAAATGACTAATATAAACAAAGAAAAATATGCTGTCATAAATATAAGCATTTACGTGTCTTTCAACATTTAACGCATTGAAAGCATTTACATGTTTAATGTATTAAATATTTCATACATTTAGAAGATAATTTCATTTGTTATATGTTATATATTTCTTACATTTAGTAAATGTTAGCGTTTAGCATTCAATTCTCATGATGTATTTTTATTTCATGAATACATAAAAGAAGATAAAGTCTGAAAAGTCGTGAAATCTTGTAACAAAGTCACTCTTCTGGCAATTGTGAGCTTGAACAGGACTTTATAAATGCACTGTAGTTTTATTTTCCTTTTGTGGACGGAGAGTGAACAATGTGTTTTGGGTGTTCCTACATCAGGTTTGTTCTGCACCAAATAACACGCCATGCAGGACTACAGATAATAATGAGGGCTAATCAGTTGAATAAGTCCATATGTCATCAGTTAGTGAGAACAAAAACAGGACAGATGTGCTTAAAATATTGTAATCTTTCAATATGATCTTCCATAGTTAGATTAAATGTTGATTTAAGGGTGGTTTTCAACATGTTTCTGTATACTAAATAACTTTAATATATAAAAAATTCAATGGCCCGCTACATGAATCAGGTTTCATGGCCACTAAAAGCAGGTACACCAGTAAATATCTACTAAATATGGGGAGGCAGTGCTTTAGACAGGATTCTCTCTATTCATGTATTTTACCAAGCCCCCCCCCCCCCCGCCCCCCAAACAAACAAGAAAATATTTGTAAATCTGGCAGCACAAAGAGAGACACAGAGAGATGAATAACAGCCTGCAAACACACTGAAAAAGAAAAAAATACATGCTGAATTAAAGCTTAAGTACTGAAGTTCCTCAGAGATTATAATGTTTACTTTACAGATACTATTAATCAGAGTGATTTATATGGCTTACATTCTGCACATTACCTGACCAAATAGCTGGATATTAAAGTTAAGTGCCTCGTTCAAGCACTACAAACAGGACCGACCGTTGGCATACACACTCTGTGCACGTTGGTTTTTTTGTGGGAACTTTTTTAAGAACAAAAGAAAGAAGAATTTACAAAATGTAAATTACAGACACCACTCTAATATGCAAGGCTGCAGCAGTGGTTGTGTTCCTCAACTAACTAAGCCTTAGCAGAATATATTGATGTACAATACATTATCGAGATATTGAAAAACTCCCCAATATATTTTTTATTATAATATTTTCATAAAGTTTGCATGAAGTTCCCCAAGGGAAAAGGGCTGTGGACTCGGAAACATTTCCTATTGGCTGTCCTGCTCCGAACATTCGTTCTCAGGGGAACCCCTATGGAAACAGCCAATCGCCTTGCAAGGAGGGTATTACCCAGTGCCCATTATCGAGGTCTTGGCATGTCGTTGTGAAGTGACACCGGCCTGTTCCGCTACCCTTCTGATGAAGACCCGGAGAGCTGAACACGGGGTGTCTTTTTTTTAAAAAGGGAACACGGCAGTGTCAGGTCTCCAGAGAGACTGTCTGAACTTTGACGCTCTCAGTCTGGTGTGTGCTTTTTTATTTATCGTTTTTTTTTTGTTTTTTTTTGTGGTTGCTGCTGTTGAACTGCGATGGGCTGTTTATTCTGTAAGGCTTCCTTGGGTGTCAAGGGCTGTCTTGTTTTCCACAGATTTGTGGGCGGTGGCATGAAGCAGACGTCTGAGTTTTTTTATAGTTTTATTTTTTTTTTATTCAGACCATAGGAGCAACATTTAAAACTCGTCCCAAGACAATGGCGCTGAATTTTAATGGCTAATTAATGAAAAAAAGCTTCTTAATGGCAACTATGAGGATGGGAAGGATTTGTTTTCAAGGTAATTTCTTTTGCCGGGGAAGGGAGGGAAGGAGGGAGGGAGAGAGAGAGAGAGAGATGTGAAGAGGCATGTGATAGAAATGAAGCATTGTTTAAATCATTGGCCTTGTTCCTCAGTGATCTTCAGTGTATTTATCTCACGGGTACAATAGCCATTGACATGACTACATTATGAAGCACGTCAAGCTGATTTTTTGCTGCTGTTCCCCTCATAAAACACGGGCCGTGAATTCATGTACGAAAAGAAAACGATGTACACATTCTTCACAGAGCTAAGCCTTAGCAGAAACCTTGAACTTGGCGAGCGCATGAGCAAATGGGTTTTAGCCTGGATGATGCAACCCCCGTTTCCACGAACAGTCGTGGCATGCGGGTGAAGCGGGGCGAAGGGGTGTAGCTAAAGGCACTGTTACCACAGACACCGGGGGTGGAGGGGACAGAAGACAAATTATGTCCAGGACAGTAGACCAGTGGCAGGATCCTCTCGGGAGATGAGTGATTGAGAGAACCAGAAACAAGATTCTCAGCTCGAGATAACACGCTGATCCAAAGACACATCTGTCAATGAAATGGCCGTACGCTTAGCTCCAGATAACACACTGATCCAGACACATCTATCAAAAAAAAAAAAACCCCCGCCATATTCTTAGTTCCGGATTACCCTTGGATTCAAAGACACATCTTTCAATGAAACTGCCATATTCTCAATTCCAGATTACACACTGATCAAAATGCACATCTCTCAATGAAAGAACTATGTACTAATTTCCAGATTATACACTGATCAAATGCACATCTCTCAATGAAATGGCCATATTCTTAGTTCCTGATTACACACTGATCCAAAGACACATCTGTCGAAGAAACAGTCTTGTCCTCCGCAAAAGCATTCACGACTACAATAAAATGAATGAGACAGTAAAATTTTTTGGCACAGTTCATTCTGCTGAGTTCAGTCTGCAGTATCTAATGGATTCAGAAAAAAAATGTTTTTTAAAAGGAAATTAATCCTGTTTTTCAGGGGAATGGCAGGCTGTCCCATCAAGATAATAGCAGAATAAACTCTGAAATTATTATTATTATTATTATTATAAAAGGCTTGTGTACTGATTACTGGTCAGTCTGTGGTTTGTTTGAGTGTCAGCACTGGTTATTCATTGCAGGTAATCTTAAACATACTAGTGAGCCTTCAGCCCATAATCTCCAATGGGTTGAGAACCGCTGGACATTTGCAGCATGGTGACCCTACACAACCTGGCAATGAATTTTTGTCTTCTGTAGGGGACATACGTCTCCTCATTTATTATGGTGGAACCTACACTATAAGGGACATTCAATGAAAATATATTTTTAAAAATATTTCTTAATGTTTTTTGTCATCCAAGACACTTGAATTATGTCAAAAAAATTGGTTGCACTTTTTTCTGCCAGGTTTTAGGAGGTTATGAGACGTGTTTTAATCACAACCCTTGCCAGGCTTTTACCATTAATATCAATGATTTTACTGAAAATTTCATTGAAAGTCTTACTATAAAGGTGAGCCACAGGGAACAAACACAAACCAGCCATCTCATCTCACTTCCAACCATGTTGGAGACATTTAAAAAGATCACCACAGCTGAGAGAAAATGTTGGGAATCTCTGACCTAATGCATTAACTGACAGTGAGTCTGTGTTCGGCATTTGTTGTTTGCAGTTTCTGTGAGACCGATGCTTTTTCCCTAGTGTGTGAGTTCTGTCCATCAGCTGACTGTTTGTCGAGGTAAATCACAGCTATGCAGCCCCCTCCCCCCCCCCCCCACACACACACCTCACCACCCTCATATCCCCACCCCTCCTTCCCCACACTCCACGGTCCTGCAATCCCATCCCATGATTCCATCATGAGGAAGCAATGGCAGCGGACGGTGAAAATCCTTCCGGCGTGCAATATTTGTGCTTTTATTATCGCTGCAGGTGAAATTGCTGCTAACATTTTCCCCTTGTCATTTTACCACTGAGTTTTTGCTCCTTCAAGGATGAAAGAAGTGTATGTGTGTGGGTGGTGGGGGTGGTGCTGGAGGTGGTGGGTGGGTAGGGGGGTGGGGCAGGGGGACAGTGGTGACAGGGAAGAGAATGGGGAGTTTATGACACTGGGGATACAGTTTTTAATAAAAATAATGCCATCTCACCTCTGTGTGAGTAATGTTTCAATAACCACTGACCTAGTTGTTTTAATTTCCAAATGCAAAGGAGAAACATCATATAGCTCAAACCAGTTTTGGGGTTCCATTTATGCAATGGGTCATTAGTGTGGATGCAGTGTGTGATTCAATCTTTAAATTCTTAAATCTTTACCCAAACTGGTTTTTGCCTTTTCCAAGTCATGCCTGATGCAAAGCATGAAGGGAACAGGAAAACATGGCACACTTCTGAACATCCTACAGAACAAACCAAAATAGCCATATCTATCCATCCATCCCTTATCTATACCCGGTTATTATCCCAGCATGCATTGGGCGAGAGGTGGAATACGCCTGGATAGGCCGCCAATCTATCGCAGGGAACACACACCATTCACTCACCATTCACTGGCACACTCATACCAATGGACAATTTAGACTCTCCAGTTAACCTACCTGCATGTCTTTGGACAGTGGGAGGAAACCCACACAGAACCCAAGACCTTCTTGCTCTGAGGCGACAGTGCTACCCACTGCGCCGCGCCATAATAGCCATATTTTCTTTCTTGAACATATTTTTTTGCAGATGCGTTCATCCCTTCACTGATAGAAGGCGTAGGTATTTTACGATTCTCTCCACTTCTCTTACAACCCAAACACCTTTGCATGGAGAAGTGTGATTGAACACTCGTTTTTATCAATTCAGTAATAATAAATACATAAATACGATCACTGTAAAACTGTAAAAAAAAAAATCTTTTTTTCTGAAAGCTGCTCCAGCTGGGAGAAAAAACAAAAAACCGGAAAAGTCTGACGGGCAAGTAACAGGGTCACGACCGACAATATTTTTGGACTTTGGTTTTTCTGTCTGATTTATGTAATAATGGGCGCTCTGCAGGCGGCGATGAAGACAGCGGCGCTCGGCGGAGTGGACTTGTTCTGACTCAGCAGAGAGCTCGCGCTCCTGCGAGAGGTGGAGGCCGTCCGCTGGACGTGCAGCAGGCCCCTTGCTTTTTTCTGCTGATGGAGACGCAGCTCTTCCAGGCTGTCAGAGTCCATCTGGCCATCGTGACCATCCCCACGTCTGCCTCTCCTACGCCTGACAGGACCGCGTCAGCACCAACGGGGAGCTTTCATTCCGCGCTGTCTGGACAACATCTGCGGACTTAATAAGGGTACCGGAAAAATACCCCCCCCCCCCCCCCCCCCCCCCGCTCTTTTTATATTGGGCCACATGAATACAACTTTTTTCAGGGTTAGTGATAGTGCACTGAAATTAAATTAAATTTTAAAAAAAATTTAAAATAAAAAAACTTTTACTTTTCTTTTTATTGTTTGTTCAAATTGCTTAAATGTGCCATTCTTGAAATTCAAACAATTACCCCGCTAATCCTGGAAAGCCCTCTGTGGTAGGTTGTTGTTCAGGATAATTGGGCCTTTTTATGAGATTTCCTTTGTTCTTTAAGAGGGTTGATGAAAACGTGGGACCCATTTTGTGGCAGCAGGGCTGTAATGGGGTCTCTGTGCATATTGTACCATTGTGGTACTCCAGGTGTTGGAGACAGTGTCACATTGGGTGTCAGTGTCACATTGTGACAGGACAATTATAAATATTGAGGATAATTATATTTGTGTGATTTCCTCCATAAACCAGTTGTATTTTTTTCTTATATTGCTGAATGTCAGTATTTTTTTATTCATCAGAAGACTGCATTGTGATGTATGTTACACAATAACCTTTCATCCCTAATGTTTAATGTTTGCAAACTGCTGGTCAGAGATCAACAACAGAGGGCGCAATGAGCATTGAATGAATAAACCAACAAACAATGCATAAAACAATAAAATAAATCATTATAAAAATGGGGCAGTGTGACAGTGTGACAGTTTCCATTACATTTCAGGCATTTAGCAGGTGCTCACCATCCAAAGTGACTTACACAACTTTTTACACAGCATTTACATTGCATACATTTATACAGCAAGACAGATTAAGTGCCTTGCTCCAGGGTTAATTCAATTCAATTCAAACCTGGGAATCGAACCTACGGCCATTAGGTTAAAAGACCAGTTCCTACACTGCTGCCTGTCTGGAAAGATTTTAATAGCCCAGTGTATAATAATAAAAAAAATAATAATTCCTTTCATTTTTCATTGGATGTTTATGACAATTGCGGCAGTCTGTGGCAAGGGAATCACAACCATTAAGATGTTTAGTCTTTATTCAGCCTGTCACTTAAAACAGCAAAAACATTAGCGAGAAAGGTTTTAGTTTCTTAGTATTTTAGACTGAGAGAAATCTTTCCATTGCCTCAGCTGTGCCAGATGGGATTGTAGTTCTCTCTCTCTCTCTCTCTCTCTTCATTTTTTATTTTTAATGTTTTCTCCTGCTTATGGAACATTTTATAATGCAAATCCATCTTGTGATGGAAAGAAATGATTGAAAACAAAAGCGCATTTTGTGTCTGTGGAGTCAACAGGCTCAAATTCCAGGAACCGTAAATGTGATCCGTGCTGATGCTTTGACTGGGTACATCTGCACTCCGAAGTGCTCTCTGTTCAACATAAAAAGTTTTCGCTTTAATGGAAGAGATTTTTTTTCATTTATTCATTTATTTATTTATTTATTTATTTATTTATTTATTTATTTATTTATTTATTTATTTATTTTTAACGTTTAGTCTCCAGGACGACGCGGCGAAAGAGATGAAATTGGGCAGGCTTACACACTTTCTTTGGCTGCCCCTGTGGACGGGCTCTGGATCTCCTCGGCCAGACGTGCCCTCCGGTCCTTCGCCTGAAATCGCGCTTTTGCGATTTTTTTTTTTTTTTTTCCTGTTTCCCATTTCGCGTTTATGACCACCTCTCTTGTTCCAGCAGGTCATAAAATATTTTGAAGGAGCCCTGTGGCCTTTCTCTTTGCGCTTTATTTCCAGCCGTCGGTAGCAGTATTGCACTCCACCTTTGTTATGTAGCTGAACAAACCCAGCAGAAAAAAAAAAAAAGATTATAAAATTGCTGAATTTGCATATTGGATCAGGGGCAGCAGTTTAGAGAATGGTGAAACTGACGTAACCTGTTCTGCACGTCAAAACAGTGGTAAAACGAAGAGAAACATCAAGGCTCTCTTAAGGGACCTCACAATACCCAGACGCACAAATAAATCTACGATTCAAAACAAAGAGTCAAACGGCATGCGTGATGGACTTACTGTAAGTCCAAGAGCTGAAAAAAAAAAAGCTCCAACACTCAAAAAAAACTGTTGAAAAACTTTGGTTTTATTTTATAGGAGCTCACTGTGCATTTTACTTGTGCAAGTCCTCATAAGGTAAAGGACATCAAGTCCTCTGCACAGATGCGCCACGTATTGAAGTTCACTGGCGCATGCACGCAAGTGCGCTAACTTATATACGGGCGTGTTATTATGCAGATACTGCTGTGTATTTTTAAGCTGCTGCAATCTTCCCCTAGCAGCGCTCACGGAAGTTCAGTGAAGCCCATGATGAGGTGAATCAGGCGGTTACGTGCCCTGCTGGAACCAAAGCCTGCTGTCTCTGCGCCGTTGTCGCTGAGCACCTGTGACTTCACCAGGTGAGAGCACAGTGCGCTGTTTCAAAGGGATGTGACTCTCTGTCGGGATGTGACTCTGTCTGATCTCATTGGCTGTAACTTCACCAGGTGAGAGCACAGTACGCTGTTTCAAAGGGATGTGACTCTCTGTCAGGATGTGACTCTGGCTGATCTCATTGGCTGTAACTTCACCAGGTGAGAGCAGAGCGCGCTGTTTCAAAGGGATGTGACTCTCTGTCGGGATGTGACTCTGGCTGATCTCATTGGCTGTAACTTCACCAGGTGAGAGCAGAGCGCGCTGTTTCAAAGGGATGTGACTCTCTGTCGGGATGTGACTCTGGCTGATCTCATTGGCTGTAACTTCACCAGGTGAGAGCAGAGCGCACTGTTTCAAAGGGATGTGACTCTCTGTCGGGATGTGACTCTGGCTGATCTCATTGGCTGTAACTTCACCAGGTGAGAGCAGAGCGTGCTGTTTCAAAGGGATGTGACTCTCTGTCGGGATGTGACTCTGTCTAATCTCATTGGCTGTACCTTCACCAGGTGAGAGCAGAGCACGCTGTTTCAAAGGGATGTGACTCTCTGTCGGGATGTGACTCTGGCTGATCTCATTGGCTGTAACTTCACCAGGTGAGAGCAGAGCGTGCTGTTTCAAAGGGATGTGACTCTCTGTCGGGATGTGACTCTGTCTAATCTCATTGGCTGTAACTTCACCAGGTGAGAGCAGAGCGCGCTGTTTCAAAGGGGTGTGACTCTCTGTCGGGATGTGACTCTGTCTGATCTCATTGGCTGTAACTTCACCAGGTGAGAGCAGAGCGCGCTGTTTCAATTGGGATGTGACTCTCTGTCGGGATGTGACTCTGTCTGATCTCATTGGCTGCAACTTCACTAGGTGAGAGCAGAGCGTGCTGTTTCAAAGGGATGTGACTCTCTGTCGGGATGTGACTCTGTCTAATCTCATTGGCTGTAACTTCACCAAATGACAGCAGAGCGCGCTGTTTCAAAGGGATGTGACTCTCTGTTGGGATGTGACTCTGTCTAATCTCATTGGCTGTAACTTCACCAGGTGAGAGCAGAGCGCGCTGTTTCAAAGGGATGTGAGTCTCTGTCGGGATGTGACTCTGTCTAATCTCATTGGCTGTAACTTCACCAGGTGAGAGCACACTACGCTGTTTCAAAGGGATGTGACTCTCTGTCGGGATGTGACTCTGTCTGATCTCATTGGCTGTAACTTCACCAGGTGAGAGCAGAGCACGCTCTTTCAAAGGGATGTGACTCTGTCTAATCTCAATGTGCATCTTTACTCTTCATCATCCGCAACACAAATCCGGATCCGGATGGAGTGTGTACTCCAGTCCTGAATGCTGATGATACTCGCTTGATAGACGTTTTTTAACACTGTGTGTACCTGTCTACTGCTGAATATTTCATCGAGAGGATTCCGGGAATTGGCCTCGCCCAAACGATGATGAAAAGGCTTGTGTCCTCCCGTGTGCTGGCGCTGGGGGGTGTGCCCCTGACTGCCGAACCTTAGCGTAGGTCATCCGTCACCGTAATCAGATTTCCCCTCCTGTCTCATTTACCCCGGTGTCGCCTTTACTGGCTGGGCTGTGCCCTGTTCAGTACACTTAGTCATAGACATGTCAAGATTATGGATGACTTACTTAAGGCTCAAATTATAACACAAAGTGCACGTCTCCTATCAGGAAACAGATCGGCTTGTGCACTGGTTAACATGCCATCTCTGCCTCTGCTGTCTTTGTCTTTTTTGTAAGTGTAATCATATTGCGTAATCGCATTTATTGTTCCCCTCAAACTGAACGGACAGACGCGCACTCCACCCAGCTGCTCGTCCAGGCTATGGTGACCTCTCGCCTTGATTACTGCAACTCTCTCCTTGCAAACCTGCCAGCTTGTGCCATACAGCCACTACAGATGATTCAGAATGCCGCTGCCCGGCTCATCTACAACCTCCCCAAATTCTCCCACGTCACTCCTCTGCTGCGATCGCTTCACTGGCTACCGGTCGCTGCCAGGATCCGATTCAAAGCCCTGACCCTTGCCTACACTGCCGCCAACAGGACAGCCCCCATCTACTTGCAGGACATGACTCAATTCTATGTGCCTGCTCGACCACTCCGCTCTGCAGCAGCAGGGCGTCTTGTAACCCCTCCCACCCGCCCAAAGGGATCACAGAGCTTCTCCACCCTAGCTCCCCAGTGGTGGAACGAACTCCCCGTCCCTCTCCGAACCTCCCCCTCACTATCCATCTTCCGCCGTGGCCTGAAGACTCATCTCTTCAGACTATACCTAGAATAACCACCACCATGCTGTGTATATATATATATTAAAAAAAAAAAAAAAAAAAAAAAAAAAACCCTTTTTCCTTGTCACTTGTTACATGTTGCCCCATCCCTGCACTTCTTGGTAAATTGTATTTGTCCTAATATTCTAGCTTAATCTTCTGCCTAGTTTGGCTTTGCAGATGTTAGACCAGGATAGTGTTCATTGTTCTCAGCTAGAAATAGCTGTACAAAATAAGTAATTGTACCTTACTGAACCCGTGTTCAGCAGTTGTCTACGATCATGAAAATGCACTTCTTGTACGTCGCTTTGGATAAAAGCGTCTGCCAAATGAATGTAATGTAATGTAATGTAACATAAATGGCCACAGGCATGGATGTCTGTCGTTTGAAGTACAAAAAAAAAAAAAAGAAAAAAAAAAGTTTGAAACACACCAAAAATGACATATTTTGTGCTGATGTATATTCGGTTTTGAGCAAATGACTAACACCCTGTGTGGTCCTGTAATTGCGCACTGCCGCGTTACAGTTTTTACTTGTGTCATTTTTAATTGGAACTGAGAACAAGTTGGATTTTAAAAAAAAAACATTTAAAAGTCTTACTCTTTGAGGCACGACATAATGAGAGGGGATTTAAAAAAAAAAAAGGTTTCGTGATGTGTCACATTTTTGCATCTCCTTCAGAGGCCTGATTATAAAAAAGGCTCCCTCGTTCCCCCGCCACGCACCTTGAACACGCAAATTCAGAAGGCACCGCATTCGCTAAAAGTGGCGAACACCTGCCAGGATTTCAGGTGTCTTCGAGACAGGCTGTAATTAGCCAAGTTAGTGACTGTGGGACGAGTCGGAAGTTGGGGATGGAAAGATGAATGAAAGTGCATGGTTTTACTTTTCTTCCGCCCGTCTCTTTGCGAGCAGACCATGCAGACTGCTTGCTCAGTTGAATTTTCTTTTTTGACGTCCATGTCTGCAAAAAAAAAAAAAAAAAAAACCCATTGTAGTCATTGTTATTTGAATATAGCAGTGTAAGCATAAAAGCTATACATAGTTTTCATTGTTATTTTGGGGGGAAAAAATGAAATGTGAACCACTTATGCATTGTTCTTGTCTGAAACCAGCGTGTAGGGGCAGATGTTTCTGTAATGGCATGTGCATTTTGACATAATTTAAATATCTAACCTGTTTTGAATCAGAAAAAAAACTGGCACACCCATAATGTATTAACATAACTGTATGAAGGCTTTAAACTGGTACAGATAGATTATGTTCCTAATGTGCTATCATAACCTCAGCAGGAAATATCGTCAGGTAATATTTGGGTTTTAGGGTTTGTGAACTGAAATTTGAGCTATCCGCTTGAAGGCCCCTTCTTCACAAGACAGGAATCCCTCCGCATGGTTGTCAACATGGACAGCAGTACAGTGATGTGTCAAGCGATGTCCGGCCCAGCGAATAGAATGACAAGCTACATCTGAGCTGTGCTCGTTGACTGAGATTCGGCCGTGTCATGGGCCACCTCCAGATTGGGTGTGGCAACCAAATCTGGGTCACCCATGGTACCGTGACTTGTGGACCTCTTCAGGGTGGATGTCAGCCTGATCTCAGCCAGGAAAAATGAGCGATCAGGGCAGAAGAGCCAATTATTCACTTAAAAAAATTCAAACAGCAATAACGCCGCTTTCAACAACCGAGACAATGGGTTGGATTTGATTTTTCCTCAAAATTTTCTTTAATGTTTGACAATCGATCAAAAGCCAGATTTTAAAAAAAAAATCTTTGCAAACACAACTTAGAGAGTTCAGCAATCCCTTAACCTAAGTCTAATCAGTCGGTCTATGTAAAGCCAAGTGTTTTGTGATGATTTGAACCTGTTGACTTTTCGAAACCTTTTTCTCACGTACATCCATACTAACATTCTGGTGGAGAAAGAGCGAGATAAATAGAAATTTCCTTTCACTTGTTTGGTAAATTATTTCCATGTATTCAATTGCTCTCTTAAAAAAAAAAGAAATTAAATAAAAAAATTTATAAATTGCACAATGACATGACATTTTATAACGACGCTTTCCTCGTCGGCACTTGATAACTCAGTGAAGTAGGACGTGGGCAGCGACGTGCTATCTCTGCGTGAGAGAGAATGACGATAGCCCCCCCAAGTAGTAGCTCTCTTTCATTAGCTTTTGACCATGAATACATTCGCAAACATGCTGGGGGCCTGTCTTTCGGCTGCTGTCTGGATAGAGTGTTAGGTACAGCCATGGCTGCAATAGGCAGTACACAGAAATGGGTGCGGGGGGACACCATATTTGGTGTTCCAGGCTAATGAACTCCATTACCCGTCTTCTCATGTCCAAGCAGCAGAGATCAAGGGAGCCATCCTGCCGGCTTTACTCACGGGTCGCTAACATTGGCCATAAAAAAAAAACATGCCCTGTTCTCTGACAAAGGCCTCATTCTGATGATCCTTATTCAGTCAGGTAAACCACCCTCAAAAGGAAAACAAATGACCTTTACTTTTACCTTCAGCAAGTTTCCTGAAACTTAATTAATTTAAGTGGAGAAGTTCCATGATTGAACTCTATTATATATATATATATATATATATATATATATATATATTTTTTTTTAGAAGGTAGCTCTAAAAGAGAGATCAAGACAACCAAAAAAGACGTGGAGATTGAGTGAGAGTGAGTGAAAGGCCAGAAGAGGGAAATAAAGATGAGAGTGGAGGTTAGCGACGCATTTTCGACGCGCCGTCCCCGCGGTTCTGCCTCTTCACCGTTCCCCCTACCAGCGCATCACGGCAGTTTGCTCCGACCTCGCTGGGTTTTTTTTCCGCGACGTCCTCCGACAGAAGACGTCAGCCGCCGAGAAAAGGGCACCGCCTTAACAGAAGCGTCCAGAGGCGGAAGTCTCCTTTCGTCTCTGGGGAGGGACGCGCCTCCGTGGGGAGATGGAAAGAGAGAGAGTGACTCTGCGTCCTGACAGGGCATCTCTCTCTCTCTCTCTCTCTCTCTCTCTCTCTCTCTCTCTCTCTCTCTCTCTCTCTCTCTCTCTCTCTCTCTCCCTCTCTCTTTCCCGTTAACGGCATCAGGAGGAGTTCTGAGTTCTTCCTCCCCGGCAGCGGCCTCCTGAGCATCCGGGCCGGGCCAGCAGGCAGTCCCGTCCGGTTAATCGGCCCCGCCGAACTCTTATCTTCCCCTCCGAGAAACACGCCGCCATTATTACTGTGACACGGGGGGCGACGCCACTGTGCTCCTCCCCAGGACAATACCACCCCATTCACACCAGGCCGGGACGAGAGAAGAACAGAACTGCCTTATCGAGCTGTCAGGGAGAAATCTGTAGAAGGAGCCCGTGAGGGAGAGAAAGGGTACAGGTTGGGGGAAAAGGGAAACCAGAATGAGATGTCAGATTGGCTGAACGATAGTGTCTTACAATCTTTTTTTTCCCCCCTGACCCAGGTGACCCAGACAGTGGCACATTCTGGATTGCTTAGGCCACGCCCTGTTTTAGAAACAGTGCACCCCTAAGAACTTTGTTAATGCTTGTGATTGGTGTTTGACAGGCCCTGTGCACAATATAGTTTGTACAGCTGGCTATTATTGAAATGTTGAACCAATGTTTAGTGAAGCAGAGAAGTGGTGTTTCCCCTCTCCGAACCCTGCTTAAGGTATTACTAGTGGTGAAATACTAATACATAATTTTCTACACCTTAATGTTTCAATATGTGAAAAGCACTAAATAGTACAAATTAGCTTCTCAAATTCTGAATCATGGCATCCCTCATATACAATATTTATACATCTTTGAAAGATTAGATGTTAATATATGGATTGTCATAAAATGACTAAGGATATAACTACTATCATGGATTCCCTGGAGGACCTCGTGCATAATGCAAAATGTGAACCTACAATAATGGCAATTGCAATCAGAAAACCCATTGAAATGTGATCTGACTGATTTAAGGGACAAATAAAGAGCTTCTCAGAATCAGTTGGGAAAAAGGAGTGAAATCCAGGGCTGCCCTCCAAAAAAATGGGACAAAAAATAGTCACCCAAAGTATCACTAATAAAACTGCAATTATGAAAACATAACAATAATATACGTCTGTAGCCTAAGAGGTGATGAGTCGAGATTGTAATTGACTGCCGGCTTATATCCACATCCCCCTCTGCGTGAGGCATGTTTTCCTACCATTTATGCGGTCTTCTCGCATTGCGCTTTTTTTTTTTTTTTTTTTTGCCATTCTGAATAATTATCATTTTAGCGGAAATAAAATCGCTGAACCGCTTCGTACAATTTGGTATGCAAATGGGGTAATGCGCCACATAAATTGTGAAGGAAAAGGCCCATGAGTGCTAAATAATGACTTTATTTTAACACGATCGCTGTTAATACAGTGCTTTTCACACAGCGCACACAAGACACTTTCCAAGATGATAATAACAATAAAAAACACTAAAGAAATACCTCGCATAACACGTCAATCTTTTAGTGCACCGCTGTCAGGAAAAAAAGGAAAAGTTAAAGGTTAGGAGACAGGGTGCATTCTTTTGTCGCCATGTTGTAATCTGTGGTCGATTTTTTCAGTGTGAGCTTCAAATGAATATATTGAAACAAACAAAACAAATAACTTGAAACAACGTCAGTAAAATGACACAATTTGGAAAAAATACATAAATGATAAATGCAATATATCACATGGCTTAGCATTAGCTATTTCAGATACTCTGAGAAATGGCTAAAAGCTAAAAGGTCGTGGATGGACCTCATGATCTGGCGTCGGACCCAGACCGCGCCAGTGCTGACTGTGTCCTGCAGCCCCGCAGGGAGAAGAGTAATTAGCCCTAGCGTCGCCCTGGGGACGGAAGCGTTTCAGCCAATGACAGAGTCCGGAAGCGCACCAGCGGGTCCTCGCTGGTCGATTGGGCACCCGCTCTCCTGCCTGTTAGATAAGTCAATACAACGTAAGTTATTTATCGTTGAATCTATCCATGTGGAAAGTATGACGACATGACATTGTGTGCGTCAATGTGTGTTCCAGAGTGGGTGTAACTACACCCAGTAAGCAACTTCCCTACCAGATATAGAATATCAATAAGGATGCAGGCAAGATTAATAATAATTTTAAGTAAATAGAGCCAAAAGACATGGCTCATGGAAAAAGCCGAAACACCAACCACTACAACTTACCTACAAGTCTGCCCCCCCCCCCCCAAAAAAAGGCAAATGAAGAATTTTATTCTTGAGGAGGAGTGTGATGCTGGGAGGGGGCAGGAGGAGAAGCAGGCAGAACCTCTTCAGCTGCTGTCTGCTGTGCCAGTTCCCTCCCACAGGCAGAGAGGCCTACAGGACCTTGGACAGCAGCTGTGCCTGTTCCCTCCCACGGTCAGGGAGGCCTACAGGACCTTGGACAGCAGCAGCCTTACATGCAGCCATGCTCATCTGAGGCTGATCAGCAGTCATTTCAGGTGCTGCTCAGCACCTTTGTAGGACCAGTCGTAAAGGCGCACCCTGTGGTGTCTTGAGAAGAGAGGGTTTTCGGGACACTGGCGCTTGTGGGGGGGGGGGGGAGGGCTCTCCTCATCCCTAATCCCCTGTGCCTTTCGCAAGAGGATATTCTTCCTTTGTATGCCGTGGCAGAGCTGAAACCTCGAACACTTTGTTTGTTGCTGGTTTTGGTTTTGTTAAAACGTGAATTGGTTTTGACTGTCACTTGGGTTCAGCCGGGCGTTCATTCCACAAGCACCGCCCCCCACACGGTGACTCCACCCCCACACCACATCGCCAGGAGGAGCAAAAATGTACCTGTCAAGCGATAAAAAACGTGATTTAAAAGCCCATTATATAAACGCCCATAAAGCGTGCGTATTTCACATCCAATTAATGCATCATAGCCTGTGCCATTGGTGACTGACCAAATATGAAACTTACGCAGATATGTCCTTGACAAACCTTGTCCTTTGTTCTGAATTCTGATCATTCCAGGAACATTGACTGGGCCTTGTATTCGGATCATGCATTGCATCTCTTTGACTCGACATCTGAAGAGGAATTGTGACAAGCTTAGGTGTGGCGCACGGTGATCTGATTGGCTGGTTAACTACGTGAGGTTTCTGCCTAATCAATTTCATCTGTCAGTGCTCTGTATATCCGGAGAGGTATCTCTGCAGTTTTGAACAACGCTCTAGTTCCCCAGAAATCTTCAAGGAAGAGACTTCTTGCCTGTGGAATTTCCCATTCACACAACAATAATCTTCCAAAAATGGATCAAACCATGTACTTGTACCTGTTCTCTCAGAGTTGTGCACAGCTCATTCCTTGGATATGAAAAAGTTTGTTCTATCAAACCTGACCTATAGTTTGCAGTTAGATAACAAAGCCAATGCAATTGGTCAGAGGAGGCAATATCTCTAGATGTGGTTTGCAATGCTTAGTTTTTCATATAAAATAGGCCTGTTGCACTGAGCTAGCCTTTTGTGTTCTGGCTGGTAATGTGTATAACGCCTGCAACGTGAACACAACTGGGATAAATTAATAAATGATGTGGTTGCATAAATTGAATGTTTTGAGATTTTATTTGTGTTTGAAAGTTAAGTTTGATGGAAACTGAAACCGTTGGAGAAAAAGTCTTATAGCAGTTTTGGTGTCTGTTGAGAGGAACACAGTGTATATATTTTCTAATTTGAAAGACTGCCTAACCTTCAAGAATTGCCTGAGCATAACCCTATGATTGGAGTCAGCTGTCAGCTATTTCTAAGATCACAACTATCTTCCCTGAATAAGTGTGTCTCTATCCCATTGAGAGGCTATAGCAGGTTGATAGCAAAAAGCCAGAGGGGGAAAATATCCACTGCCCCCCCCAAACCCCCACCCCCCTTTCCCGGCCCCGCATATAGGTGTTTCAAAGATGCACAAAGATTCATAAATTATAGATAAATGTGATGAGCAAATATTTGTTCACTGTCTAATATTACGGTTGACTGGATTACAGTATTTCATTTTGTTTACCCACAGCTGTTAGCATTTGCTGAATTACATTAAACATGTGCCTGATTGAAATTTTCCAGAGGAAAGGCTTTAAGGTTGGTTAGAAAGAGGCATTCACACTGTCATTGCACTTGTGGGTGAGGAACGACTGCCATTTGCTGAAATATTTAATTAAACATACACATTCCTTGATGTATGTTTCTCGCTGGTGTAAACTCTGTACAAAATGAAGGTCAAGGGAGTAGATGCACAGCATTGAAGGTTCTAATCATCCAGTGAAAGGGTAGGGGATTAAAGGCCAACCAAGAATTTCAATACCTGTTGCTTTTGTTCAATGTCATAATAATTAGTTTATTCATACGGAGTCCTTGATCTCGTAATCTCAGCAGTCTTTATGGTGAAGAGGTCACCACCAATGTGTGATGCAAACACAGCAGTCATTTTGAAAAGAACATTCACCGTACATAGTCTGAGATGCAGAGGGATGGAATTATTGAGCCAATGAGCTTCTTGGACCATTCTAGGTGTTTGGAATAAGATACCCACTTCCCTAATCTGTTTCCTTCCTTTAATGTAGAAAACTGACTGGACCTGTTACACACAAAAAACACCTGTTAGCTTGAGACAAGTTTAGTTAAATGTAACAACTGAGTGCAATGTAAAGTAAACAAACAAACAAGCAAACAAAGAAATAAAAAAATGATAAATCACTCTCTAGATTTACTTTTTTACTCAAATGCAAGCTAAGATTAGTGCTAGTGCTTATCATACCTAGCTATCCAAGTTGGAGAGTGTTAGCACTAGCAAGCTAATGGCCTTTGCTAGCATGTGCACATGCAAACCCAAATGATCAAATTTCTGGTTATCTTGAGACCATTTCCCCTGCAATGACCATTGCCGATCGCACGTGTTTTCTGTTTTTGCAGTTTGGGCTTGTTTTCATTTAGTCTCCACAGAAAAATAATTAAAAGGACCATTTCCAGGCAATGAAATGGTTGAAAGGACTTCAACTGACAATCGCTCATTGCATTTGATACCTTTGAACATGTGCTTGGAGTCTAGGGGCAGGATTAAATGTGGCTTGTATGGAAGGAAATGATGAAGGTACATTTTTATACCTGTAGAGAAAAGCAGTTTAGTAGGTTGGGGTAATAGCGCAAGGGGTCGTCTGAAAATCTCTTTTCCAGATAATTGTTTAGAATTCCAATAATAAATCTTGCTTGGCAACATGTTGGTTGTAGTCCAGCTCCACAGTTTAGATTCTAGGTTCATTGTGTGCCTGAAGATAATTTTCAAACACCAGAAGAGTCCCCAGACTCCAGTTCTGTATTTTTTTTTTTTTGCTAAATCCATTGTAGATGTGAAATGCACATTTTGTTGTCCATTTTGTAGGCTAATAGGAATTTTTTGGACCATTTTTGAGGGGAAAGCTTATCTCGGCAGTGGTGAAAAAAGTGTGTTGCTTTGCCTGTGTGAACTGCTATTGAAATTACACTTTTAGAAAGAGTAATTGGAAAAAAAGAAACACAATAGATCCTTTCATAAAGAATTCTTTCCATATAGCAGTGTTTAAATTGCCTTCTGAGGCAGACCATGTGCAAGACACATTCACATGTGCAGACACACACACATTCACATGTACAGACACACACACATTCACATGCGCGAACACACACACACACACAAATTCACATGCACGAACACACACACACACACATACACATGTGCAGACACATACACACACACAAACACACACACAATGACATAGCCTTGTTTAAATTTATCTTCATTTTTATGTCCCTTGTGTATGTGTGTGTGTGTGTTTGTGTTGTTATACACTTGAGGGTTTCTTTAAAAAATAAAATTAAAGAAAGCGAAACGTGCCTCCCTGTAGTTTTGGTAGGAACACAGTGACATTCTATGACAGCTGATATTGCTTTTCCTCCTCGTGCCACTCCAGCAAGACTAAAGGGGGTTAATCGTGTACAGAATTCAAATGCAGACTGTTGATTTCAGATCAGTTATGATGGGTTATCTGAAGGTGGAAATGGCAGAAGACAAAAATATTATTGCCTCGTTTACAACTGTTGATCGTTATCACGTCTTAAAAAAAAAAAAAAAAATAGTAAAACAGCTTTTAATGCCATATTTACCAAAACGCGGGGCGGGGGGTGGGGGGAGCAGATAGGAGAGGGACAATGGGGTAAAGACTGGGGAGGGGGGTTGGGGGAGCAGGAGAGGGACAGTGAGATAAAGATTGGGGAGGCGAAGGGGAGAGATGGCAACAGATCCACAGTGGGAAACAGACAGACATAGTGGCTAAGTGCAAAGGCAGGAGTAATGGAGCTCTAATCTCCGGCGGGCCGCGGCGGGGCTAAACAGACAGCGTGTTAGCATGGCGCGCGCGCGGCCGCGCAGATGTCCTGGACCCGCGCTTCCCTGTTTGCTTTGAAGCCGTAATAAGCCCGGGCCTGATGCACTCCAACGAGCGCAATCTGCCGGGGAGAAGAGAGAGGGAGCGAGGTGGGGGGGCGGGGGGGGGGCGGTACGGCGGCGGCCGCGGTCGCATAATTGAAACCGCCGCCCCAGTTTTCCTGCCCCTCCCCTCTCCCCTCTCCCTCTCCCCCTCATTTGGCATAGCGTGCGAGCAGCTTGCACCGGCTCCCGTCAGCTCACCGTCCAAGGGATGCTTACGTCCCCCTAAGACCCGGCAGTCAATTTCGGTCCCCTGTAGGGGACACGAGTCTCCGGTCTTAAGACTTAAGAACCATTTAATCTACTATGCAGAAACCTACACTACAAGGGACGTTCGATAAAACATAAAATAAGAGATTTTTAAAAAAAATATTTTTGCCGCAACACGTTTTTGTCATCCAAGACACTTGAATTATGTCAAAAATTAATATACATAAACATTTTTTTCTGTGAGGCCTGAGGAGAATATCTCTATGCACAAGTCTGCACTCACAAGGAAATCTATGAAAAGTCAGATTTTTTCCTGAGCATCTCTTCTTGGTTTATATCTGCCTCTGATTTTTCTGTTACCGTTAAGCTTGTAATTGTCTCTGGACTAGTCATGCACAGAACATTACCAGCAATAAAGTGTTGATTAACTGGATAAAGATGAAGATGATGATGATAATGATAATGAGTTTGATGCAATCCAAAAAATTAACACAGCCTGAATGGATTATAATTTTTCATAGTATTCTTATGCCTGTTCACTTTAAATTTATTGGCATGTTAATTCATTGTATTCTGTCAAACAGTTGTAAAAAGAGGATTTTTATTTTATACCTTTTTTGAAAAATTACATTTATAGCCAGTTTTGCAGGCACAGATTAAGCCTAGTTTTAGACTAAATCATGCAATTTTGGAAAGAAACTAATCGTGATGGATGTATCACACCCAAGTAAAAACAATTGCCTTTTCACTGGGAAATTTTAATTGAAACTTATTGAATTGATTCAGATAACTTTATTGTCTAAGCCACAACGTGACAGGCATTTACCTTTGGAATGGGCTTATATAAACCCTCTAGACACTGACTCACATAAAACACAAGCTAAAGATGAAAGCAAAAACACCAACCACACCATGAGGTGAGAAACTGAGACAGTTGAAACAAGTGAGCAAAAAGGTGCAAAAAAAGTGCTGACTAAGTTTATTTCTTTGTTAAAAAGAGTTGTGAAGGGGAGTACAGGGTCTTGTGTGACCTCTCCTTAGACTGGAACACAAGTTCCAGTATCTGGGTGGTGCCAGTTATTTTGTCTGCTTGGTTGAGGATCTTTGAAAGATTTGTTCTGCTATTGACTGTAAGGGGAGTTGTACCAATAGGCAATGTTGAAAATCAGGACCAATTCTAAAATGGACAACTGTTAAAATGTCACTCCCGATGTTAGAACCTCTCTTTGGGAGGAACAGGCACTGCTGAGTCTTTGTGAAGACCCTATCGGCTTGGTGGGTGAAGGACAGGTCTGTATTCCCAAGGAACTTGAAGGTCTTGACCTGCTCCACCACCTGCCCCTCCAGCCTGAGGGGTTAGAAGCTGCTTGCTCTTTGTGATGTTGAGCTCCAGAGAGTTCCTTTTGATGCAGGAGATCAGGGAGTTTGCATACTGCCTGCATGTGGACCGGGGGTGTTCATCCCTAAGGCGGGCCACCGGGGCCATGTTGCCTGCATATTTGACGAGTGAAAGCCCATGTATGTTGGAGGTGATTCTATTATTGCAGATGGAGAAGAGCATGGGTGACAGGACACCGCCCTGGGAGGCTCTTGTGTTTAAAATAATGTTGCTGGATTTAAAACTGTTCACTGCCACATGTTGTAGCCAGTTCTTTAAAAGGTTCAAACCCTGCAACTGTAATTATTCATAATAGCAGGTGTTTTTTATGAGGAGGCTGTATGCTCTGTGTGTCTAAATGACCAACTGCCAAAAGCACTGGGTCCTAGATATGATACACAGGCCTATTTACTATACCATTCAAGAAACTTCAGAGATCCACACCCACATTATCGGTATCTTGAGTAATCACTGTTTGCCTGATTAAAAAAAAAAAAAAAAAACATAAAAAACACTGACTTCCAAACTGAGTTTGAAAAGACAACTGCATTGTTAATCGAGGCACATCTGCTCATAGATTTGAAAAGTTTTGCTGACATTTGAAATGCGCTGTTTTGTAGCCAGTGACATCCTAAACAAAATAAAGTATCAAAAACGAAACAAATATAATATGTAGAGAAGCGTGTAATGCCGAATGCAATAAATTTGATGTCACAGATGAAACAGGGTTCAGTTAAAGCTATTTGGTGTAGCACTGTCATTTGCTTCCGTTCTCAGTGAGAAAACCTCTTTCCTCTTAAGGTGATAAGTGTGTAACTCTTCTGATAAAGAACACAAAAATGCTTAATAGGTGCTTTTAAATAGCTGTGACCAGGGGTGCAGCTGTTTCTTCTTGTTGCATGTGAAGAATTAATTGATCTACAACTGTACTATATTCTATAAATATTAAATATTTTAACATATGGAATATATAGGCAGAAACAGGGGACCCACATTTGCTGTCTGTCTCCGAACTATATGTGAAAAAGGTGAAAACAAATAAAATATTGGCTGCAGGACTGAAATATAGCATTCAATACTAGTTCAAAACCAAAGCTTTATTGAATAGCATTGCTGCTGTTATTCTGTCAATACAGACTAGAAGTTTGTGTCTAATAAATGAGATCTGCTTGATATTCATGTGTATGGTTTAGAATGATTTTAGCAGGCCAAGGTGGTCAAGGCAAACTTTATATCTGTAAAAAGTTGATGTGTTTGACGTTGCTTTTTGGTGATAGGCTAGATTTGTATCCAAGGAAAAGGTGCAGATGAAAGATATAGTCTTTAGAAATTAGGCTTTTGGTTTTAAATGGCCAACTGTTTCCATGCAAAGTCGTCATAAACATTTTTCTGAGCAAGGTCACTTTTTTCATAATAGAAATACCTAGCATTACTTGGCCTTTTCTGATTCAGGTCATCATTTAATGGAAATGTTTTCTTCACTGAATTCATCTCTGCCAGGCTCAGAACAACACTTCGCATCTTTCTGAAAATCATAGTTTTAAGTACAAATACTGGTAACGCTTTACAGTAAGGTAGCATGAATTGGCATCAACTAATGTAGTTGTTAACATGAATACATGCCATACTAACACATTAATTAAGCACGGAAATAAATTTACATCAGTTAGTAGTTAATAAATACATTATCTAATGTATTTTGTTACATGATTGTTTATACATTAGCAGCACATAGGATACAATTATAATTAGTTAACCATTAACAAATAAATTAACAGTTTTTTTTATTCAATATGAATTGGCATTAACAAATGCAGTTGTTAACATGAATAATGAACTATATAATGATAATGAACCAATGCATTAACAAAGTGGTGCAGGTGAACTTTTCATTAGTTAGTACTTAACAAATACATTAAGCAATGTGCAGGGAGAGAGTGGATCACAGTTTCCCACAAACTTGGACACTCATGCAGGACACTCCCAGAGAACGGAGCAAGTACGATCAGAGCATATAAACATGTGACATCATCCACAATTCATCTGTCCACTGCACAAAAGCCTTTTTTTTTTCCTTTTTCCTTTATGGCCACAGTTAGTTAGTTAACTTGGTTTCACTCGGCTTCACTCCTCGTCCAAAGGATTGCACCTATCCCAGCGCTGTGCTCCCATTGCTGGGCCGACGGGTCATTGGGTTTTTATGTTCAGTCCAGAGGGAGGAGTGGCCTCTACTAACACCACTTCCAGCACCATCTCTTACTCTTCCCAGGAAACCTCCCATCCATGTACAAAGCAAGCTAGCACCAACTTAGCTTTAACGGTTTGCCAAGGGAAGGGTACATGGGTGGCACGGCTTCTGGCATCATTGCCTTTGAAAATAGGAGGGAAATTGACCAAGGTGGGTTACTGTGGGGGGCTTTTTAAACTGTGTATACGGTGGACATACAAATAAAAACAAATACTGAAGTGATCCCATCAGCACATAACCGGGACAGTTAATCTAGGCGCCGCGCGTTCCTTTAATTTCACGGTGTGACTCCACTTCCCCCATTAACCTCATTTCTCTCCATTTCTCTGTTAGTTTCCACACCAAGTTCACACTGTGAAATTGTCATGTTGTTACGGGCAGAGCGTCACTTTACTTCCTTATTATAATGGAAATGGGTCACCGACGCGAGCCCACTCAGTTCAAACTAATAAAGCGCAAAGACGGAAGCACAAACACACTTGTGTGTACACATTGACTCACCACATGTGCAAACAAGCAAACCGGGGTTGATGGAAAAGGCAACAATGGCAATTGTTCCTTGTGTATTTTCTTGTGCAATTTCTTCTCCTTTTTTACAATTTTGCAAGACATGAGTCATATTTATATGTTTCCTAGAAGATGTGCTTGCTGTTTACATTTGACCGGTCTTTAGATTTGCTTCATGTTCTTCCAACCTCTTCATTTTACATACAAACTGACTGCATCCGCACACCAAGGCGGACACTATAAAGAAAAACAGGGAATAAAAAAAAAACCTCTATTTTTTTGAACGGTCTTAATGGTGTGTTCCGAAGATAACCACTCATTTCCCCACTGATTCGAGTGGTTAATGAAGCTATGTCACCTTGACATAAGGCTGGAATTAAATGCAGTGAACTATCCTCCCAAGACCCATCAATTCATTTTCGTCCCCCGTAGGGGACCCAAGTCTCTTATTCGCAAGAACCGTGGATCCCACTATGCTCAAACCTGTTGTTCTGCATAGAGGACACAACAATAAAATAAATTATATCACAAACATATATTTAACTATGTATATACTGTAACTTGTTTTTGTCATCCAGTGCACGTGCATTTTTTTTATGTCCAAAAAATTTCAATACTTTTTTTTTTGCTTTTTCAGGCTGGTTCACTGAAAGGATAAATTTTGGTTTATTGTTGTATGGTCTCGTTTTACAGCCTTTGTTCTGGGCTTCTGGCTGGCCTACACTCACTGCGGCAGGTTGAATCACAGCCCGTACTGGGAATACTGTGTGGGGAAATTGACCTTTTCCTCGCAAAAAAAAACTGGAGTGGCAAATAAATACGAAAGCCGTGCAAAAGCCCGAGCACTATTATGAGTCACAGAACCGCAGGAATTCGGCCGGACAATCATTTGTTGGATCAAAAAGCAGATGGTTTTGTGGGGATGCAATAATAGCATGGTTGATGCTATGATGTGCTGTGTTGTGCTAGGGAAAGAAAATGACTGCACTTAGTGAAAATGGGAAATTGCATTTTTGTTTTTTTCAGGTTGGGTGCAGACTTTCAAGGACACTGGTTAAATGGGGGGATGGAAGGGCTGCAGGATCCGGGCCCTTGTGGACTGCGGCTGAGAGGCCAGCGAATGGCTTTTTTGTTTGCGTTTCTCATTAATCCCTCCAGCACAGCCAGTGTATTTATTCCTCATTAAAGGTTTATCAGCTGCTGTCATTGGCAAAGATTAAGAGAGCTTTCTCTCCAGTCTGTTCATAGCTTTATTTATTTCAAAATCATTTCCTGGAAGAGTTATCAGATACAAAAAAAAAAATAATAATAATAAAAATTCTTTATTTCTGGTCATTACTTATACAGAACAGAAGACAGGGAGGCATCATTGCAGTTCCTCTTGTACCTAAATCATTTTTCACACTGGCATGCCAACTTACATTTTCAAATGAAAGCTGGCAGAGAACTTACATCGCCCTCACCAGTGTGCTGAATGTAATATCAGGGAACAGAGGTTAATGGTAAGTATTCCTAAATTTAATTTAAATAAGCTGGTGCCATTTCAGTCTACCATTACCAGACAAAACATGGTGACGGACCAGACCTCTCAGTTGATAAAACTTTATTGTCCAAATAAAGCCAGTGGTTGTCCTGTCTTTTATTTATTTATAATTTAATTACTATTTATTTTATTTAAATATAAATTTGGCACCCAGTGTGAGGCTGAGCAAGTCCAATTCCCAGCCTAATTTTGAATGGCCAGTTGTCTGAAACAGCAGCTGCCTTCATGCGTGAGCCCCATTGCAGATTCAGAGGAGCGTAGACATCCATGATCCTCCTCTGACACACATGGTGTCACCAGCTGTGTGTGTGTGTGTGTGTGTGTGCGGGCGGGGGGAGTGGGTGTGTGCATATGTGTGCAAGTTGAAGTGTTTCAAAACTCAACACAAAACTGGATATAAGATATACTTTGATTGAACCCCGTACTCATTACACTACCCTTTGTTTGAAAATATTTTGTTTCTCTTTATTATTTTGAAGAAATGAAAACAAAAGAGTCTGCTTACCAGTGTCTTCAGTTTGTTGTCCGGTTGTGGCAGGGCCTGCTGGGGAGGCGTGGTCAGGCGCGTGAATAGACAGCGGAATGTGCCATATTTGGTCAATGGTGTGGTGATGCTGAATCACAGTCAGGCAATACTTTTCATTTATGAAATTATGTCAGTTATGACAATGCGAACTGCCATATTGAGCATTTTTCTGTTATGACGAGTCATTGTGCAGGCCATAGAGACATTCTAATGAGATTTGGTGTTCACCACTTTCAATGCATAGCTCATCCGAGGTTGCCTTTCTCCAGATGGCTACTTAAGGCAGAAGTCTGTTTTAGACAGTGAGGGGTTATGACAGTAGCAAAGAGCTGTCAGTGGATTATTGACACAACCAGTATCTGCTATTAAGCCTACCGTCATACACTATGTGATTTTTTGCTGTAATTGTGCTACTGCAGACAAATTTTCAAAATCAAATTTCTTTTTGGTATTGGGTGTGTATTTGTATTCTCCATTTTGTTTACCGACTCGTTGTGTTTACTCCATCTGGTTCACTGTTTACTATTACTCATTACCTCCCTGCTAACATAACTTGTTCTCACAATGTCACTGGAATGTTTTGTCAATATCATAACATTGCCATTACATGGCAGGAACATTGTGAGAATAATTTGTGTTACCTTGGCTGCACCCTGCACCTGTATAAACAAAAACAACAATAACATTTGCTGATTTGGAGCATCTTGAATCCTGCACCTAACTGTCACCTCCTTTATGCGAGAGTCCTATTACTAGTCAGCGAACGTCGTCATAGCTACTACTATCAGGCTAAAGCAAACAAATGTAGGCCCACTGCAATATGCTGGTGTTTCATTCATTCAGAATATGACATATGACATTTGAATGCATTGTTCACAATTTGAGTTTGCCCTATATTTTTCATCTGATAAAAACCAAAGTTAAAAAAAGCCGTCACAGGTGAAAATGAAACCCGGCTACAAAGACAGACACATGACCATGTGAGCTGGGTGCCCATGACTCTTTGTGTGCGTTCTTAAAAACTAGTCAAGTCAGACATCATTGTTTGTGGCATATTGCTGCTTTCAGTGTTGCTACTTAAGGGGCCTTGGGAAATGGATGTATTGATAGTGACAAATCTTATCAAAATTAACACAATTTAATATGATATAAGAGTCCAATGTCTCCTTACGTTTGTCTGAAAAGTAAAGAATATGGCTAATTATTTACTTTTAATAACAAAAGATCAGATTAATTTGGTGCTCTGATGTTGATGTACATGTATATGTGTGCCAAGCAAAGAATTGAATTTAGCGGATAAATTATAAGTTGTTTTTTTTTTTCTATTTCATATTTAGGTCGTAGCTAATTTAATTAGCTAAACATACATCACATTGCAATATCATCGTAAATATAAAGTACACTCATTCCCTCTGCTCCTGGACATCCGATTATTATGCATGGTTTAATATCTCTTGCAGACAGTTTATTAATTAGTGTGCACTGTTTATTCCAGAGCACTAATGATTTGTTTGACTTGTTTGTGTGCTCGGTTTATTAATTTGATCGAATGAGGTCTCGCAATTTTGTGTGTTTACACCACAAACGAATGACCTCTGCTTCAGGAAAAGCCAAACCATCCAGTTAAAAAAAGGGCAAAAATCAGCACAAACCCTGACCGCTAAATTTTCGAACGCATTAATGTCATCGTCAGCGAAATGCCACCGCTGCTCGCACTTCCATGTGGACTATCTCGTTTTGTGTAGATTTTCACGGTGCTTTTCTCTTCTCGCTGATCTTAAAACCTGCCTTTCTGTGAATCTCAATCATTACATTATATCTCAGGAGGCTCACAAAGTGTTGACCCTGATGATGTTTCTCCAAAAGACCCTGCAGGCTCAAACCTCTATGATTGTGCTTTGCCACCAGCAGTCCAGAGTGAGGTTAACTGCATTGTGTTATGCAGCTCAGGCTTTGACTGAAAAATCTCAGATATTCAACAACTCACCCATAGTAAAATGTATTTTTTTTTTAAAGAATCTATTTCATAAGCATTCAGTTGATATATGCAGGAAAAAAACATATTTACCTTTCTGAATTGCGTGTGCTGTTGTACTAATTTACACATCTTAAGTACAGTTTTTATGTCCGTCTGGAAAACAGGAGATCATTGGTAATGCAAATGGGCTTGCCTCATGAAACAAACAAAAAAAAAAGATTAATTTGGCAATCACAGTATCAACATGTTCATTGTCAAGTAGCAATATATTGTGTTAATACTTATAGCATTGGCCAGTTATACATTCAGTCTCTGATGCAGTGGTTGCAGATCTCAGAACAGCAAAATGGAAAGAACTTGTGGCTAACAGTACACCCAATCAGAGTTCATGGTCGTCATTGGTCGCCCAAATTGAAGAAGAATGTTTCTGCAATGGACTGTAAAAATTGTTTTGTAAAACATTTATGAGGCAAATGTCATTGAATAATGTAAGTCCTTCTGTCTTTCACAGATACTGCATGATTTTCACCACCTTTGGTACAAACGTATTGCTGCATGAGAAGGTCATAAAGTGGATATAAAAATGTATATTCTCTCAGTAAAATGTGTTAACCCTGTTAAAGTGCATTTCACGATAATAGAGAACATTTCATTCCTCTTGGACTAAGATAAACTTCGTTAGAGTTAATTTATCAGTGAGGATTTTATCTTTTGTAAAGCAGAAGAGAATATCATGGTAGACCACAAAGGAAAACAGAATATGCTTCATGGAAAATGAAATAATACATACTGTATGATCTAATAATTCAAATAAAATATTTTTCAATGGCTGATTGGTGCTGGTTACCTAAAATGTGTGTATATCTTGCAGGTTTGTAGTCTTTCATGTCTCTTCTGAATAAAAATTCATAAATTCAATTTTATTGGGCATACAGGTATTAAGTGATAGGTGGTGTATATAATAGTTATCATTATTTATTAATATTATCATTTCATTTTAAGATTATAAATAAAAAATCATTATCATCAATATTCTATTAATGTCACTCCTTCAAGTTTCTTCCCTGTATAAGAGATTCTGATAAAAACACGGTTGTTGGTATCTATGTTTTTCACAGGCTGCGTGGAGGAAAGAGGCATACTTAACATTTGAGTTAGGATTAGGATAAAGTATTTTGGCATGTTGCCTTTATCGCTGATATAATACTGCTATCAGCATACAGCACATATCAGTGATGATAGAAATATGCTGAAACATTTTAATCTTTCAGTCTCATCTTAACTACAACACTAAGTGTAGATCTTTCCCGAAGGTGGCTAGTGAATTCATTAAATCTTTGCACCTTTGCTTGAAAGGGAGGAAAGAAGTGTGCAATCCGTTTCTATTTAAAATAACTTTTTATGGGGGAGAAAACTCATGTTTTGAAAGTGAGCTTAGATTATGACTTCATTTAGGGGAAATGTTTTTTTATCAGGACGTGAATTTGTTCTAAATTCGACCTGTTTGGACCATTCGATTCATTTAAAATGGAAATATTTCAGACGCGCTCGTGTGGTTATTGAAAGATGAATATCGCCTGTTCTCGTTCAGCAGCGCTGCAATCACAGCTACCAAAAAGAGAACCTCTTTCCCACACACTCTAATGCGTCCAATAATTGTTGTTTTGAATTAGAAGAGATGCCCTGTTCCCAGCAAGCTGACATCTTTGCAGATAACAGGCATCTATTCCTCTGTAAATTACCAGGAGGTCAAAGCTGCCTGTCACGTAATGAAGCATTAGTGGGATGAAATCAGCATCGACTCCTCCGGGTCGTGATGGGGCTCTCCATTTTCTGTGGGGGGGCGGTGGGGAGGGGGGAGGCGGGGGGGTACATAGGGCAGTTTTATTTACTGTGAGTAATGCACCAGGTACATGACCCCTTGCAGGCCTTGCACAGGGGGTTCACCTTGATTGGTCGCTGAGACCAGTCTGACGGCCAATCAGTCTGTGCAACACAAAAGCATGGACGTGAAAGGTGGGACCTGCTTTCCACCGGGCTGTTTTTATCAAAATGGGTGTTTTTTTCGCGGACTGTGAATTCCATCCTGCGTGGGAACATCATGGCGGATTTTCATGGGTAGCCCTGTAGCACCTGTATAATGGGAGCTATTTTCTCTCCTGTTTTCTCCTCCCAGTTTTGAATAGCCAACTGTGCGTCTCCCATCCAGTGCCACTTGCACCTGCACCAGAAGAAAGGCTGACGAAGAGTGTGCACATGGAAGCATCTCTGTGTGGCAAAAGGGTTACCTGCAGTGACCTGGTGCTCCATTGCTGCAAACTAATTCTGCTGTAACATTAGGATCCGTGGACGAGTTCAATCACCTTACCCCCCCCCCCCCCCTCTCCGGTAGGACAATCCAAATTGTGTCATGAGGCTGCAAAAAACCAGATATACAGTAGCCAGTGAATAATATGGCTGAGGTGAATAGTATAGCTCATGCTTGAGGGCCTAAACTGCTTTCCTGGTGAGCACCTTTTCCTGACTGAGGCACTTGACTGCAACTTTTTTTTTTTCTTCTTCAATGCAGCAGGTTGGACTGCTTATTGTACAAGCCCTAGCAGAACGAAAACTCTTCATAACCCGTGTGGGTTTGTTGCCTACATACCATCGTTTTACTCCATTTTGGGGGTCTGCAGGGCTAAAAGTGGGGCTCCAGCTCCGCTTTAGGCACTGCCCGTGTGCCGGGCACTGACGAGGAGGGCAGGGTTAAGGGTGAAGTTTTCGGTACATGCGCTGGGTTTCGGCCAAAATCCAGACGTGCGGTCAAAGCCATTTGCTGTAAGCACAAAACCTAAACCCCTTTATTTGCTGTCTGACCAAATAAAGTATACCAGGGGTGGCCAACCCAGGTCCTGGAGAGCCACAGGTTCTGCTGGTTTTTGTTTTTACTTGGCACTTAATTGATCAATTAGAGCAGTTAATTACACAGTTAAATCACCTCACCTGCTTTCTTTGGCCTAAGTGGTTGTTGTATTTAAGGTGAAAACAAAATCCAGTAGACCCTGCGGCTCCCCAGGACCAGAGTTGGTCACCCCTGAAGTATACCCTAAAAATGAAGAGTTACCCATACTGTAAGACCCTGCTTCTCCTTGCACTGCAGAGCAGAGCCAGTGTCTTTTTCCCTGTGAGGCTGGCAGGCCTTTTTAGACTTTTTTACGATATTATCTGAGCGGTTGGTTTTGCTGTAGATAAATTGCTTTTGGTAGTCTCTACCTGAGATGGATTCTGAGAAACAGGATAAGAAGGAGCGGCCTTTGTACTCCCCTGGTTCCCAATGTGTCACGGTCAGTCCATGAAAGCCCCACAACAGATAATGAAGGTGATCCCAGGCAGAGCCGATCACAAGCGAAACACTGGCTGAGTACCGGGGTCTGGTGCCCCCACTGGAGGACCAACCCCAGGGGGCGCCACCAAAAAAAAAGAAAAAAGAAATGCTGCCTGAGGAAATTGTGGAATCTATCTTCTTTGTAAAAAGTTGAATGGAATCTGTGCATGGAATCTGTTTCACGCAAAAAACAAAGCAACTCAACCATCAGAGCCAGGCTGGCTTTATCATTTTCAGATACAGTCCTGTCCAAATATAAGCTTCTTTTTCTTTTCTTTTTTCAAGAATTACGCAAAAAATAATAATAATAATCAAAATAATAAACAAAACAAAACAGATGTTCAAGGGGCATCATGGAGTAGGCTGAAGTGGTTGCATAATTTATGTTGGTTTTGAATCAAGCTAATAAAACTAGCATCCTTTACATAATGCATGACCCCGTGGCTTTGTTAATAGGCTTTGTAGTGGCAGTAATGTATTTGCCTACATGCCTGATGGAGATTATTGCCAAAGCTTGTTGTTGCCAAGTATCGATCTCTATAATGCCTCGCCTGTCAGGCGTGATTATTCAGCTGTGGCCTGAAACCTACAGTACCATAGGAATACCTAACACGGGCCAGTATATTGCACAAAAAGACTCAAGGAAATTTTTAATCTCATAAATGCAGACTTTGTAGATCTGATTATACCCGTAATTAAGAGAAATCGCTCAACCAGAAGATCAATAAGGTTTTAAATATTCTGTTGCTCTTAAATAATGAGGAATCCGAATTTTGCAATTCAATTTGATTAAACAACGCCTTAGGGTCCGCACGGATAGTTATAAACCCCAAACCAGCAGTGTTGCAAAATATCCACTGGCTGTTGGTCTATTGGACTGTTGGAAACTAAATTACAAAGTAGATGTAATTGTGTTTGGGTCCCCTGTGTGCAATACAAATGATATTGTCTGGGAAACTTTGAATCATTAAACAGAATATGAAAAAAAAAAAAAACTTGCAATAATAAAAGCGTGCTTATAATATTTAGATCCCATGCAAAATTAAATTTAAAAAATCTGTTTAAAGTGATTTGTTAAATCAGTTATAAAGTAAAAAAAACAAAACATATTCAGCAGCCACTTTATTAGGTACACCTATCTAGTACCTGGAAGGGACTCCAGAACATTTTGCCTCCAGAACAGCCTGAATTCTTTGCATATAATTCACTGTTTATAATATAGGATGTGCCAAATCCTCTGTCCCATTGAGCATTGTCCATTTTTGTTTGTCGGAGCAGGTAAGACAGCCTCAAATAGGTACTTTGCGTGACAGTGGTGATGTCCATGTGCAACATCAGTGACCTGCAACATCAGTGACAGCAACTGGATGGGGTGATTGGGCCCATCAGTACATGACAGAGAGCTGTGACCAATGGCCACCCTCAAGCCTTGAGAAGGATTACAGGCATCTGAATCTCTGATACACAACTTTGCACAAGGATCTAATGAAACTTTATTCGCCGGACTACACGTGAACCATGGAAGCATAAGATTCGACCAGAATGTGATTTCCTGTTCGTCTGCAATATCAAAAGAGGCAAACTCCGTCTGATTGACAAATTGAACGGTCTGCCCGGCATGTGAGATAGGTCTACCGGGCGCTTTCCCTTGACACCAAGCAGAAAGTACCGGAAAACAAAGAGAAGATTCTGTTTTAGCTCTTTCTAAGTTTGGAACAAGGTGGCAGAAGAAAGATTTCTTCCAAGAAAAGGTGCCTGTCAGAGATAAGCTGGGAGGGTGGAGGGGTGGGGGTGTTGGGGGGAGGGTGGGCAGATGGAGTTCTGCGGTTTAGATGGCAGTGCACTGCAGCAGCAGCCAACTTCCACAGGGAGAAGAAAGGGGGGCTGTGGTTCAGAGCGGAACCTTCCGAACTCTCCACGTTCCGGCAGTCAAGCGCGGAGCAGTGCCACAACCTTCCTTCATCCACCAAACGTAGCGGAATAACTAGCATTTCTCTGCCAATTCTGGAATAGTCTCGGGTAATCTGTGCGCCTACACGCTACGAATAGGCTTTAACTTTAACGCTACGTTTCTGCTAGCATTTCCTGAATTATTAGAGGTAGGCTTAGTTCCGCCTATCAGTAGTGTCATGCAAAAATATTCTATGTCCGTTTTTGGCTATCGGGATTTTTAAATGTGTTCAAATTTCTCTCTCTAGCATTTTGTACTTTGGATGTGTCATAACCAAAAAAAAAAAAAAAAAAAAGAAAAGTAAATTCACAATCCTCTGTGTCTAAGGCATAAAGTTACGGCGGCAAACGGGAAGCAAATTGACTGCTCTATAATGCTTTAGCACCATTTTACCATAATGTGGAATTCCCAGTCACATTCACCAACGGCGCTAAACGTCGTTCACCTCTGCTATCGATTCAGGATTCAGTGCAGAAAAAACACGTGCTCCGCTCTACGAAACGAGTCATGTCGAGCCGCTGGTGTGCGGTGGGACGCGACCATCCCTCCCTCCCCCGTGCGCGACCGCCAAATGTGCATCGGCCTGTGGGGCTGTTGACCGGTGGCGCCGGCCTAGACCGGATCTGATAGCCTAGCCTAACTGGAACAGTGGCATGAGAGGACGACCCAACCAGAAAGAATCAGTGTTTCGTTGTTCTTGAAAGTTTTATATTTTTTTGGAGATACAAGGTTTTTGCATGACACTGACGATGTGCGGGTACAGTACAAAGCTCTTTCAGAGCAGTCTGAAGAGACAGGAGAAAAAGGGAATGTGAAACAAGGAAACACAAATGAAATGATTGTGCTGAATTGAATGCCCTTTCTTTTGGGTTGCTTTGTAATAATATGCCCTGATATGCATTTATTGATAATTGAGCCATTGTTGCCTGCCTGTTCATTAAGAAGACGTGAGAAGACGAGATCCTCCCTGAGGGGAAGTTTCTTTCAGATTAAAAATTGAGTTATTTTCACAAATATATTTTTTCTGATTTAAAGGCTAAATTAGCCCTCAGATTATTATTCTATCCTATCTAACATTTGAAAAAAATATATATATATTTATATATATATATATATATATATATATATATATATATATATATATATATATATTTATATATATATATATAAATAAATATACAGTGCCATGGGAAAGTATTTGCCCCCTTCCTGATTTTCTTTATTATTGCTAATTTTTCACACTGATTGGTTTAGGATCTTTAGACAAAATGTAAAATTACATGACTGAGTAAGCACAAAACACATTTTTAAAATTATTGTTTCATTTGTTTAATGAAAAAAGTTATCAAACACCCATGTGACAAAGTAATTGCCCCCTTAGTTACTCAATCAACCAATTAACCAAATGTAATTGATAATTATATTCAGTTGATCGAATACAATGAGGCTTGATTGCAGCCAGCCCTGAACAGAGAAGAGGGCATGCTTCATCCAGAGAGTTTGTACTTTTCTGAAAAAACGAGTTGATTTTGAGTGGATGTCAGTGTAGACATAATCTTCTGAATGAACTGTGTATTGTGTTTACACTGGAGGATTTATAGCTGCATTCTTGTTTATTCGCTGCCTCTCCACCTCAGCTGATGTATGGAGAGCATCCTAGCCCAATATGGCTGCTATACATCACCCAGGTGGGTGCTACACATTGGTGATGGCCGATGTGAGTTCGCCCCTTCCCTGTATAGCACTTAGAGTGGCTGGAAAAGTGCTGTATGGGTACAATGCTTCATTCATTCATTTGTTCATTTATTCATTCATTCATTCATCACAGGTTTTTAAATCGTTGTTTTTTCCATTGTTTTTAAATCATTGTTAAAAATAATTGCTGAAAATTAAGAATATCCTGGATGTTAACTGTTTCTGAACATGAATGTTGGATGTACCTCATATCAGTGGTGTTTTACTGAATGGAATGATGTAGCTAATCCTTGACCTGACAGATTGATGAGTCTACACTCTGGAGAGCAGAGTTATTTTACATTTCCCGTCCTGATCGTCTGATCGTACCTCAACTGTGGGGTAAATTGGTCATACGTTTGAGTTTACTGCACATTTCTTGTGCTAATTCTATTGACGGGCAAACTTGTGAGGTTCTACATACCGTTGGACTGAAGAAGATAGAAAAGTCACTCAATGGAAAACACAGTCGGAGTGATATCGATCCTCGGCCTTTGGATGAACCTCATGTATGCACGCGAAGAACAGTAAATTCACTAGCCTTTTCCGATTAGCAGACATGAAAACAGCTGCTCCTGAGAGAGCGAAAAAGGCATTCTACTTTTGTTCTCTCATTCCACACAAGTCAGAACAGCCCTGTGGGGTTTTATTTTTTTCTGTCAGAGACAATCTCACAATTTTGAATCTCTCTTAGCATTAAATAAGGAAAAACATGTTCTCTTGCCATCAATATTGACGGCTGCGTCTATGTAGTTATACTACCGTGGCTGGATGTGTATGGAAAAATAATATAATTAATAGGCAGGTGGGGGGGAGGGGCTGGGCAGCTTCACTGCCATTAAGGTTGTGAATAGCAAGATGTTACAAATTGTCCAAAAATTTTGTTCAGATAGGTAACACTCCTGTTTGCTTTCACTTTAAATTTTCCTATACTTTCGCTAAAATGTTTTTATATAAATAGCACACTGGAAAGCCAATACAATTTTACTCAATCAATCTGTTTTGGGGGGGGGGGGGGTGGCGGGGGGGTGGCGGGGGGGTGGGGTTCAGAGGAGTGACACGTGTGGGCCATTACCGGCTGTATAAAGCTGGGAGGTGCTTGCTATGTATTGAAGATCGCTGTGGATGTGTGGAGTATGGAGTCAGCACAGCCATCCATCTCAAAGCTTTATTGCTGTACTGGGTGCTTCTCTTTCTGCACTTTTTTGACACTGTGTCTGTAATGGCTTGAGCCTTGTCTTAAAACTCGAGCCAAATGATCGGGAACTCTCGATGTAATTATAAAAATGCACTGGAGCAGAGGTTATTTGATTTTTAAATTTTGTATTTTATTTTTTTTCGCCCCTGCTTGCTTGCAGACATCTCTTTTGCAGACAGGGAGGCAACATGTTAGACTCAATCAAGTCCGTCCCATTACTAAAGGTTGCCCAACCACAAAATTAACAAAGTCAGGCCTAATGCAATGATGGAAGATTCGGCAAAGAGCATTTGATTGATATGAGCGGATTGTTTAATTTGAACATATGTTTACAATCACCATAATGCCGCAGTCTGACTCAGACAAGCTATTTCTCCTGCTCTGCGCCATAGCTCCTCTGTGCAGAGGTAAACTAATGTCTGGGGTGACTCATTGAATGACCTTTATCGGCGATACCGCTATTCTTGTGACGACATATTCTGAGGTTTTTTCCCGCTAATTAATGGTAAGTGATCGCCAGCATGGTTGCCTGGCGCCGCGATTGTCACGAAGACTGCGGCCCCCCGTCCGACTGCGGCGTGGAAATGATGATGTCACCACAGTAGTCTCATAGCACTGATTTATGATATTAGTGGACCGGCATAAAAAAATAAAAAAAAATCTCTGGAGGGGTCTCTTAATTTGTTTTGGCTCGCTGTCAGACAGCGTGTGGTTGTCGGGGAGCGAGACGTGAGCACATGGCTCCCTTCCAGGACTCTGACCCTCGGCAGTAAATGAGATTGGTGAAACGCCGAAATATAATTCAATATAAATGACCTCGGTGAGAAACAGTGTTCGGTCACAGCAGGGGGGAGAGCTCTTAGCATATCCTTCCTGTTACCTTCTTCCTTCAGTTCATTCACATTGGCCCAGCGATATTAATAATATTTTGGCGTCTGCAGGAAATCTTGAAAATCTCTGATCAAAGTGCGTGCGTGTGAGTGTGTGTGTGTGTGTTTTGCATTATACTAATTGAATCACAGTTGTTGGTTGTGTAATTATTTGTCATACCTTTTCGGCAGTCTAGCTCTTTCTCAGCACGTCACAGGACCCTGTGGATGGCACATTTGCCTTCCTGTTTATCTAGGAAGCGATGCCAGAGATAATGGACTGAGACACTTCATTCTGTGCCAATTGGTGTCACCTCAGCCATTGTGATAAGGAGATCTTGAGACTCTCTTGAGACTCTCTCTCTCTCTCTGTCAAGCACTAGTCAACTTGATTCATTTGACAACGTTTAGATTTTCTACCTCAAAGAATACTGAATCGAATGATTATACATCATTTGTTGGCTGCAGGCTATGGTCCAGTGCATGACATCTACAGCCACGGTCGGTTCTATGGTCTATGGTTGTGATTTGTGAGCTAGAAATTCTCATTCTTAAGACGTAACATAAGATTGATTCCGTTTCAAGTATGTCATGGTTCTCGCTCGCCACCAGAGGGCAGGTACAGGGCTGACGTTGTGTTTGTCTGAATTCATGACTGAATCAGTGCTGTAATCATTGTTTCCCCCTGTGTCTTGATTGTCCTGTGTGTTTAACTTCTCTTGTTCGGGGTTTGGTTTTGAGTGTTTCATACCTTTTGTGTTGCAGGCTCTCCTCTAGCATGTTATATGTTTTCTGGAGGTCCTTTGTGTTTGAATGTTCACTGGACGCGTGTTTCATTATGTTCCTGCAGGTTTCCCTTTTGCCCGTGACTATTATTGTTTGTTAAATCGCACCTCACCATTTAGCCCGGTTCCTGGCTTTTGTGTCTCAACACTTGAATCCTCACCTCAGTCTACCTCGTAGCACATTACTACAGTTGTATTAAAAACAAGCGCAGCTTTGTTCACTGATAGCACGTTAATTAAACTTGCTGGTAATTTATGTGTACACTTTTTACACAAATTTTCACATTCGAATCCTTTGAGTAGACCCCTGTGAATATACTACTGGGTGGGATAGTGCACTCATAAGAGGTTTTTACTGAAGCTATTTAGACACGGATGGTAACCTTTGTGCTCTTCCACACAGCAGCTCTTAGTTATTGAGCAAATTCAGTGTGATGGAAACTGTGTTGATTTGGCCTGAAAGGGCATCTGACATTAAATATTGAAGCTGTACTCATTTCTTTCTCGGAAGCCAAAGGCTGCGTTGACATGACAAACATCCTTGTAGCAGGCGGGCGCAGTCGAGTCAATCGTGTCACCTGAGAAAGTTCACAGGGCACGGGCCGGTCTCCTCAGGTGGGGCTGTTGCCATAGCCACTAGCTCCGGCCATCCCTCAGGAATTTCGCCATTTAAAATGAGGAGGATCCCAAGAGTTGCTATGAACAGACGGGTTGTGATCCAATTTTATTTTATTTTTTGTGGTGAGCAGTCTTTGTAAATGAAACCCACCCTTGCTTCTTGACTGCTGGTGTACTGCATACATACCACCCCCCCCCCCCAAAAAAAAAAAACTTCTTCTTCAAACCTGTTGCAAATGAATGCTAAAATTTGTTTCACATCTGCCTTTGGTGCGGTAGGTGACACGCACAATGCAACCATTACGTTACAGGCCGTCCTGCAGAATGGCTGATGCCGAAATAATACGCTTATCAGGAATGCAGGGAGTCATTTAAATGGACTGCATTTATATAGCGCTTTTATCCAAAGCACTTTACAATTGATGCCTCTCATTCGCCAGAGCAGTTAGGGGTGAGGTGTCTTGCTCAAGGACACTTCGACACGCCCAGGGCAGGGTTTGAACCGGCAACCCTCCGACTGCCAGACAATCGGTCTTACCTCCTGAGCTATGTCGCCAAATGTCATTACAACAATGTATTCTATTTTGCCCTTGTAATGCACAGCAATTCAGCCGGAACCACTGTGAAATAAAAGTGCCTCAGAAAGTTCTGTCAGATCATGTTTTTTTTTTGCTATTCTCCATTTTCATAAATTCCGAAGGTTTTCAAATCTCTGCACACCTTCTCCAAATATTCATTACATTAAAATACAGCAAAATGAAATACAGAAATTAGGATAAATCAGTATAAAATGAAGTACTTTTAGAATTGAATGTATGAAACATAAAATGCCTTCTCAAATGCGTAAAATGTTTTATTTTAATTTTAGTTTTATGTCAATTTATTTATTTATTTATTTATTTTTTTTTAAAGATGTGTCAATTTTATTTAAGCCTTAATGGCTTTTTATTCCATTTTTTATTGCCTGGTTGTAAAGTGACATTTAGATTTTATTACCTGGTTACTCTGAGACTATGATGTAATACAGTAAGTTAACTGGGAAAAGATCAGCAGGTTTTGAAAGTATAAATAATATATGCGATGATTAAAATGGCACTTATCCCCACCCTTCTTCCCGGGAGCAGTAAAGCTGTTTTCTTTTAAAGCTGGCTTTGTAAAGTGCCAGATGCTTCAGATATCTTCCTTCCACTGCTGCCATTATTTCACCTTGAGGAAAGGAATCCAAATAACCACAGTGCTCTCAGCCTTTAACTTTAATTAAGGAATTTTTTAAAAAAAAGCTTCCTTTTTTCAACTTTAAAGCCTGCCTAATGCACACAGTTTCTTTGAACTGGTTTGATTTTTCTTGGTCTTCAATCTGCTAATGTGGTGAAGAAAAAGCCATTTTAAAGAGGGGTGTGGTGTCGGGCTTTTGAGTGCTCTAGTTGGGCCGGTCACTCACCACAAGTGCAGGCTTGGTTCTCGTAGCCTAGACACTTATCGTAGGCTGCTTTAGCCTCGTGGCTGCCTTAGTGCGGGCTGTCAATTAGCTTTGGATTGACAGTTAGCGGTAGCGGAATGGAGTTGACCGTGTCCCACCTGGGATAAGGCGGGGTTTAGAGAGCCAGGGTTCCACGGTTTAGCGGTGCATTAGCTCCTCTGGCCAGCGCGACGTATGCCCACCATCATCCGGCCGTCTTCTGTGAGAAATGGCCCCTCTATCAGCTGGTGCCGTAGCACTGCATGAGCTGTAGTTAGGAGGCCAGGGATTGGCTCAAGGGAGAGCGAATCAGAGGAGAGCGCACACCGCCGCAGCGCTCTTTTGTGCTGGTGTGGGTGGCGCTGCGGTCACTAGGGGTGTAATTTCCAATTCCAAGTTTAGGAAGGAGAAATGAGGCAAAGAGTTGCTAAAAACAGGTTGTGATCCCATGGATACAGCTGTGCTCTGCATCTCTCTCTCTCTCTCTCTCTCTCTCTCTCTCACTCTCTTTCTTTCTCCCCCCCCCTCTGTCTGTCTCTCATTCTCTCTCTTTCTCACTATCCTAAATTAATCCAGGTCAGATCAGTTCACCAGGTTATTATTGTACAGGTAGTTCTTATGACATTTATTTTACATGACTTACATGCATACTAATCACTCATCTTTCAATCTGTAAGTCTCTTTTTCCTAAAATTCTCAACATATGAAATGGCATTCTTTATGATACATGAAATGAAACATTGTAAAATAACATTTTTATTTTTTATTTGTACGAAGGGATAACAGAAATATAATAGGAAGCAGACAGTTATATAACAACCAACATTCCCTCGCTCTTAGCAGTGATTATCGGTATTAAAACTATTAATATTACATGAGACAACTATTTAAAAAAAGAAAAAAAAGAAAAAGTAAGAGCAATTTATACAATTCATGACACACATTGTTGAGGAATGATGGGCCTGGGAGTTGCTTTATTCTCGTCCACCATTAACATCCATTACTTGTCCTCCTCCACCTCTACCCACATGTTAGAAGCAGACAAGGAGGTAAAGAAGAACAGAAAAGGCCGTCTTGACAGGTCCAGGAAAAGCAAGGAGATGAAAACTACACAGAAGCCTCTCCCAACAGCAACTTCCTATCTGTCCTTCAATCTCCCGGAGAAAAGAGACATTGGGAGGAGAGCGGGGAGAACAAACTGACACTCTCAAAGGGGTGGCATCACAGCTACAGCTTGGGAGAATTTATTTATTTATTTTATTTGTTTCCTGCGGTCAAAGTGTTTTTTGAGACAACCACCCAACTAGCTTGTTAATTAGCAGAGAAGCTCATACACTTGTTTCTGTTTTTTTTGTTGTTTTTTTTTTTGTTTTTTTTGTTCTTGCATATCCATCTCTGTCTGAGACAGGAGAGTGGGAACATAAATAGTACAGGAATACTGCATGAACAGAAATACAGACACGGAACAGATGGGAAGCCATAAGAGAGAGCCGTAAGGGCAAATCCTGATGTATTAAGTTATGAGCTGAAAAGTTAGTTGATACAGTACAAACTACAGAATGCTAAAACCTCTCTGGCTACAGTAGTGTGCTTACAATGGCAGATCCTCTGGTTCAGGATAAACAGTCATATCATATTGGAAGGAATGCTGTCTGTACGTCCTTGTCCCTCTGCTCTCCCCTCCCTCCTTATTTTTTTTTTACTTCTCTATCTATCCTTTCCTTGTTCGCTCTCTCTCTCTCCTCTTCTTTTTTCTTATTCCTTCCTCCAATCTTGAGTTTGTACACTGTGTGCTGTCCCCCCTGGCTTGCTACACTCTGTCTCATCTCTTTCCTTCACTGTCTCCCTCATCTCTCTGTGTGCTTTTTCTAGAACTTTCTTGTTCTTTTGCCTCTCCTTTTCCCACCGCCCCCCCCCCCCCCCCCACAATCCATTCTTCATTTCTCAAGACCTAGCCACTTGCTCTCCCTCATGGATATCAGTTTCATTCCCTTTTTTGATCATCACTGGGTACTACATACAATATTGATTATTCTGACATTGATTATTTTTAGTCGGCCATTATGTTTATTCAGTCTATAGAACATTAGGAATGAAAACCACCTGCTACAATGCAAGTGAGTTTCAAGAGTCATTTGAGATTAATCCCTGATATGTTTTTGAAGATGAAGAATTGACTTGCTAAATACTTGAATGTTGTGCTCTCGCAGTGGTGAGGTATTACTGACTGAGACAAGCAATAACGACACAAAGATGAATTGAAAAACAGAAAATTGACTAGCAACTGAAACCAGCATGTACCAGCATATAAAAACCTAATTAAAATTTAGCATGCATTTCTGAAAAGTTTCTCTTGGTAAAGTATACAGACACAACATCAGCATAGGCAGTAAAAATACCCTGCCTCACTCAGCTATACTCTATCTGAATCACTTGCTTCAACTAGCTCTTTGTCGCACCTATATCTCACTAAGAAGTCTCACCTGTTTCTCAATGAACTTCCCCACTAATCTACATCCCACCTGTGTCACACTCACCTACCATGCCTGTTTCATTTTTATTCTTACTTGTGTCTTACTTAACTGGGTTGCATATTTCAATTGTTCCCTTTGAATATATATATATATATATATATATATATATATATATATATATATATACAAAGAGAAAACCGAATGTTTTGCTGACTAATGTTTTATTTGACTAGGAAAAACACAGCCCAAAAAGTTTCATCCATCATTACTAAGGAGCTATTGACTATACTGTCATAAAGAAGTTTCAGGAACATTCTGGATGTCAAGGGTTAAAAGAGGATAGATGGCTAAGTGGGGAAGAGAGGGATGTAAGAGAGAGACAAGCAAGATGGAAGATGATGGGCAGCGAGAGGATGAAGAAAAAGAGCAGAGCAGAGAGGAGGGAGGTGTGGAGTGGCTTTGCAGCGTTTTGTTATCTCTGAAAGGTGGTGTCGGCGGGAGGCTCCAGGCCCCTGAGCTGAACTGTGAGAGGTCGTTCGGGAACATTCGCTCCAAGAGCAACAGGAAGTCCAGCTGACTCAGAGAGCATGTTTACGACTGGATGGCTTGGCCAATCAAGCCAATAAAGTGAGACTTCATGTGGCTGTCACGCTGAGCTGAACGAATAAGAGCAGGACCTCGTCCTCGATAAATGGCTTCTCTGAGTCTCCTGGGCGGTTCATCCCGTTAAGGCGTTGTTCCTGTGTGCGGACGGGCCCCGTGTTTTGGTGGTACGGGATCTGGATTGTCTGCAATGCGCAACAGGTGCAATTATCACCCAGGGAGGGAGGAATTCGATCAGCCTTTAAATGATCCCCAGCAACCCCCGGTGGTCAATCTGGCAACCGCAGTCTGCTTGCTGAAGCTGAAAATAAAGTTCCTTTCTCTGATTTTTTTGTGCTAGCTCAGTTTGAAGAAAGAAGCAGCTGTTTTGACACCACGTTTCATAAGAGAGCGCTCCCTTTTCTACTGTCTCTAAACTGACAGCGAAGGTTGTGGCAAATAGTCCAGCTGGTGAACACGATTTGCCATTAAGAATGAATGGAGGAAAAAGTATTTCAAAATGGACGGCCTCCAAAAGCACACAGCTTTACGGTATGCTTTGAAGGCTCGGTTAGAACACCCTCACCTCAGCCGAAACGATCAAATGCCAGCCAGAGCCAGTTCGCCGCTCGTGTCACTGGTACATCTGAGTGCTGGAATAACCTTGAATTATCGGGGCATTGACCGTCCCCTCCCCCGTAGGCCATGATGCGCTTTAACCCCGCCTGAACCTTACAGCCGTCAGGAGCGAAGCGGTTTCGCTGTTAACCGTTCTCCCCGTTTCTTTCCCCCTCCACCTTTCGCCCGCGTGTAATTTTCCGCCGTCTTACACCGATTCGCCAGGCGTTGTGCCGTGTCAGTACGGGCCGGGCCGGGGGGGGGGGGGGTGCGGGCGACCTCGCGGAGCACCGGTGCGAGGATCAGACGGTTGTGTTTCGAGCGCGTCGCCCGGGAGGAGGGGGCGTGAGACACGACATGTGACACGGCCGTCGAGCACGGGCCAGGAAGCGGCCAGGGCCCCCGACGCCGCCGAGAGTGAGCTCATGTCAGACGGCGCAGACGGCGGTCCGGCGGGGGGGGGGGGGGGGGGGTGGGGGGCCGGGCGAAGCATGTCATATGTCACCCGTCATGCGCCGTTTCCCTGGCGCCAGACCCGCCCGGAGCGGCGACCGCTCTTCGCCGTCGATTACGATGTCATACGCTGGCCCCGTGACGCCCCGGGATGAAGACGTGTGAGGTCACGCCGTAGACGCCGAATATAATTCAAGCACGCGTCCAGCGGTTTGTTAAATTTTCTCTTTTTTTCTGTTGCGTCTCTCACTTCACATTGAGGTACAATAGGACAAATGTGGGTGCGGTGGGGGTGGAGGTGGAGGGGGGGGGGTTAGTGGGAGCACGTAAAAAAAGAAGAAGACAGGAGTGAGGGAGTAAGAGTAAAAAGACAATACACATTCCTTAAAATTCAGTGCCTTCAGTGGGATCAAAGCCAGCTGTGAGCAAGTGATAGAATTAAAGTCGGCAGATAACAAATAATTTACACAGTAAACAAGCGCTTCCTTACAAGAAAAGGACATATTTATAGGGGGGAAAAAAACATAACCAGGGATTAGAGGGTGAGAAGCTCAGGCCTGTCAATCACCCGCAGAATTCTTTTCATTCTTTGGCAAGACTACAATGAAACCAAGCGTTCCTGGAGACCGGCTTTCCGCTTCCATGACAACCGGTAGAGGAATATGAAAGCGGGCGGGGTGCTGACGACAGTAAGAGAGAGGAGCGACGTGCCACGCAATGGCACACAAGGACCCCTTGTCAGTCAGAGGAGGCTTTTTATTTTATGTGCCAGGGCAATGCTTTCAAAACTTCTGTCTTTATATATATTTTTTATATGCGTCTTTAGTCGAAATTTGAAGTCGGTCACCTTGATTCACATTGCTGGGGATGATTTAAGCAATATTTGGAACATTTGCTCTCATTAGTCAACCAGATTGTTGAATTACCTTTGAGTTTTGAAGAAGGGTAAAATTGTTCCGCGGACACCCCTACACAGGAGAACACATTACAAGCGTGCACTAGTGCAACTCAAATACAAATCTGGCAGTGATTATCCAGAACCTCTTAACACTAAATAGTAAAGATCCACTATGCACCATAGGTACAATATGGATATATAGGTGGATATTAAAAATACAAACATCCATACAGTGCATTATGTATACTGGCTTATCTTGGTCAGGGTCGCGGAGAGTGCTGGAGCCTATCCCAGCTTGCATCGGATGAGAAGTCAGACTACACTCTGGGCAGGCCGCCAATATTTCACAGGACATGCACACACTGTTCACTCACCATTCGCTTACACACTCATATCTTTGGGCAATTTAGAGACTGCAATTAGCCTACCTGCATGTCTTTGGACTGTGGGAGGAAACTGGAGTACCCGGAAGAAACCCACGCGGACACAGTAAGAACATATTCAAGACGCAGCATATGCAAATATGAGCAAATGTACTGAGTGAGTTCACATAGATAAGATAATTACATGAATATCTTTTTTTTTTTGTCTTCAAGTGAATTAACTGACAGGGCTATGTTAGTGTGGGTGTGTGTGAGCATATGTTCCTTCACTTGATGTTATTTATTTAGATTTATATATTTATTTACAGCGCCTCAAAATTGCGTATAATTTAATGTCCCTGTGGCGTATTTTTACATTATTGCACAGAGCACTTTGGAGAGACATCACTGTCATCTACCGATATATCTGATGGCTGCTAATTGAAACTTATAAATTATCAGGGATGTTCCGGTAATTTCCTTGTTGCTCTTTGTTGTTAAGCAGGAGATGACTGTCTGCTTATGTTTTCCAACCTATGCAGCCCAGGCCAGCAGCTCATTATTCACTGAATAAATATTGAGAATGCAAACAGCTGTCATCATTCCTCTTTATACGTTTGAACCTTTATGTCATTCCTTTAATCCGTTTTATTTTAATTTAATTTAATTTTAATCCTTTATGTTTTATTCCTTTAACCGCTAAATATGTCCCAGACTCAAGTAATTAATTGTTTTAACAAAACAAGGTCAAACATTTACAGCCATTTATATTTTCCTTTTGGTGTGATAAGTTTTTTTTTTTTTTCAAATAGAAATTTCCTTGTAAATAATTCAATTTAAATGTAAATTATTGTAAAGAATATTGTACATGACATTTCAGTTGGCAAGGCAATCTCTAAATTCGTTTCAATGTTAACATACTGGGTTCATTTACAGTATATTCTTATTCAAAAATGAGAATTACCGCATCTAATTGTTTGAAAGTATGTACAGTATGTGCTTTTTCACGTAAGAAAAACACACAGTTTGGACATGCAAATTTCTGATTATGCTCATTCAAGCAATGGAAAGACTATTCAATACTTTATTTTAGAAAATATTAAAGTAGGAGTAATGAGAACAACAACAACAATAATAATAATAATAATAGTTATTATTATTATTATTATTATTATTATTATTATTATTGTTGTTATTATTATTATTATTATGACACTAGCAGTGCATACAGTTTAACAAAGGAGGAAAGTCAGAGGTCATTGCTAATCCAGGGAGGTTGAGACAGATTATCTTGCAAATACATTCTAATAAATAATACTACTAATACTAATAAGACCCAGCTGAAATATAGGCTATATTCTTTAAGAGCATAGCTGAAGTCCTTCTACATTTCTTACAACAATAAGATTTAATATTTTTTTAAATAAAAAAATGAAAAAACTAGAAAACGTTCAGTCTGATTGAATGATGCTTGCACTTTTTTATCCCTTGCTAATGGCACACAGGTGCATCAGCCAAAATAATTCCACCAACATTCAGGCAAACCAGGAATACAGTTCCTATCATTACTCGCAGTGTAGTTTTGCCTGAAACAGGCATGTGAACAGAAACAGGCTGACGTTTCTTTCACTTGCGTGAGACTGGTTTTATTTTCACCCGTCTCAGCGGGCGGGGGCAGTCAGAGAAGAACAGGAGCCTCAGTGCCAAAATATTAACTTTTTGCTAAATGGGAAGAGTTAAAGAAAAATTAAGATTGGGAGACTGACTTCTGAGAGAGAGAGAGAAGGCTTGCTTTAGAATGCTGATCAACAATGGAGTCTTCTGAAAGGTACCGTCTGCAGGAAACTCAGAACCGGACTTAATGAGATTCCCAATCAACTTTTATCTGTATATGACAAATTAGCATTTTTATCCGGCACAAACCACCCCATGCCATCTGGTCCTCTCGCAGATCCCCGCAGAGATCTTACTAATTAACTGGCTGACACCACGGAAGGAAGGGAAGAGGTAAAAACGCTAATTTAAGAAAGTGGTTAATCCGCTCCTGGTTTGATGCCAGCTCAAATCGGCTGAAAGATAGCACATCTATGATTGCAATATTCTTCTACTTCACATGACTAAGTGCGTTCACGCGTGGGATTGACATGGACCTGCGGTGATATTTTGAAGGCTTCGCTGCCAGGCTTATTTCTCGATCAGAATTGTGACAAAAGTGATGAAAAAAAAAGTGATGAAAATCCGTTGCTCATTTTTAGTGGGGCAGTTGCCCCTGAAAAACCTTTTTCCATACATACTTTATCTTCTAACGTAAATAACAAAGGGTTAAGGGTATCATTTCAGTGATCTCTGCTTGAACAATCTGAAATCCGTCGGTATAGTACTGTGCCTGATATTGTCAATATTAGGCTACATGTACTGCACTATAAACACCCGCAGTACCCATTCCACACAAGTAGAGCTGAATGATTCACTAGCAGACTAAACTCAGTGTGTGAGTCCGATTCATGGCACACCCCTCCTCATTGGATGCCATTGTAGTATAATGGTTAGGGAAATGGGCTGTGTTTTAGGGTTGATTCCCAGGTGGGACACTGCCGCTGTGCCCTCGAGCCAGGTACTGACCCTGAATAGCTTCAGTAAAACATTCAGCTCGATACATGTATATAAACATTTTATCTTTATTTTATCTTTAAGTCATTCTGGAGTAGCAAATCCGCTAAACGCTAAATGCCGAATTTATTGTTGCATCACTTCACTGGCTACCTGTTACAGCTTGTATCAAGGTGAAAACCCTGGTACTAGCCACTCGGGCAGGGAAAGGAACAGCCTGTTCCTTTCCATACGTCCAAACAATCTTCAAACCTAACACCATGGAGCATGTACCGCTGTTCGGCAACCTTAAGGGAGCCAGATCTGGCACCTTTGCCCCTATTATATACAAGTGGAGGTACTTATTCTCTTGCATTGGAAGAGCATCTGCCTTACGGTTGTGAACTAATATACATACAAAATGGAAGGAGAGGAGAATTTATGCATAGCATCTCTGTTCGAAAAAAAGCGGCATGAAGTTCCTTTCTCCACCACGAGATTCAACGGCATGAAAAATTAATACACACACACATGCACAAACAGAGACAAAATGCGCTATTGGTGTCCCTCTATTAGCACGGCGCTGGTCTGTCCTACTTCATTATGCTTCAGATAGCCCCAGCCATTCTCGCCCCACTGCCGGCAGAGCGGTGTGATGTCAACCCTCATTCTGCGCACGTTCCTTTAATTCAAATATCACATTCATCTCTCCGTCTGAATATATCAAATGACATGTGAGCTCGACGTTCTCCTTCCATGCCAATTAGGAGGAAGGACCGGATATTTCTTTCATCTTCGCTCTCAGAGTCGGGGTTTGTCTGTAAAACTCGTAGGCTGGGGGCTTGTGACATGCCTTTAATCAACGCTGTTTACCTCCTCCCAGGCCATCCATAAAATTATGCCTCAATTATACCTTTACCAAGGTGATGATGACATTGTTTTATATCCCTTTAAAGAGAATGTTTAATTATTGCCTTGATAAGACCTGCCAACATTCAGTTGTATGCACACACACACACACACACACACACATGCACAGACACACACACACACTCTCACTCACTCACTCACTCACATGAACACACACACACATGCTCACACACGCTCACACATACGCACACACACACACACACATGCACTTGTGCACACACACACACATACACACACACACACTCACTCACACAAACACACACGCTCACACGCGCTCACACACACACGCACACACACCCACACACACATACTTCAAATTGATTGTATTGATTATAGCTTTACCCCATCGCACTCCCCACGAAAAACAAAACGAAAGAATCACTTGTCCGGAGGTTGCCATGGTAGTTAGCAGCCTGACTTCCTGGGTTTGCTTCCCAGTTCCGTGCGGACTGAGCTGTTGACAGGAGAGCCATCTGCACAGAGGTCCCGGAGTGAGTGGAACTGTGGACAGGACGGTTTAGCACTAAGGCCTACGTCAGACGCCTCTCTGAGGTAAGGACACATTTTCCAAAGGGTTAGCCCACCATGCGAACAACATAAACCAAGATTTACCAACATTTCTCTAAAATCCTTTGAACTTGTAAACGAGTGAAGATGTGCAAAATGCTTTCGATCAGTACAAACCGAAGCTCCCTCTCTGTATCTGTGTGCCCAACATTGATTTACAGTGCAGTCTCACATTTTGGTGACATGATTCAATATTGTTGATTGTGTGATGGCAGGGGCCATGTGTCATGCTGCCAATGTAATACTGTTTATTGCTCATTATTTTTGACAAATATTTACATTTGTGGTGCACGGTAACATAAGAGGATGGTATGTTTATTTTGTTATTTATTTGATGCGTGAGCACGTAGCAAGCATCGGCTTCTCAGTCAGTTCACTATGGTAACATGAGCAGAAAGTCAAAGTTCAATTATGAGTCCAGCTGACCTCAAACTGGCCCTGATGTTCTTCAATAAATTCAATAATCACAAACACTCGAGAATGCAATGAACTCTGTATAAAACATGGTAATACAATAACCGATCCCCAAAGAGTACTTCATTATGTGTGCCCATTCTGCAGTATGTGGTATACAGTAAGCACAGACTATTGAATACAGACACATCCATAGCATGATCTAATTTGTACCACAAAGAAAGGTCTGTATTGTGTATATATGCTTTGTGTTTGGTCTGTTTGGTGTTTCTGCTTTGAGCATTCTGTGTTCATTCTCTGTGCTGTGTTCGATCTCTGTGTTCATTCTCCATGCTGTGTTCCTTCCCTGTGCTTTGTGTTCTTACCCTGTACTTTGTTCTTACCCTGTGCTCTGCATGTCTTCCCTGTACGCGGTGTTCTTATCCTGTTCTCTGTGGTCCCTCCCTGTGTTCTACCACTGTGACATGTGTTCATTCTTTATTTCCTCTTCTGTTTCTGCTTTCCTAACCTGCTTAGAATGTGGCAATAAGGATGAATGCAGAGACCATTTCTGTGGCCTCAGTGTTCTAAGGGGAATTCTGCAGAGACCGATGCAGCCAGGATGTGGATTGGATGCAGCATTGCCACCATACAGACTGAGCCTTTAAGCTATTTCCCAAATTCTTCAGTCTGTAAGAGACAGAGAGGTAATTATGCTGTGACCTGAAAGGCTTAGCGGGGAGGATGAGGGGATGTCAGTGAGAGTGGGTGGCACTGTGGTGTAATGGTTAGGGAACTGGGCAAAGTGCTTAGCCTGAATTGCTTCAATGGGTTTACAATGAAAAAAAAAGGAGAAAGTTGTGTAAGTTCCTCTGGATAAGAGCGTCTGCTAAATGCCTGTAATGTAATGAGTGTACGTATGTAAATGTGAGCTGGCTGTAGTTTCAGTGTCTCACTGTGACAGAAAGGAGGGATAATAGAGGTGCAAAAAAAGAGTAATTTTGTGTGGTGTGTGCATGTGTGTGTGTGCGTGTACATGAGCATGTGTGTTGATGATTGTGTGTGTGTGTGTGTGTGTGTGTCTGCATACGTGCATGCAAGTGTGTGTGTGTGTGTGAGAGAGTGCATGCGTGTGTGTGTGTGTGTGTGTGTACATGCATTAAATATGGGATACTATTATGAATGTTCCCCCTAGAGGGAGGGCTGATCTAAGCTTGTGAGTGCATCTTTAATGTGTGTTTTTGCTGTTCACCACCAACTGTGTAACCTGTCACGTTTCCATATTTGACTGAGAAGAATTAGCATCCAGCAATGAACGAGTAACAATGCAGCCGAGTCCGTGGTGCGCCAAATAATTCCACTTCTAATTGAAAACAGTGTGTCGCAAATCAAATCATATTTTATTTGAGTGTTAGCATTGCTCATGCACCTCTCCGCGGATTGCCACAACAGCAATACTACCCTCTCGCATTACAAATGTCTTATCTGTGGTTCTGTCTTCCAGCTTTCGCTTGCTCTGTCCATGGTGCTGATTTCCAGCCACGCGCATGCGCTGTCCGTGGTGCTGATACCCAATTTTAAGCATACTCTGTCCATGGTGCTGATATCCAGTCCGGGCCTGCTAGGTCTGCAGTACTGAATCTTGCGTTTTTGCAGCAATCATTCCCATCTGTTCTCTGATGGGATTCAGCGAGCTGAACCGGGGTGACCGTTATTTTGAGGTCGAAGAGCACTTAACTTGTGCTACCGAAAGGACCATCATAATCACTTTCCAGTTTATTTATTTATTTATTTAATTTTTTTCCTGTTCCATTTTAAAGGCTTACAAACTGGAACATTTCTTTGTTCCTAGAAATCTAATAAGGGCTTGATTGCTTTTCCTAATTATACTGTTTATTTCTCCTGCAGGTCCTTTTGTGGTATTGATGTAATTAATTTCTAAGATAACTTGTCCGCCGCTTGGATTAGAAATGGCACTCGATAACAGAATGTTGACGGAAATGAAAGCTAATTAGTCAGACTGGAGAGGGGGTGTGTGGAAAGTCATGGTTGCATTACTACACCATTACCGTTTACAGTTCTCCATGCTTCCATTGTGTTTTCCTCTGTTCCTCTCTGGCATTTGGGGGGGCGAACCATGAAGTGACTCATTTTTCTTCTCAAACTTCTATTTCAGAAGTTACCACCAGTCTGCAGTGCTTTAATCATCAAGAAATTATGTCCAATGTCAGGGCAAAGGAACACAGGCTTTTTGCTCTATAATAGCTTTGCTAGTAACAACTCAGGAAGAAAGACTTTTGTCATTGTATCGTTATTTGAAATATTTCAGAATGATACCTGTGAGAAAAAAAAGCAATTACCTTTTTTTGTGTGTGTGGAGGCTGTGTAGTTATTATTTGAATGGTGTATGAAAGCTGGCCTATGCGCAAAGCCCAAATAGATTTGCTTTAAAGGAATGATGAAATGTCAGACGATTCAGCAATCGAGGGGATTGCGAGAAGAAGGCATCTGAAAGGACTCCTCTCAGTGCACTATAAATCTTTGCTGAGTGTTGGTAATATGTGGCTCATTTCCTTCTCTCTCTCTCTCTCTCTCTCTCTGCAGACTGGATGTGCATTAGCATAGGTACATGGACAACAGCTGCTCGGCAGCTCCACTCTCTCCCAGTGTTATCAGTCTTTCTATATGCCGCTGGTGCCCAGTGAGCAAAGCCCATTGGCTGTACTTTGGCTTAACAGAGCAGAGCTTATTTCACTAACAGCGAAGAGAGCTTGCGTTGGACAAAGCTCCACCCAATGTCGCCACGGCTCTCTCACGCCAACCTTAGACACACTGAATTACAAATACTGGCATCACCCAGCTACGGGAGGTGGGGAAAGGGACAGGGATGAGGACGCAAGGCAGTTTTAGCGCTAATCCCACTGCCTAATGCAAAAATACAAGATAACGGTATAGGAAGGGAAGGGGTTCGATAATACCGAGAGCAGAGTCATGAACACAGGCTTGAAGGAAATGGAAAGGTTAGCTTGACTTGAGTTGCACTTTCCCTTGATGACACACAGGGGGGTTATGGGTCGTGTGCCTTCGACACTCTTTCGAGCTGCTGTCTCTCAGCCTGTTCTGAGACTGCTGTGTGTGCAGTTCGTCTGATTGACTGATTGCTCAGCTTCGACCCGTTGTTTTTCACGTTTTTCAAAATGCGCGGTTCAGTTGTCATCTGTTGACTTTAAAAAACAATTATTTTTATTTTTAAATATCATTTCAGATACAATGCAGTTAATATGAAAATAGGGACACATGAATACTGTACATGTGTATGTGTGTGTGTGTGTGTGTGTGTATACACTATATCATAACATAACATAATGTTGAGAAGAGCCCATTCAACCCAACAATGCTTGCTATTTCCCCAACTGAGTTGTACCTGGTGCGCTGATTACCTACAGGCTAGATAGTATCTGACATCATATAAAACCTGGTCTTGAACAACCCCAGAGTTTCTACCTGAACTACATGGCCTAGCAGGCTATTCCACACATTACTCTCTGCGTGAAAAAAACTTCTCCTAATGTCTGTGCAGAGTTTCCTTTGCTCATTTCCATTTATGTCCCCTCATTCTACTAACAGAACTCAACCGGAAGAATCTCATGTAGTTCACTTTGTTAATCCCTTTTGGATTTAAAAGCCTCAGTCAAATCACCCCTAAATCTTCTTTTACTAAGCTTGAAGAGATTAAGCATCTTAAGTCTTTCCTCATAGCTTTTATCTTTCATACCAGGAATCAGTTTGGTTGCCCTTCTTTGAATCTTTTCCAAAGCCTCTATATCTTTCTTGTTATACGATTCCCAGAACTGTACACAACAGCCCTTAACAAATGTATTGTATGAGATAAGTATAACTTCCTTGGATTCATACAATACCTTTGGCTGTATATCCCAGCATCCTCTGGGCCTTTTTACTGTCACAGCACAGTGCCTAAAACCTGAAAGGCTTTGATCAATCATTACTCCCATGTCTTTTTCCAATTGAGAACATTCCAGTAAAACATATGTACAAATGTGCAGCCTCAGAAAATATAGGGAAGGGCAACCAGGCCTTGTTATCAAAATTATTGGCTAGAGAGGCAGACTTAATATCCTCTCGGTGAATGGATTTTATTAAAGATTTAAAGTTTTTATCAGCAGAAAAAAGAGGGAAAATATGACATTTTGTTAAAGGTAAAAATAAAGGTAGGCGGAAACTGAGGGCACTATCAACAGCAAGCTGTATTTCCCCACAGCGTTATTAATGCATAAACCAGCAGGTCTTCGTTGTAGGAGCAGACCCTTGGAGTACCAAAAACCAGGCCTGACAGAATAAAATTCACTCTGGCCCGTGGTGCAATGGCAGCAGAATGATGAACTAGTGTTTATGGGCTCAGTGGCCTGTTCATGTTGTTATCTTGTTGTGAGGAGAAATACTTGTGTGAACTACAGCTATTGCAGTGTTTTAAAAGTGTTCCTTCATACTGTATCTATTTGTCTCTTATGGCTGATTTGTAAAAGATACGGGGCTATTGATTGTTGTATGTTTGTGACTTGTAACCAGGCAAGGGATCGATAAATTGATTTGTCCTCTTCAGGAATAATAATAAATAATGAAAAAAAAACCACTTTGCACTAACTATGGATTTGACTTGATCCCAAAACCTTTCCGTGACATACCCTCACCCAAAAAAAAATCTGTTGTTTTTGGGTGCTGCTGGGTTCCAGAAGGTCTCAAAGTCCAGGTGGCGTATATCCTTTGGCGGGAGAGCGACACTCTGGACAATCGTTCGGCGGCGTTGTTGGTAACGGAGGAGGTGTAATTGTCCGTCTCCCGTAGTGCCCTCCCTCTTCCGCGGGAGCGGTATCGATGGGACTGTCTCATCCTTCTTTCGAGGTGTATTAACAGCTCCTAACAAACAACTCCTCCAACAAATGAATTTTTAAGTTGAGGGAATGAAGGCGACTCGCAGTGAGTTGATCACGATAATGGATCCGGGGAGCGGAGCCCAAAGGCCACATCGATCAGGGGGCTTTTAGAGAGTGTCACTAACTGTCCAGGAGAAAGGAGGCGAGAAAGCGAGACTGCAATGGAGAAAAGAGAGAGAAAATGAGAGGTGGAGAGGGATGTGAACTGAAAAATGCAGACCGTGGAAGTAGGAATCTCATTCCGTTGTTAAAATTATTTTCCCGTATTTTCCCCTCTGCAACAGGGGATGATAAATAAGAGCACGGCCCCCACCGCCGTGCAGCCTGGACTGAGGGCTGAGGGAGAGGAGCTGACTGTTACGGGGTTGGGGTTAGTGAGGGTGGAAAGCAGAGCATGAGGACAGAGTCACAGAGACAGGAGAAGGAACGGGGCCCCACCTTTCAGTGCAGCCAAGGATAAAACAGCACTGAGAGGACTGAAACACCAGTATCACACACACAGCACGCCTCACTGTCCTGAAACACACTCACGTGCATGCATGCATGCACACTCACGTACACACACACACACACACACACACACACTCCAGTCACACCACAGTTAACACAAGGCCTACAAAAGCACCAGAGTAACATCTATATCATTCATGTTTTCCAGCGTTGAGGAAACACAGGCAAGGTTATGGGTGGGCAATATGCCCAAAGAATTATCTCATGTTTGGGCAGTGCATGATAGATATCACAACATTTTGATCATGTTAACAATCATACCTGGAGTTGCTATTCACAATAGTTTGAAGGATGATGTCCATTCTTAATTTGTAGATCTGTATCACGTAAATTACCTGAATTATCTGAGCCAGACCGGATCAGGAAGTGCAGACAAACCGCGAATCAGCTGCCACATCTAAAGCAACACAATCCTGCTGTCTGAGCACTGAACAAAATAAGAGGCCTTCTAATTACTGTCCACGGTAACAGCAACGATATTAGGGATATACAGTATGTATAAGATTTATGAATATGTATGAATTTAGATCAAAACATATGGTCATATAAGCATCTATAACCATTAATTAAAATTATATATTTAAAAGGGTATGATGTTACGTAGGATGTGTCAAAAGAGTCTGATAATGCAAATTGTGGAATCTCTGCTCATACTGTACATGGAAATAGGAATGCCAGGGACTGGCTGAGAGATGGACTGCGTTAGTGCAGTAGAAAACCCCGATTGATTTGGACACAGCTTTGTGCCACACTCTCATTTTGGCTCAGTGGAATAGCCACAAGGTTGGTAAATTAGAACTGGAGACAGGTACTGCATCTCCGTAAAGGCACAGGTCCATACATAATCAATGGACCCTTGAGAGATTCACATACAGCCCAGAATTAGTGCTGAAGGAACTATGTCATTAATCCAACATTGTTCAATAGCTGCATCAATGAACTGGTAACAAAGCCAAGACTATGTTCAGTGTCTAGTCTACCTTTACACAATTTGAGGATTATCCTTCCACTGTATGTAGAGAACTTTTAGTTTTGTTGTCTCCCGGCAAACAATATTTGAAGCAGAGCATGAAACTGCCAGCATAGCACTGTCAGAGATGGGCACTGGCAGTCAATTTGAACAGCACTCAAATTATTGTATTCCAGAAAGATTATTGAATTCTGCATGCAGATCTCCAGGAATGAGGTTCCGCCTTGCACTCTGTGACTCCGGTGAGAAGACTACACTAGTTATGCCGTACGTGCCCTGGACTCCTAAATAATGCGGCAGGGAGTTTCTGCCTCGCAATAAATGCGCCTAAACAAACCGCTCGGGGGGCTTTTCATTAAATAAAAACTTGACGGGAAACCCTGAAATACCAAAAACAATCTGGCTGAAAATGTATAACTCAATCATAACACACACATATACTCTACGGGGGTTTGTCAAAAAAATGTCACGAAACCCCCAAAAGACATATTTCAACTTGAATTTTCCCAAATAGTGGCTCGCAGAAATGCTCTTGTCAGCATTCCATTTGAATGGCAGTAGAGCAGAGACCTCTCAGAAGGGGAATTCAAACTCAAGACTGAAAGTGGATGAAGGCATAAAGACTGTCTGTTGCTTACATTGTAAGAGAGGCTTAATTTCATTTGGAGTTACTGTCAAGTTTTAGTGATCAGCTATAAACTAAGCATCACACATCACTTCCTGTTGCTGGAGCAGAAGCCTTAGTCCCATTGGTAATATGCAGTAAGGAAGACACCCAGACCCTTTAAACTTATACCCCCGATGATGGGGGACACAAAGGCAAGGAGGAGCCTTCATTTATTTGATAAAGAATAATAAACAGAGGGCACAAATAGACACATTAGCACGTGTGATATTCCCGCTCTGTCATTCTCCTGAATTTAGCACCCTCAAGCAAATGAGCACAATATGCCAGCTTGCTATTAATTAATTTACTGTATGACATTATTTCATTATTGTAGCAAGTTGGATTACATGAGCCAGAATAAAATGTGAAATAAAGCATAATGTGTCACTGAATAATATATAGACCACATAATGACTTAAGGCACCTTTTTATGCAAATCAACAGTATTTCCAGTAATCTTCCATTTTTAGAAATTTAAAAGCTGTGACAAAGCTTAATAACACACTAGTACATGTTTTCTTCGTGGTTTCCCCCCTCCTGTTATATTGGTAACATTTTGTGTCAAATTAATGTATTTTGCAACTAACTAATGGCAACAAAATCTGTAAATTTGCACAATAGCGTGCTATAATTAAATAAAACAAAAAAGAACACATGCAATTGTCTGTTTCACAGAAAATAAACATTAAAATATTATTATTTCAAGAAGTTCAATAAACTCAACACGTCTTATCCTAATTCAGCATCCTTGAGCAACCGAGAGATTACGAGCTAACCAAGCAAGAGCAATTAAATGTCCAGACTGTTTTTAGATGGACATTCATTTCCACACTATGAATTCTGTCAACATGGTTTCTGTCCAAAATTCACAGAGCATTAAACAAAATGTCTGCTTCCAGAATAAATACTGCATGTGGTTGTCAGTTTTTTGTTCTTGGGCTAGGGCTATGCTGGCTATGTAAAATGGTATTAAATTATGTTGGCTTTGCACATTTTACCCACAGTGATTTTTATCTGTGATATAACTGTGCCTATATGCAGTTTGCCTTGCACACACAGAATGTGAGTTGGCAGCTACCACAAAGGATTAGCCCTGGCACAAGAATTTCAGACCCAGCAATGGCCTCCAGTATTTAAATTTACTATTATAAATTCATTAATACTCACATGATTTTGACATTAAATTATTTGCAATATGCTTCCTGCTCACTAAGGGGCCATGTGCATTATTCTTTCAGGGGGCCCTGAATTCCTACAAACACCCCCCCCCCAAACCCCCCGCCTCCATCTGCCAAAATCTGAAATGTGAACACAGGGATACATTTTAGACCTAGGCTAAAGACACCAAAGATAGAGGTGCATATCCATAGATTTTATGTGTACAGTTAATCTCATCTGTCTGAAAATCCAATTGCTTAAGAACTCATTTAACTGACTTTACTTTTTTTGTTAGGCTCTTCTTGATTTAAGTCCATAAAGTTGAATAGCTGTTGTTTTGTTTTTATGCAGATTGCAAGGCTATTAAAAAAATAAGACTAGCATTCACGATAAAAAAAGTTAAATGATGAGCGTGCAGACAGCACATGAAGCAGGAAGCAGAGCATTTTCAAAAGGCTTGGAAAGATAAGCAGCATTCACTCTGCTCAGCTCTACTCACGTGCATTACAATCATGAATTATCATTGGTGTTATTATTATGGGGCAGCACAGTGGTGCAGTGGGCAACACTGTCGCCTCACAGGAAGAAGATGCTGGGTTTGAATCTGACCTGGGCCTTTGTGTGTGGAGTTTACACAGACACTGCACTTCTCTACGTAATAGTATGATCTTCCCATATCCAGTACTCACACTTGGATCACCATATATGTAAGTCTCAATGGCTGTGTGTGTCCAATCTCTGTTTCAGAGACACTTTTCTTGGTGAGAGAAAAGGGGACTGACTGTTGTTTTTCCTGCAAGGAGAGCGGGAGGGTGAGAGACTCTGCTTTGACTGTGTATCCATTAAGTATTTGTGACTTTATGATTGTCCTGCTGTTAGAGACCAGAGGCTAATGGACAGATGATTAATCAGTGAATTTACTCATGGATTTAAAAAAAAATAAAAAATCTAATTAGCTCCTTAGTTCAGGATAATTTACTTATTTGCCATTCGGTGATGGTCGGTGTTCTTCTCTCATGAGCAGAGTGCCCTTTCTGCTGTGTGAGTGTCTTTGCCTTTGCATAATCCTGATTCCCTGAGTGCCTTGTAAAGAGATTCTGAAAATCAATAAACCTTTTGAGGTGTGAGGTCACAAATATGTGATTAAAATGCTCTTAACTGAACATTCTAATGCTTTTGTAACAATCACAACTAGTTATGTGAAAGCAATGGGGCTCTAGAACGCTGAAAAAGAAAACATTCCAAGAACATTTTTTTTTCCATCAGTGTTTGGCATTATTTGATCATTTATGACTGTCCATACTAAGTTACATGCCTTCTATAGTCACAGATGGTTACAGATGATCAGGAAATGTCAAGTCTGGTGTGAGACATGTTGCCATCTGTATGGATACTTAAGTCAGTTGTTCCCAACCCTGTTCCTGGGGTTTTACTGTCCTATAGATTTTCACTCGACCTCCCCAAAAATCACACTTCATTCAACAGCTAGAAATTTCACTGAGCTGACAATTAGTAGAACCAGGTGTGCCAAATTAGGCTTGAAATGAAAACCTACGGGATGGTAGATCCCCAGAAGCAGGGCTGGGAACCACTGACTTAAGTGCACAGAAAATCTGTCGTATTCTTTCATGATGATTCCATTATTTAGAGGAAATATCTCACACACATTTCAGCAGTGGTATATTTGGCAGTTGCTCTCATACAGAAAAAAATAAAAAAATTTTGCAGGAGGAAGGGGTCGGTGGGGGCTCGGCGTCTAGGGTCCCATGATCTTTTTGAAGATGTGACGGGGCAGTCCCCCGATCCGAGTCAATATCGGGAGCCCGAGGAGGGAGATGACACGACCTGACATGGCAGAGTCCGTGGAGGCAGTAGATCTGGCGAGCAGGAGCATTTCAGATAAGCTGGCGATGAAACCAGCAGCGAGGGAGTTGTGCTCGCACGGCCAGGAAATGACTAGCACCGGGACTGAGCGTGTGTGAAAACTACAAGCCCCATAGTACAGATGTTTTCCATTCTAAATTCAGCACGGCGGTGCAGCGAGCAGCGCTGTCACATCGCATCAGGCAGGTCCTGGGTTCGAATCCAGCCTGGGCCTTTCTGTGTGGAGTCTGTGCGTGTTCTCCACCTGTGTCCGCGTGGGTTTCCTCCGGGTATCCCCAGTTTCCTCCCACAGTCCAAAGACGTGCAGGCTTGGGTAAACGGAGACTCTAAATTGCCCATAGCTGTGAGTGTTTGAGTGAACGGTGAGTGAACGGTGTGTGTATCCGGCGGTAGATTGGCGGCTTGTCCAGGGCGTACTCCTGCCTCTTGCCCAATGCACGCTGGGATAGCCTCCAGCACCCCTGTGACCCTGCCCTGGATAAGTGGGTGTAGATAATGGATGGATAGATATATCGTTATACGTGATGCTTGCCATGGCCTGTACATTTCAATCGAATGCATTTTTATTTACTTCGACGCATGTGCTTGTATACACATTTGTATGGTCATTTATAGTTCAAATGCTTATTCAACTTTAATTTCCGAATGTATACATTTTGGCACTTGGTATAATCTATTAATTAGCTAATTTATATTATGTCCCAATGCACAATGTCTAAGGACATTATTAAATAATGAAATATTCTGTCATTTTAGCCTGCACTTTTTAACACCATGTATGCAATTATATGCTATTATGTAATGTATATAATTATAATAGCAATGTATATGACACTATTACCATTTTATGCTTTTCTCCACTGGTTGTGGGTTTTTTTCTGTAATTATTATGGAAAGACTTATTTTACTGAATATTAAATACATCCTCTCTGTTCAAAGATGGAGGCAATTTTGTAACCCACATACTATTTTGTGGAACATAGGTGACCAATATTTTATGTATTCATATGATCAATTTATCTCAAGCTAACAGGCAAAATGTATTTGTACTAGTGATGCAGTAACGGCAAGGGAAGGTACAGAATTATAGTTATACTTACCACAGCATTTTTGAAATGGCTACAATAATAATAAGCCATCATCTGCCTAACCTGAGAAAACGTTCTTTAAAAACAGAGGACGGCTTCTGTTCCTAAAATGGAGCTCGATCACAGGAATTCCCTCTCACGCTCATCATTAAAATGAAATACTATCTCTCAGCATCGGTGTACCATAGCTCTATAGCTGCTTTTAGCTGGGTGGCTGCGGTGGGGACGCCCAGCTAGAAAGGCAAAAAAAAAAAATGAAAAAGAGAAAAGAAATGAATTATGTGGAGTCTGGGGAATGGCTGTGCCTAACTGCGCAGAATGGGACACAGAGAGACTGATAGAGAAGACACAAACATGCAGGAATATAAAGAGAGAGTTGGGGACAGTGGGGGTTTGGGGTGAATTACTCAAACTGAAAAGCATTAAATTAGCAAATAAAAGACAACTTTTATTTTGCCTTAATCCCATCCATTTTTTTCCTGCTCGGGGCTCCTTAGGGGGAACTCTTCGGAGTGAACACACCGGGAAAAAAGGCTGTAAACGGTGAGACACACGCGCAAGCAAGGCCCTCCACCGCCCTGTTCCCCATCCCCTCCTTCCCCCTCTGCTCCCCTTCTCTCCCCTTCTCTTTTTCCCATTATGACACCTTTACTCCAACCTTTACTCCCTCTTTTCTTTCTTTTCCCCTTCCTTTTCCTCCTCTCCCCCTCCTCCCCCTCTTCCTCCTGCTGCTCAACATTGACTTATTAACCGTGCTGTCGCCCCTGTCCAAACAGAGGGTGATCGGAGAGAAAAAAACGGTCTGCATATTGCCATTGGCTGCATAGTGACAGCTGGATAATGACATCAAAGCATCCACATTTCACCCAGAGCAGTGTTCATTAATCACATAAAAACATCTACATTTCCCCCTGACTGGGATTCATTAATGACATTAGAATAACAAAAAAAAAAAAAAAAAAATCATTTCAAATTCAGATTACTATATAAAGGACCCGGAGGCTATAAAGATGCATTAATGTCATCAGGTGATGCATTACACGAAGATTACGACCCCCGGGCCCACGCTAATGTGCTTATTGCAGAGACTGTGTGCTGTTGCCCACGGATCTGACAGCTAATCCCAGTCGTGTGTGATCTCGCGAGGAACTAAGCGACACGTTGCGTGCCGAGAGCAGAGACCGGGCATGGCATGTGGAGAAGATGTAGGCACATGTAGAGCTTCCACTTTTCGGTAAGTTATTTTCCTTCGCCTGGTGAAAACCAAGAGGCTTCTAGCCAATGAGAACAGACTCTATTTCTATATTTTCTACTCTGTCCGTCTCAGGTCTACGCACACCGTGGTGCTTCTGCGTCGCCTTCTGTGTGCAGACTGAAGCAGAGAAGCTATTGTGTAGCTAACTGGAACACAATGATATTTCAGTCTGGCGAGTGCAGGCTGGTGCTGTGATGTACTGTATGGGTCTGACTGCTGAGGAGTGACTGAGTTTCTGTTGTTTCCACCCCTGCACTTTAGCAACGCACCTTCAAATAAGCCTCTGGCACGGGTCAGTATACACAGGTCTGTCATTATCAAAATGTCTTGCTGGCAGACATAAAAGGACCTGCTTGCATAATCGCATCCAAATGGCAACCTAAAGGACATTATAAATGAAAATGCTTTTATTTTAAAAATGCAAAAAAAATAAAAGAAAAGATAAAATACACAAGAGCCTACAGCCTTTCTAATTAGAGCCATCCTATTGATCACATAACTGTTCCACTTCTGAAGATGACATTTTCTTGCCTTTGAAAGTCTTCCAAACAAGACTAGAATAGTCCTAGAATTGAACATGATTATGCACAGGTGCTTCCTCAAAGAGGAACGCTCGGCAACAAAACCCCCCTAGTCTGGAGTCTAAGAATAGGCGCATGTTTTAACAGCAGTCTCATGTGTAATGCAAGCGGCACAGAAGTGGGCAGAGAAGTCTCTTTCTGGGAGATCCCGTTCTCAAGACCTAGTTCCCACCAGCGCTGACAAAATGGCTGTCGAATTATGCTAAATTAATAAATGTGCCAGTGGGCCAAGAGGACTTTGAATGAAAGTGATTCAGTTCTCAGAGCAGTATTGAGAGAATGGAACTCCCGCATAAGTATGCAAAATAAATCTGCCCCTCCTCAGTCAAAGGGTTTTTTTTTCTTTCTCTGTCTTGCCTTTTTGATTATATTGAGCCCTTTTGGCTGAGTGCCTTGAAGCTATAACGCAAGGAAATGCCCAGCTGCTACTCTCAAGACACATGGAGCTAATATCCAACGCTTTCTTACGAGGAAATCGCAATTGCCTGAATATGCTCCGTGTCTCTAGACACGCGCTCAAGTGCTCTGACAAAATCCCAAAACACATTTTTCTCCTGGTCAGTTATTTTAGCCAAACGGGGGATCATTGTATCAACTGTATTGGACACGTGGAACATGTAGAACACAAAACACATTACCAGCTTTGTTTACGTGGGTGGTTTTGAAAAAGGGGTCAGTCGTCAACACCTATCGGTCTTTCACCTATGGACTGATCGATATGTCTGTGCTTCCATAAGTCATGCCTAGCTGCCGGACACACAGGGGCGTGATGTGCGTTTATCTGTCACCGGTTTGCAGCACAGGAGCGGCGGCCTCTGCGTTTGTGCTCAGTCAGCCGGACGGAGAATGAGAGCGCGCATCGCGGAGGGGAAGAAACAGCAGTTAAGGGCGTCCATTGTGTTTTGCAAATGTGTTCCTGATTGCTCCCCCTTCAAGCTGAGAGCACAGTAATTAGAAAATTATCCATTTCTCTTGATGAGAATTATTCACATTACCGCATTCATACCTCATTCATATTGTTCATCCGATAATGCTTATTGAATTTCAAAACTGATTAACTTGTGCCATGGACAGCGTTGTTTTCGACAACTGAAATTATGACAAAATCTTTTGTCAACGGCCGGTGTTTTGATGACGAATGACGAAGACAACAACGTGATGAAAATGCCCTTTTGGAACTATGATGGTGAGTTTTTCGTTTTGCAATTTAAAAGTGGAAAGTATGATGAAATGAAAACAGACAAGACCATTTTTTTTTGGCTGAAGTTGCTTTGTTTCACATATGAATATATTGACATGAACACCTATTGCACTAATAAAAATGAAAAAAGTGGTTATTACATATAAAATGTTGTAAATGTAATGAATATAAGAACATCATTTAATTTAAAAGGATATAAGCAACATGCGTACTATATTGGTTATGTCCGATTTTACTGTCCTGTTTACAATACTAAACAGGAGAGAAAAAATCACTTTAGTACTCCAGCTAGCAATTAGAAAGCCTACTTCAAATAAATGGGGCTTCTGTTTCATGTACTGCTTTCTGTAAAGCAATAAATGATCTGGGCATATTAGCTCAGGCCTCCCACAAAGTGATCCTTCAGCCAGAACATAGAGTTCCCTTTGGTTCTTCATCTTTAATTTACAAAAAAGGGGGGAAAAAAAATGGTACCCAGACCATTAATGTCTTTAGGAGCAATGTGTACAGTTCATGTAGTTTTTAATTATGAGCAAACACGACAGAACAAGAATGCACCTTGCTTTACAAGCCACATTACATGAGTGCCAAGAAATAAAAATTCTGTTTATTTAAATCAAACGTACACACAGACACATGCACGAACACATGCACACATGCACGTACACACACACACAAACACACAAAGACTGAGCATTCTCAGTGTGATATTTTTTCTCTATCCTTGGCTTAAAATTATCACATAGAGCCACACAAATGCACTGCATATGACGTAAAGCATCCTTTCACAAACTCGGTCACAGGGAGTCTTCTTACGTCTGCTGGTTTAAGTTTCAAATGGATTGCATCTTCTGGAGGTTAATGAGCTGTTAATTGAATGGTTGGAATTGAACATTTTATCCCTTATGATCTGTTCTCAAAGGCCACATTATAACAGAATATTGATATGTATGCCATGAAGAATCAATATCCCGTGTTTATGCAGGAAACTGCTAATCAATCAGAACAATTTTTAAATACCTGATGGATTTCTGTCCCCTGTGTTTAGTTATTTGCGCACACACAAACATACACACACACTAACACACAGACACAAATGCACGCACACACACACACACACACACACACACACTAACACGCAAAAACATAAACACAAACACACCGTGATGAGGGGTTACACAATGAAAATGTGACTGATTTATTGTTTTCTAGGAAGCTTGGCAGGTTGAGATTGATTGACCGATTTCGTCCGTTGTCTCTGTGTTGTCAGAAATAGCTGGTAAGCAAACATGGTTGGCACATAGTCTACTTCTGCTGCTCTTCTCGGGGGGCTGAACAGGCTGTGGGAACTTTCTGGCCTTTTTAATAAAAAAAAATGCAAACCTCACTGCGCCCTCCCCCCTCAAAGCTGCTCTTGCGAAACGTTAAATGAAATCCTTGGACATTCCGTCAAGTGCTCGTCCTGACTGGCTTCATTTCCATGCAAATATATCTGTGGGACTAATCATCAGATTTATTCAACTTCATTTCTCAGATACGATCTGAAGGTTTCCTGTTTCATAAAGGCTCTGGCTGTGAACGTGGACTGTCGTCGAGCGAAGGTAGCCGTCGTTGGCAGTGTTTACCTACGCCGGCTGATTAAAAATGATCACCCCCTTATCTGCTGAGAACGGAGTTGGCAACAGTATCTGGGGCCAGCGCTGTTTTTGGCTCTGTAATCTCCTTGAGCGCACAGATGCTAAACTTTCTATCCGTTCATGTTTTATTCATGGCACCCGGTACTGTGAGCAGGGGAAAAAGTGGCCGGTATTTCATTGTATTGAATTTTAGGCTCCTGAAAACATCAGGAATAATGTACGACATTATGTAATGCGCATTTCAGTCGGGACCTGAGGAACGCTATGCTATACCCTCGCTACGCTAACCTGTACTCTCCCATGGGTCTGGTGGGTTCTGGGATGGGGTGTAGATCGAGGCGGTCGTCCACTGCTTGAGATTTTACTCATTAAAAAGGAGGTAATTTTTCATTTCATATTCAGTTCATATTTTCTCTGAAGTATTCCTTGCAGTATTTTCTTTTTCATAACCTCAACCCTTATCATGGTCATTCCATCTTTATATTAAAACATAAGACTGTAATATAATGTAATGTTATATATGTGTGGAATCCATCAACTGATTTTTATACAGTAATGAACTGCTGATACACACACACACACATACACACACAAACTCAATGTATATATATATATATATACTGTATATATACATATTCATTATCATCACACTTATTTATACTTGTAAAAGGGTTATAAAGGAAAGGTGATGAAATAACACATTTATTTTATTAAGTAAAATTATTTTTAAATTGATAGTTCTATTCTCAAGGGATATGTGACTGTCACCAGCAGATATGTACTTTCAGAGAAGTCTATTGCCCAGTTTTTAATTATTCAAAGTGAAGAGCAAAAATACATCTTAAATAAAAAAAAAATTTTTTTAAACTTGAGACGTGGTGCTACACTCGTTTACTCGTAAATTAAAGAGGTTTATTTGTGCTTTTAATAGTTTTTTTCTCTCCTGTAGGCTCACTATTAGAGCAAAGGACAAATGATTTATTTAACATTTCCCAAGGATGTACTAAGGATTTCTCAGCCCCTTGTACAGAGAGAAAGCCAGAATTCACTCAAGGTTGAAACGTTTTTCCTTTGTACTCGTTATTAAATGAAACCCATCTCAATCATAGAGAGCTTTGCAAAGATTAATGCATTGCAAAACACGTCTCTGTTAGCATAGACCAGTTTATATGTATGCCAAAATTCAAACAGTTCAAAATTCTGACGAACTTCTCAAAATTGAAAACCACAGCTATTTGCTCTGGATATTCTGGATTGTCTCCTTGACGCAGTAATAGTGTTGCCAGGTTTGAAATTTGTCAACACCGGAAAAAATTCACAGCTGGAAAGATGATCGCGAATGTGGTGGGAAACAGTTGGAGAGGCGGGAGGGGGGTGGATGTTTAGGGCTGTTGCGACCAATGGTGGACCAGGGAGGTTTGGATTGGGATTGGTTGTAGCTATAGGAATGGATCATGGACCTGGGAGTTGTTGAGACAGAAGTTCATAACAAACTAACAGGAAACTTCTTCATTCAACTCCTCAGACTGGGTTTTACATTGTCCGGTCAGGGCTACAAACTGGACCGGTACAAATAATTTGAAAACAGACGTTCGGGTTGAAAACCGGGCATCTTGCAACCCGGCACAGTAAGCTGAAACCATCCACACTGTACTCTTTACATTCATGTAGAACTTCTCTGACATTTCTGTCCAGGGGCCTGATTGATTGTAGACATGGGGAATGCAGGCAAAAACATTCTTCACTTATTATTTATAACGCTATGAATGAATAAGATGCAGTACCCATGTTCAAAAATAAAGCAGTGATGTTCTGAAATACGCCTTTTAATTAGTTATTCTTCTGCTACTAATGACAGGAATGCTGACCAGGACAGAATTAAGAGTGCGGGTAGGGTCGGCTGAATTTGACTCTCGGGCTGCCCACTGAACAGCGCCATTTTAATTCAAGACACCCCTAAAAATAAAGCTCTGCACACAATATAGTATATCGGGTTATTCCCGTGGTCACGGGCAAGCCACGCTGAGCGTAAATCCGGTATCTTAATTATAATAAAGTTCTGCCAAAGCCGTACTGATTCGCATATGTTTACTCAAATAACAATTCAATCAAACCGAATTATTTCCCGGGCAGTGATAAGCAGGACCCTGATATAACATGACAATGAAATAATGGTATTACCCGAAGAACAGTCTGTGGAGGAGATGCTTAAGAGAGGCGGTGGGAGGACATGATACACGATATTAGATTCCATAAGATTTCAAAACAGTGTGAATCTTAATATCCTCCCCGGTGGCTTCTGTCTGTATTAACCCCATTAATATGGAACCTGGCAGGTCAGCACTTGCCTGGTACAAAGCAATCATGTACAGATAAATGTAAATCACACCTTCTGAAGGTTCTACTTCTTGGGTGACTGTCGGAGGATGATGAAGGGATAATTGTCTGCTTGTCCGTGTATGGTGATCCCAGAGGAGCTAATATAATTAAAGAAAGTGGAATAATCTGAACGAATGGCTGGGGAAATGATGGAGCAGGGAGAACCGCTTCGGTCTTCTCCGGTTCCACAGAATGACATGTATTGGAAGGGAAGGAGTGCTGTCATGGGCCCTCGAGGAGTCTTCTCAAGGAAGGAACCTTCTCCGAAAATATTTTCTGCTGCATTATCACAGGGCTTCTACTGGTGCCTGATCCTTAGGACAAAATTCATGAAAATTCTAATCACAACTTCACACATTTATAACAAAAATTAAGATTCTTTTTTTTGACTTATTTGTGGTGCCTTCTACACTTCTCGGCAACATCTGAACACTTGAAGATCTTGGCTACAACGAGAGATCTGTAAACTCAAATGTAACTCAAAAGTCCATGCTAAAAGTTCAAATATTCTGACAAGAAGAAATAGAATATGACTGTTCAAATCTATGCGAGCAATAGAGAAGCCTGAGGTATATGAGTAATCCTTATTTACCGCATACTTTTTAGTTATTTATACTCAGCTATAAAGGTTCAGGACAATGATGGCCAGGTTCTTAACCTTGTGCATAGAAATTGGCTTGACTCATTTGCTAAGTATCTGAGACTTTTCTAAGTAGTCACTTTCAGACTAAAGTCTTGTTTGACACTTACAGAATACAGAGCACACAGCATGGAGATGACTGGGGAATATTTGAAAAGTAATTTAACATATTTATTGATTTATTTTTTTGAACATGAAATGCCATGTTGCCAATGAGGGAACAGCATGTCAGAGACAGGGGTTGATTTTTTTTCCGCATGACTGGACTTAATCAATAAGAATAGCCAAACAAGCCAGACACTAATCAAGAACACAGATTGGGTATTGTCTTGGCTAATCAAGTATTTAAGTTTTTATAAATGGGGTTGTGTTCTGTGTTGTGTCCCCCCCCCCCCCCAATAAATAAATAAATAAAATAAAAATAAAAATCTTTTGCCCACATTCTGAGCAACTGGGAGTCTCCTTTACCTCATACCTGTGTGTTTTATATATTAAGAATTGGTCGGTAGCTCTAGGTGAATGGGGCTGAAGAGAGCAAGCAATCCCATTGCCTTGACTCAATAATTAATGAAGCAATTAGCTCCAAATGGTTGAAACCTGGACTTCGTGTTTCGTGAAGATCCACTAATCCCATTACAAGTCGTTGTGCTGATTTGTGGCTCTTCATTAAGTAGAACATTGACAAAAGTTTATGTATGTAAGAGAAGGACCATTTTCAATACCTGCAAACTCAATTAACAGCTTGTCGAACCTGAATATGGGGACTTAAACCATGTTGTAGCCGACTTGGGAACTTGACTCTTTTTAGTAGTTTCTCTTGTGAAAAAAAGTCTCTAGGGATATAGCCCGTGATGGAAAAGCAAATGTTTAAATGTACTTTATTACCACCCACAGTCTGGTTACATGAAGGAACTTATTAACACTAAATTCCAGAATCTAGAAAAAGCAAATATTTAATTTTTAACAGAACAGAAAACCAACAGTGAATAAGATATTAACCTAATTCAAAGAGACTCTTAGGGAATGTGTTTCCTTTCATCCACACATGAAAATATTATCAATTTATTCATTTATATGAAAGGTCGGGAATGTTATCTGAATTAGAAAAAAAAACTCATATAGACTTAGTGTCTGAAATCATTGTAGTCCATTGAATAGAAGAACAAGCTATTTCTATGGATGTTAATGAAGTACAGCAGTGATTTCCAGAGGGAAAAAAAAAGTCATTTTTGGAGAACTTGACTGGAATGTTGGGTTGTCAGAGAGGCATGTGGGTGCTGGGGGTGCTGGGGTGGGGGTGGGGGTGGGGGTGTGGGTGCAGGAGTGGGGGATGGCTGTGTGCACTGCAAATAGTAAAATCGCAATGAATTCTATAAACATACATTCAGTAACTCTTGTTTCTCTAGTTTTACGATTTGTTTTTTGGCTAGCAATTCATTATTGTTTTAAGATATCTTTTCTCTGAAAATTCTATTAAAGCTTATAACTTTTTTTCTCAAATAAAGCTTGTTTTTAAGTTTAATTTTTTACAGCGCAGAAACATATAAATGGGTTCAATCCCCCAGCTCTGTGTGCCCCACTGCACAAAATAACTACTGAAAATTAAATAAATAAATAAATAAATACATTTTTTAAAATCTGAAGATTATTGAGAAAGTTGTCGTATTTGTTAATTAAGCACAAAAAAAACAACCTAAAACGACACGACGAAGATTCCAGCTTGTTATTCCGAGCAAACATGCTGTATATGTGTTTTAAAAGGCTGACAACTTACCGGTGCTCAGGTTGAACGTCGGCACAGCGTTTTACCCCGTGGCCTTGATCAGCATAATACGTCCCTATAAAAAGACCAGCCGAGATAATTGCGTGCAAAGGAGGATAATGGTGATGGAGAGAGCGATGGGGAGAAGGCCACAAAGGAGCTGAAGAGGTTGCTAACGCTGCTAGACGACGACGCTGATCTCTAAGGGGCCTGACTCATTTAAAGGTGATTCTGTCAATAATTAAGAAGAAAATAAATAAATAAATAAATAAATAAATAAATAAATAAAAAATCTGTGGCCAAGACAGAAAATGCAGTGGAACCACAGGGAGTAGGCGAATGTTCAGATACCGGCTTCTGGACAGTAACACAGAGTGCCCAGATTCAAAAGGACGAGACCACAGAGCATTAAAATCCCTAGAGCTACAGTACCTCGGCCCTTAGCACCAGCCTGTACTTATGAGACGTTTACCAGGTATTTATGCATTATGTATTTATTTTATCTTTTTTTATTAATTGATTGAACTTATTTTATATGCTGCTTATCACAATTGATCTCCAGAAAAAGTAATTCTGGGTCAGTAGACTTGAAACCATGAAAAACAACTCAAGACTAACAGGTGTCCAGATACTCTTGGTCATATAGTGTATATACATATATTCACAAATTTAATAATTGTTAACTCCTTATAGTCGTGAGTTTGCAGTTTTCATATTATTGCAGAAAAAGCAGTGCAGTTGAACATGCTTTGATGGTTTACAAAATATTACTTGTTCAGCTGTTACTCTGAATTCAACAATAATTTTATTCTTACGGTAGGTGTTAAAACTCAAAAAGTTTTTTTTGTTGCAAGCCATATATTCAAGCTATATTTTTGCTTAAGAAATGCTAACACAAAGGCAGAAGTCATTTTCTAACGAGGGCAAAATTTTCAGCTAATTTAAACGAATTGCTTCTTTTAATTGGCCACTGTCTCCTCTGGGACCACGGGGAATTTCGAGAGGAAAGTGCCACCGTTTTAGCTCTGTATCCTTCAAGCCTTTACACCTGTCCTGAACTCTGTGATAATGACTTATATTATAATGTATTTATAGAAAAAGGTTCATCTCAAATTATAATGTGTGCTGCCTAGAACAGTTAACTATTTCTTTATACAAAAGCTCTCTCTCTATATATATGTATATATACTGTGTATATATATATATATATATATATATATGGAGAGAGAGAGAGAGGGAGAGAGAAAAGAAAGAGAATTTGTTGGTAAAGAAAACGACTAGCTGGGAAGAAAAGGCGGTTGTTGCAATGTAGTGAAGATCAAGAAAGATTGCACGCACACATGCGCGCAAACACGCACACGCGCGCACACACACGGGAGAACATTAGGATTGTAGACATCAGGTTTGAACAAGATTGAACATGAACAGCAGTTCAGTAGAGATTGGCCTGAATCAACAACAAAATCAACAACAAAACTGGCAGCAGAAGGCACCAGCTGCACGTTCTCATGCGCACACAAACACACAGAGCTATTCAAAATCCCTCTGCGAACTGATTTCAAAGCGGGAGTCGATTTCTGTAAATATCCACAATCAAAAATTTAAATCAGACTTATAATTCACAAACCAGAAATAGTAGTTTGTGGCTTCTCTTATCCCGAAGTTCATTACCAAAAATCTAAGGTATGTCATATATCTGATTTTAACACATGCTGATATTATTATTATTATTATTATTATTATTATTATTATTATTATTATTATTATGGAAAAACCCTAAATAGACATAGCATGCAGGGTGGCACATTGGCATGGTTCGAGGGTGCAGCATTTGGTCTGAAATTTATATTTTCTTTCAAATGTCTGTTTGCCCGACACAATATATTCAAGACTTAAAATGATCACAAGGGGAGGATAATTTCCTGTGCTGCATTTATAGTATAAAAATAAGCTGTGTAACCTCTGCCACATCATAATTAAGGCTCCACAAATGCAGAGCATTTTTAACAAGGTCGCAAACTTGTGACACAGAATATTTTTTTTTAGTACATTCAGTACAAATATGGTAGATCATTAATTTACATTAGCTTTAGTTAAAGTGCCAGGGAGTTGTTTGGACTGAGGCATTACAATTGAAGGTAAAAATAGGGACACACCTGACATTACTTTTGGTAGGTTTACCAAACTTTTAGGCCCCTTGTGCATTCATGTTAACATCATCTGACCTTTACAAAATATTAGCACATCATGAACTTTGGAGAAAAAAACATTTAATACGTGGTTGTCTGTCCCCCGCATTGTTTTTTTCCTTCTCGTTTTGGCCATGCACACATTGTTGTATAATGTCTTCTTACCGTGAAGAATGACTGACTAGTTTATATTCTGGGTGGAGGTGACTGTAAGAGAAATCTATCACTGTTATCATTGTAGCACTTTCAACACAAGCAATGCCAGAAGTACCGTCCTAAATAATTTTCGTACCGTGAAGAGCCTTTCGTACCTTTTCCATAAGTGTATGAATTCTGTTACCACGGCAGCACAATTATATCGCGAAAGACCGTTTCGGAAAAAAGACTGTACTGTATGCTGTCACTGCATTTAGATCAAACCTTCTGGTATTGCTTGTGTCAAAAGGTACTGTGAGGGGCAACAGCGATAGATGCAGTTACATCAGTCCAGAATGTAAACAAGTCAGGGATTTTACGACTACGTCCAACTATGCAGACGCAATGCGGTAACGTTGGGATGTCAGTGCAAACAACAGCCATACTGTGACATTGCGGTTCCACAAGAAAATATTAAATATCAGATAACATGCTTTCCCTTTGCTCAGCAGGGATACATGCTAGTGGCGACATAGCTCAGGAGGTAAGAGCGGTTGTCTGGCAGTCGTAGGGTTGCCAGTTCGATCCCCCGCCCTGGGAGTGTCGAAGTGTCCCTTAGCAAGACACCTAACCCCTTATTGCTCCCAATGAGTTGATTGGTACCTTGCATGGCAGCCTTTCACCATTGGTGTGAGTGTGAGTGCGTGTGTGAATGGGTGAATGAGAGGCATCAATTGTAAAGCGCTTTGGATAAAAGCGCTATATAAATGCAGTCCATTTACCATTTAAAGGGACTGACCAAGGTTCAGTGGGACTGAGAGCACCACAGCATTGAAAACAGAACAGAACACTGCTACTCTGCGTAGAAAGCGTCTTTGAGAAAATCAAAGCGTCTTTGTGAAAATAAAATTGATTTGGCAGTGACACTCTTACAATATCACGTCAAGTTTCCCAGACAACAACATCGAGGTTGACTCATATTTCAGAACAGCGCCCCGCAGAGGCTCCCAAGCCAAATAATTATTGATTTTTCAAATGAATAGATATTTGGTGTTATTTTTGGCATTAAAAAAAAAAAAAAAATTGGAGAGGTCTTTAAACTGATTGGAAGTGCTGAGCTTAGGCTGATCAAGAAGTGCAGCCATCTATGCAGTCCACAGCATTCTTCAGGCAGGGGTAAGACATATAGAACAGTGGTTTTTAAAGTAAAGCTTTTGTATTCATAATGACTGGTTGTGTGCCCCCATATGACTTCATCCGCTGTCCAATTATTTATCTATGACTCTCTCTATCTATGTGTTTGCTGAGCAAATAGCTATATCCAAGGTACCTTAAACTTACCTTAGATGTTACACTTTGCCCATACGGTCAAGCAACTTTTAATGGTTAAGTAACTGGCTTAAGAGAACGGCAGCAATGTCATAACTTGGCTTGCAACACCCACAACCTTCCGATCAGAAGTCTGCCTCCACAGCTGCTCTTGAAGCGATAGTCGTTTTTTCTCTCTACTGTGTCTGGTTTCTTTTTTTTTCTTTTTTTTTTTTTCTCTCGAGGCAACTGCTTGTTACCAATGTATTATGTTGGGCTTCAAAAAGAATAAGAAACAAACAAACAAAAAAAAACAAAAACATTTCTAATGGTAACTTTACTTTTTCCTGCATCCTTTGATACCACAGACGTCCATTTTCATTGTTGTCGGTCTCTAGGCCAGGCTGCAGCATGTTGAGGCATTTTAGTGGGGACACTGTAATTGGTTACGTTAGCGTCCAACTTTGGGCCCTTTTTCTATTTGTTTTTATGCTGACCAAACACATATAATTTCATTGGAAAAGGGAGAGTAATCAACGGTGAAGAAAACAAGAGAGATTGATTATCGGAGTGTTTACGGCGTATTTCATTTTTATGTGCCGTCCTTTCCAGGGAAAGCTTTGCAGCGCGATACCACGAGTGCACGCTCAATTCATTGTTCTCTCCTCTGTGCTAATGAGTCCTTTGATGATCATGCATTTTCCATTTACCTCCTAGTGTGCGCGCACGCGCGTGTGTGCGTGTGCGTGTGTGTTTGTGCATGCCTGTGTGTGAGAGAGAGAAAGAGAGAAAGAGAGAGATGGAAATGAGCCTTCAGCCAACATATGTCTAACGCGTGCGCCTTTAAATCTGAGGGAACTCAAAGCAGCTGCTCTTAATAACAAGCCGGGTCCTTCTTCTGTCCCGCCCGCAGACATGGAGGCAATAATAATCTATCATCGGCGATGGTTTGTTTACAGCGCTGGTGCTGTTTCGCTCCAGCTTTTAATGCCGGGGATACAGGGAGACTCGACCCGCAGGTAGGAGTGATTAACGGTCCTGTAAAACAGGGGTTAATTATTAATAACTTGCCGGCGCTCATCTCCTCAGATGTGGCATCGCGAGGTGGTTTGGAGAGCGGAGACGGGTTCTAGGAAGAAAAGGTGACGCTGAGCTGCCTTTTCCGGCGGGGGTCCCTGAGCTCCTTCTCGCAGACCTCCTGGAGATGTACCGCCTGAGGCTTCCCCATCCTTTTCCCCCACCCTACCCCACCCAACAACCTTATTTCCCCCCTTTCAGTAAGCATCAAAGTCTTGTCTCAATTTCCCCTTGCTCTGCTCAGCGTTACTGGTGCGGGATCTCGCATCTGGAACGTGAAGAAAGCGGAACGCACACATTATCGCAAGTTCTTCACTGTCGCATTCTTGTTACGGGATTGTCTGGCAAAGGAGACTTTCCCTGCATTACTGCATAATTGTGTGGTTGTCATCGCAAGTGGACAAACCTGCGAAAAACAGGTGGGAACTGCCAAAGAACTGAAGGTGCTCACTGCTAATGACGCGGATAGCTCACGCATGTTGAATAATGTGTGGTCTTTGATAATTATCCATATTCTTGACTGTAACGTGACGCTTGCCCATGGAACATTGCCAGTGCTTACTGTTGCTTAGTCATGTTTATCAATTAACAATTTACCCTATTCTAGACTGTTTCATAATGGCTGCTCATAATTGCATTGTTGCATTATGTCTGGCAAAGCGTCATAAACAGTGTTCCATGGCATTACTCCTTCATTGAATAATTCCCATTCCAGAACCTAGATCGTTACATAATGGTGTAAACTAAGGCTGGTCCCGTAAAGAGTTAAGCAGTGCATGGTAATGGCATTGCCGCCGACCATTTAATTTTTCCTAAACATGGGGCATTACAGCTGTTTTCTGAGGCAAGGAAAGGCCTGTTTGTGAGGCATCACCACCACTCTGGATCATTAAGTACTGCCTGGTTGTCCAGATTCCGAGCTAATTTCCGGGAGTGGAACAATACTGCTGCTGTGGATCGTTAAGTAATGCCTGGCTGTAGGGCGCTATCTTCACACTGGATCATTTCATAGTGCCCGGCGGCGGGACATTACCCTGGCATCGGATCGATTAATGATGCCTGGCCGTGGGGGGGGGGCCTGAGCAGGGATCTGCATTGTTTGATTGTGCCTGGACGTGGGGGGCGTTTCCCTCGCTCTAGACCGGTTGGAAGTGCCGGGCTGAGGGGCGGGGCATCATCGCTGCTCCGGGTTTCCTAATCCCGTCAGGCTTTCGGAGCGCTGCCGGTGCCGTGGTATTATCCAGCGCTGAGGTGCACTGGTTTCCCTGTAGGTGTTCAGCTGTGTGTCACTTTGGTGCCACGAATATAATAAAAGAGGCGGTCTATCAAATATGGATGGGGGGGGAGTGAAAGGGGGAGGAGGCTGGGGGGGGGGGGCGGGGGTTGGAGATTCGGGGGGGGTGTATTTTGTGCCCCGTGCTCTCTCTCGGGAGCACTCTCTCGGTGAAGCACGGCTCTCTGGCGAGGCTCTTCCAAACAATTGGAGATGACACGCTCACGCTCACCGAAAACACTCTCTCTCGCTGATTTAAGGCGATTAGCCACGGCGCCACTTTACCCAAATAAGAATCCCATTTACATTGAAAGGATGTTGCCTCCTTGAGTCTTTAACCCTCTCCTCTGAAGTTTGAATCCTCATTCCCAGCAGAAAAGTAGTCGCCAACCGCTCGGTGCAAAATGCATTTTTTCCTCTTTGTATGTCGTTCCTGTCGTTTGTGTTTACGCATTTGTATGTGTGCGTGTGTGTGTGTGTGTGTGTTTGTGTGACAGACTGCATATTAAGTATGGCCTTGTTTTACAACCTGAGGGGGGAAAAACATGGATGTAGAAATAAAGAGGATTCTCTAGCTAGGTTCCACTGAAGCACACAGTGCTTGCTGTCTAACACTGAGAAATGTAAGTTCCTTCCTTGCTTGAACTTTGAAGGAAAGACAAAAATAATACTGCAAAAATACACTGATATTGAAATACTCAGAGAAGTGCCAAACATGATCTCAGTGATAGACTGCACCACACAAGATCCACTCAACGGTAATTTCTACCAATTCATAAATTCAGTGTCCGTATGAATATTTTATGCTATTCTCTTCTTATATGCTTGCTTATACTAACCTACTGGCAGGTAACATCAATGAAAATATTCAGTGTAAATTAGATTAATGCTTTGTTGCCGGGTGGAAGTGGAGAGAGCTACCAGTACCAGAGCTTTCTATGATTAAGGTGATTTCTAGGGTTAAGCTATAAATGGATGCAACCGAATCTACAATTTGACAATTTAACGATGAATCTTCAGATGGGTGGTTACGGTATCGGTAGGGTATTCACACTGATTATCTGGGAGGGGCACAGAATTGTCTGTTTTAAAACGTTACCAGACTGTGATCAGAATACGGGTCTCAGTATCGTTTCCGTTCGGTGGCACGCCATTCCCCACGCCTCACACGGTTACCGAAGACCATTTCACGCTGGAATCGTGTCTCTGTCCCTCTTTAAAACCCCCCACGTCTTTACCCCTCTTACCCCCTCGCAGAGCGCAGAGCCCACCGGTGTGCCGGGAGGCGGACGGCGACGGCGAACGGTTTTTTACACCGCCATCATTAAGGGGGGACTAGCCGCTGGGGCTCCTCAGCGCCTCCCGCTGGCTGTTGTGCTGCGGGTCTGCCGCTCGCCATCTGGGAATCGGAGCGGGCCACGGCATTCTGGAGAGAACATTCCGGCGCGGAGGTACTCGCCTTACCCGAAAAGCGCCTCCGTGGGAATATCGGCTTTCCTGTTCACGGACACGGAACAATAAGTACAAAGAACAAACAGCTGCTCACGGTTCCAATTTTTCATAATTGCCTGTTATTATTGCTATTTTTTTTCTCCCTTTTCCGCTTTTGAGATGCTACTATGCAGGTTAGTCCCCAAAAGAGACAAGGGACTCATTTGTTTTGTTTTTCGTAAATGCCCCTTTTTGGTGTTTGCAAATGTGCAATTTTAACAACCGAGAAAGAAAAAAAAAGAAGCTGTTATTCATTTAAATTTTCACTTGAATATATGAGCAAGATTTTAAATGCTTCAATCTTGAATTTTGTCACACTCCCCTTTATCCGAAGACACGTAGCACTTGTTGTGGTTACCTGAGTCTTCATTGTCATTACACCCAAAGTATGGAGTGAATAATTACAAGGAGTTTTAAAAGATGCTTTTCAAATGTCACAGTCTACAAAACCACTGTCTCTCTTAATCAGAACCTGAGGCTTGTTTCACACAATCAATTTGCAAGTATTGTCACTTTCAGGCTTACTCTAAAATTACTTCCAACAGGAAGTTCGCTAAAATGTTGACGCTCGTGACTGTCAAGTAAATCTGTTACCATTATCTCAAACATGCCTTCCCTTCCCAAGTGTGGTGTTCGCGTTGAGAAGTGCAATTAAATGGCTTGTCACTTTATTTTTCATCTTTAATGGGTGTCGATATTTGACTGTCATTGCCTTTATGTGTCATTTGTCAGAAACTGCACAGGTAGCAAAGTGCATAATGGCACTGGAGTAAAAGTCACACATTTATCCTTAAACAAGTGCTGTGAATGCATTAAGGTCTGAAATGTTCAAGATTCACACTGCTAAGACTCATTGTCTGCACCTAAGAAACCTGTTATTTTGTTTATTCAAGCATTTTAATTTTGTTTCCAACCTCAATCTAGAGACAATCTAGTTCGCTTTTTCTTATTGCCATGTCCAGCCTCATTATTCCATATAAGGAGCAGATAAGATTTATTTAGAAATTTGTATTATTATTATTATTATTTTTAAAATTTTTGATAATTACAACATATTGTTAATTGCATAAACGCGGCATTGTTTACAGACTGTGTCCCTATTTTGCATGGACCGAATCTGAGTGTTCACGTGTGCTATATGCCATCTAACCAAAGAGAGACAGGGGAATTACAACGAGCAGCCAGTTCTTCCCAGAAGCTCCATATGCGCAATTTGTGGAATGCGTTTGCGGAACGAAATTGTGATTTCTTTTTGTAGAATTGTTCCTGAAAGAGAAAGAGACAAAGTTCCCTCATCTTGCCCCCTGGTGGTGGAATGAGCTTCCCACTGTGGTCAAGAGAGCAGAAACACAATCCAGCTTCTGCACCAACCTCTTCAGACTGCATTGTGACTTCATGGATTTTCTTTTGGGATAACTGTGTAAAGATAGGGTGGCTAGGCTATCTTTGCTCTTATTGATTATAAAAGGGATTTCCGTGCATTCTTGATGATAATGGCAATGGCTTGCTGGTTTATAACTTAAATGGCATGGCATGCACTGGCAACTTGGTCCTGCCCACTGTTTTAGCTCATTATAATTTGCACATTATTCACAGAAAAAGTAATTCATCTACGTAATAATTTCACCAAGATCTGTTAGGTTTCAATACAAACATATACCCATATTTTTGTTAATACCATACATGAACTCAAACACTGTTGCATGTGTGTGAGTGTGAGTGTGTGCGTGCGAGCGCGTGTGTGTACGTGCGTGTGTGTACGTGCGTCTCTGTGTCTGTGATTGTAGTACAGTACACACACACACACTTCTTTGCCCGTCTTCCTCTCTTTCCCACCACCCGCGAGACCATTGATCAGCTACCTTTGGTTTGGTTCGCCCTCCTCAATCCATCCGTCCGTGATTTCCCAGGAGCGGGGCGGTGAGAGGAGGCTCTGCATCTCCCGTCGACTGGCCTCTCGATTCGGCGGGCTCCGCGCGGTGTCCTCTGGCCGACAATGTCACCCCCCCCCCCCCCACACACCGTCACGCCGCCCCCCTCGTGCCCAGTTTACTGCACTCCGGGTACCCCTCAAACAAAAGACCAGGTCGCATGGAGGAATGACGCCCCGAACGACAGAATCGCCGTCTTTTTATGTCCGCTGCGGTTGTTTAAAAAAAAAATGTTTTCCCTAAAAAAATATGCATATATTCCATATCTTGTTATGGTCATAGGTACCTATGCTAGTATATACAAAATTTTTGGCTCGTCCAAAATCAAAAAAGAACCACTGTCCCAACCTTTCTTTAACCTGCTGAACACAGCCGTAAACTTGCCTCGACCCTCAGACTTATCGTTTTCCTAACCCTAACCCTAAGTTGAGCCCTAAAAAGTAATTGAAGCCACAGGAACTTTTGAAAACACGTGATTACTCATTTAAAATTATGGAAAAACTAAGTCAAGACTGTGAATTCCATAGTACAAATGCTAAAAAATATATGAGGCCTTAAAAAAAAAATGTTTTCCCTGAAAAAATATGCATATATTCCATATCTTGTTATGGTCATAGGTACCTATACTAGTATATACAAAATTTTTGGCTTGTCCAAAATCAAAAAAGAACCAATGTCCCAACCTTTCTTTAACCTGCTGAACACAGCCGTAAACTTGCCTCGACCCTCAGACTTATCGTTTTCCTAACCCTAACCCTAAGTTGAGCCCTAAAACGTAATTGAAGCCACAGGAACTTTTGAAAACACGTGATTAATCATTTAAAATTGTGGAAAAACTAAGTCAAGACTGTGAATTCCACAGTACAAATGCTAAAAAATATATTTGAGGCCTTAAAAAAAAAAATGTTTTCCCTGAAAAAATATGCATATATTCCATATCTTATTATGGTCATAGGTACCTATACTAGTATATACAAAATTTTTGGCTCGTCCAAAATCAAAAAAGAACCACTGTCCCAACCTTTCTTTAACCTGCTGAACACAGCCGTAAACTTGCCTCGACCCTCAGACTTATCGTTTTCCTAACCCTAACCCTAAGTTGAGCCCTAAAAAGTAATTGAAGCGACAGGAACTTTTGAAAACACGTGATTACTCATTTAAAATTATGGAAAAACTAAGTCAAGACCGTGAATTCCATAGTACAAATGCTAAAAAATATATTTGAGGCCTTAAAAAAAAAAATGTTTTCCCTGAAAAAATATGCATATATTCCATATCTTGTTATGGTCATAGGTACCTATGATAGTATATACAAAATTTTTGGCTCGTCCAAAATCAAAAAAGAACCACTGCCCCAACCTTTCTTTAACCTGCTGAACACAGCCGTAATCTTGCCTCGACCCTCAGACTTATCGTTTTCCTAACCCTAACCCTAAGTTGAGCCCTAAAAAGTAATTGAAGCGACAGGAACTTTTGAAAACACGTGATTACTCATTTAAAACTGTGGAAAAACTAAGTCAAGACCATGAATTCCATAGTACAAATGCTAAAAAATATATTTGAGGCCTTAAAAAAAAAATGTTTTCCCTGAAAAAATATGCATATATTCCATATCTTGTTATGGTCATAGGTACCTATGATAGTATATACAAAATTTTTGGCTCGTCCAAAATCAAAAAAGAACCACTGTCCCAACCTTTCTTTAACCTGCTGAACACAGCCGTAAACTTGCCTCGACCCTCAGACTTATCGTTTTCCTAACCCTAACCCTAAGTTGAGCCCTAAAACGTAATTGAAGCCTCAGGAGCTTTTGAAAACACGTGATTACTCATTTAAAATTGTGGATAAACTAAGTCAAGACCGTGAATTCCATAGTACAAATGCTAAAAAATATATTTGAGGCCTTAAAAAAAAAAATGTTTTCCCTGAAAAAATATGCATATATTCCATATCTTGTTAAGGTCATAGGTACCTATACTAGTATATACAAAATTTTTGGCTCGTCCAAAATCAAAAAAGAACCACTGTCCCAACCTTTCTTTAACCTGCTGAACACAGCCGTAAACTTGCCTCGACCCTCAGACTTATCGTTTTCCTAACTCTAACCCTAAGTTGAGCCCTAAAAAGTAATTGAAGCGACAGGAACTTTTGAAAACACGTGATTACTCATTTAAAACTGTGGAAAAACTAAGTCAAGACCATGAATTCCATAGTACAAATGCTAAAAAATATATTTGAGGCCTTAAAAAAAAAAATGTTTTCCCTGAAAAAATATGCATATATTCCATATCTTGTTATGGTCATAGGTACCTATACTAGTATATACAAAATTTTTGGCTCGTCCAAAATCAAAAAAGAACCACTGTCCCAACCTTTCTTTAACCTGCTGAACACAGCCGTAAACTTGCCTCGACCCTCAGACTTATCGTTTTCCTAACCCTAACCCTAAGTTGAGCCCTAAAACGAAATTGAAGCCTCAGGAGCTTTTGAAAACACGTGATTACTCATTTAAAATTATGGAAAAACTAAGTCAAGACCGTGAATTCCATAGTACAAATGCTAAAAAATATATTTGAGGCCTTAAAAAAAAAATGTTTTCCCTGAAAAAATATGCATATATTCCATATCTTGTTATGGTCATAGGTACCTATACTAGTATATACAAAATTTTTGGCTCGTCCAAAATCAAAAAAGAACCACTGTCCCAACCTTTCTTTAACCTGCTGAACACAGCCGTAAACTTTCCTCGACCCTCAGACTTATCGTTTTCCTAACCCTAACCTGAGCCCTAAAAAGTAATTGAAGCGACAGGAACTGTTGAAAACACGTGATTACTCATTTAAAACTGTGGAAAAACTAAGTCAAGACCATGAATTCCATAGTACAAATGCTAAAAAATATATTTGAGGCCTTAAAAAAAAAAATGTTTTCCCTGAAAAAATATGCATATATTCCATATCTTGTTATGGTCATAGGTACCTATACTAGTATATACAAAATTTTTGGCTCGTCCAAAATCAAAAAAGAACCACTTTCCCAACCTTTCTTTAACCTGCTGAACACAGCCGTAAACTTGCCTCGACCCTCAGACTTATCGTTTTCCTAACCCTAACCCTAAGTTGAGCCCTAAAACGAAATTGAAGCCTCAGGAGCTTTTGAAAACACGTGATTACTCATTTAAAATTATGGAAAAACTAAGTCAAGACCGTGAATTCCATAGTACAAATGCTAAAAAATATATTTGAGGCCTTAAAAAAAAAATGTTTTCCCTGAAAAAATATGCATATATTCCATATCTTGTTATGGTCATAGGTACCTATACTAGTATATACAAAATTTTTGGCTCGTCCAAAATCAAAAAAGAACCACTGTCCCAACCTTTCTTTAACCTGCTGAACACAGCCGTAAACTTGCCTCGACCCTCAGACTTATCGTTTTCCTAACCCTAACCCTAAGTTGAGCCCTAAAACGTAATTGAAGCCTCAGGAGCTTTTGAAAACACGTGATTACTCATTTAAAATTATGGAAAAACTAAGTCAAGACCGTGAATTCCATAGTACAAATGCTAAAAAATATATTTGAGGCCTTAAAAAAAAAATGTTTTCCCTGAAAAAATATGCATATATTCCATATCTTGTTATGGTCATAGGTACCTATACTAGTATATACAAAATTTTTGGCTCGTCCAAAATCAAAAAAGAACCACTGTCCCAACCTTTCTTTAACCTGCTGAACACAGCCGTAAACTTGCCTCGACCCTCAGACTTATCGTTTTCCTAACCCTAACCCTAAGTTGAGCCCTAAAACGTAATTGAAGCCTCAGGAGCTTTTGAAAACACGTGATTACTCATTTAAAATTGTGGATAAACTAAGTCAAGACCGTGAATTCCATAGTACAAATGCTAAAAAATATATTTGAGGCCTTAAAAAAAAAAATGTTTTCCCTGAAAAAATATGCATATATTCCATATCTTGTTAAGGTCATAGGTACCTATACTAGTATATACAAAATTTTTGGCTCGTCCAAAATCAAAAAAGAACCACTGTCCCAACCTTTCTTTAACCTGCTGAACACAGCCGTAAACTTGCCTCGACCCTCAGACTTATCGTTTTCCTAACTCTAACCCTAAGTTGAGCCCTAAAAAGTAATTGAAGCGACAGGAACTTTTGAAAACACGTGATTACTCATTTAAAACTGTGGAAAAACTAAGTCAAGACCATGAATTCCATAGTACAAATGCTAAAAAATATATTTGAGGCCTTAAAAAAAAAAATGTTTTCCCTGAAAAAATATGCATATATTCCATATCTTGTTATGGTCATAGGTACCTATACTAGTATATACAAAATTTTTGGCTCGTCCAAAATCAAAAAAGAACCACTGTCCCAACCTTTCTTTAACCTGCTGAACACAGCCGTAAACTTGCCTCGACCCTCAGACTTATCGTTTTCCTAACCCTAACCCTAAGTTGAGCCCTAAAACGAAATTGAAGCCTCAGGAGCTTTTGAAAACACGTGATTACTCATTTAAAATTATGGAAAAACTAAGTCAAGACCGTGAATTCCATAGTACAAATGCTAAAAAATATATTTGAGGCCTTAAAAAAAAAATGTTTTCCCTGAAAAAATATGCATATATTCCATATCTTGTTATGGTCATAGGTACCTATACTAGTATATACAAAATTTTTGGCTCGTCCAAAATCAAAAAAGAACCACTGTCCCAACCTTTCTTTAACCTGCTGAACACAGCCGTAAACTTTCCTCGACCCTCAGACTTATCGTTTTCCTAACCCTAACCTGAGCCCTAAAAAGTAATTGAAGCGACAGGAACTGTTGAAAACACGTGATTACTCATTTAAAACTGTGGAAAAACTAAGTCAAGACCATGAATTCCATAGTACAAATGCTAAAAAATATATTTGAGGCCTTAAAAAAAAAAATGTTTTCCCTGAAAAAATATGCATATATTCCATATCTTGTTATGGTCATAGGTACCTATACTAGTATATACAAAATTTTTGGCTCGTCCAAAATCAAAAAAGAACCACTTTCCCAACCTTTCTTTAACCTGCTGAACACAGCCGTAAACTTGCCTCGACCCTCAGACTTATCGTTTTCCTAACCCTAACCCTAAGTTGAGCCCTAAAACGAAATTGAAGCCTCAGGAGCTTTTGAAAACACGTGATTACTCATTTAAAATTATGGAAAAACTAAGTCAAGACCGTGAATTCCATAGTACAAATGCTAAAAAATATATTTGAGGCCTTAAAAAAAAAATGTTTTCCCTGAAAAAATATGCATATATTCCATATCTTGTTATGGTCATAGGTACCTATACTAGTATATACAAAATTTTTGGCTCGTCCAAAATCAAAAAAGAACCACTGTCCCAACCTTTCTTTAACCTGCTGAACACAGCCGTAAACTTGCCTCGACCCTCAGACTTATCGTTTTCCTAACCCTAACCCTAAGTTGAGCCCTAAAACGTAATTGAAGCCTCAGGAGCTTTTGAAAACACGTGATTACTCATTTAAAATTATGGAAAAACTAAGTCAAGACCGTGAATTCCATAGTACAAATGCTAAAAAATATATTTGAGGCCTTAAAAAAAAAATGTTTTCCCTGAAAAAATATGCATATATTCCATATCTTGTTATGGTCATAGGTACCTATACTAGTATATACAAAATTTTTGGCTCGTCCAAAATCAAAAAAGAACCACTGTCCCAACCTTTCTTTAACCTGCTGAACACAGCCGTAAACTTGCCTCGACCCTCAGACTTATCGTTTTCCTAACCCTAACCCTAAGTTGAGCCCTAAAACGTAATTGAAGCCTCAGGAGCTTTTGAAAACACGTGATTACTCATTTAAAATTGTGGATAAACTAAGTCAAGACCGTGAATTCCATAGTACAAATGCTAAAAAATATATTTGAGGCCTTAAAAAAAAAAATGTTTTCCCTGAAAAAATATGCATATATTCCATATCTTGTTAAGGTCATAGGTACCTATACTAGTATATACAAAATTTTTGGCTCGTCCAAAATCAAAAAAGAACCACTGTCCCAACCTTTCTTTAACCTGCTGAACACAGCCGTAAACTTGCCTCGACCCTCAGACTTATCGTTTTCCTAACCCTAACCCTAAGTTGAGCCCTAAAACGTAATTGAAGCCTCAGGAGCTTTTGAAAACACGTGATTACTCATTTAAAATTATGGAAAAACTAAGTCAAGACCGTGAATTCCATAGTACAAATGCTAAAAAATATATTTGAGGCCTTAAAAAAAAAATGTTTTCCCTGAAAAAATATGCATATATTCCATATCTTGTTATGGTCATAGGTACCTATACTAGTATATACAAAATTTTTGGCTCGTCCAAAATCAAAAAAGAACCACTGTCCCAACCTTTCTTTAACCTGCTGAACACAGCCGTAAACTTGCCTCGACCCTCAGACTTATCGTTTTCCTAACCCTAACCCTAAGTTGAGCCCTAAAAAGTAATTGAAGCGACAGGAGCTTTTGAAAACACGTGATTACTCATTTAAAATTATGGAAAAACTAAGTCAAGACCGTGAATTCCATAGTACAAATGCTAAAAAATATATTTGAGGCCTTAAAAAAAAAATGTTTTCCCTGAAAAAATATGCATATATTCCATATCTTGTTATGGTCATAGGTACCTATACTAGTATATACAAAATTTTTGGCTCGTCCAAAATAAAAAAAGAACCACTGTCCCAACCTTTCTTTAACCTGCTGAACACAGCCGTAAACTTTCCTCGACCCTCAGACTTATCGTTTTCCTAACCCTAACCTGAGCCCTAAAAAGTAATTGAAGCGACAGGAACTGTTGAAAACACGTGATTACTCATTTAAAACTGTGGAAAAACTAAGTCAAGACCATGAATTCCATAGTACAAATGCTAAAAAATATATTTGAGGCCTTAAAAAAAAAAATGTTTTCCCTGAAAAAATATGCATATATTCCATATCTTGTTATGGTCATAGGTACCTATACTAGTATATACAAAATTTTTGGCTCGTCCAAAATCAAAAAAGAACCACTGTCCCAACCTTTCTTTAACCTGCTGAACACAGCCGTAAACTTGCCTCGACCCTCAGACTTATCGTTTTCCTAACCCTAACCCTAAGTTGAGCCCTAAAACGTAATTGAAGCCTCAGGAGCTTTTGAAAACACGTGATTACTCATTTAAAATTGTGGATAAACTAAGTCAAGACCGTGAATTCCATAGTACAAATGCTAAAAAATATATTTGAGGCCTTAAAAAAAAAAATGTTTTCCCTGAAAAAATATGCATATATTCCATATCTTGTTAAGGTCATAGGTACCTATACTAATATATACAAAATTTTTGGCTCGTCCAAAATCAAAAAAGAACCACTGTCCCAACCTTTCTTTAACCTGCTGAACACAGCCGTAAACTTGCCTCGACCCTCAGACTTATCGTTTTCCTAACCCTAACCCTAAGTTGAGCCCTAAAACGTAATTGAAGCCTCAGGAGCTTTTGAAAACACGTGATTACTCATTTAAAATTATGGAAAAACTAAGTCAAGACCGTTAATTCCATAGTACAAATGCTAAAAAATATATTTGAGGCCTTAAAAAAAAAATTGTTTTCCCTGAAAAAATATGCATATATTCCATATCTTGTTATGGTCATAGGTACCTATACTAGTATATACAAAATTTTTGGCTCGTCCAAAATCAAAAAAGAACCACTGTCCCAACCTTTCTTTAACCTGCTGAACACAGCCGTAAACTTGCCTCGACCCTCAGACTTATCGTTTTCCTAACCCTAACCCTAAGTTGAGCCCTAAAACGAAATTGAAGCCTCAGGAGCTTTTGAAAACACGTGATTACTCATTTAAAATTATGGAAAAACTAAGTCAAGACCGTGAATTCCATAGTACAAATGCTAAAAAATATATTTGAGGCCTTAAAAAAAAAATGTTTTCCCTGAAAAAATATGCATATATTCCATATCTTGTTATGGTCATAGGTACCTATACTAGTATATACAAAATTTTTGGCTCGTCCAAAATCAAAAAAGAACCACTGTCCCAACCTTTCTTTAACCTGCTGAACACAGCCGTAAACTTGCCTCGACCCTCAGACTTATCGTTTTCCTAACCCTAACCCTAAGTCGAGCCCTAAAATGTAATTGAAGCCTCAGGAGCTTTTGAAAACACGTGATTACTCATTTAAAATTATGGAAAAACTAAGTCAAGACCGTGAATTCCATAGTACAAATGCTAAAAAATATATTTGAGGCCTTAAAAAAAAAAATGTTTTCCCTGAAAAAATATGCATATATTCCATACCTTGTTATGGTCATAGGTACCTATACTAGTATATACAAAATTTTTGGCTCGTCCAAAATCAAAAAAGAACCACTGTCCCAACCTTTCTTTAACCTGCTGAACACAGCCGTAAACTTGCCTCGACCCTCAGACTTATCGTTTTCCTAACCCTAACCCTAAGTTGAGCCCTAAAAAGTAATTGAAGCGACAGGAACTTTTGAAAACACGTGATTACTCATTTAAAACTGTGGAAAAACTAAGTCAAGACCATGAATTCCATAGTACAAATGCTAAAAAATATATTTGAGGCCTTAAAAAAAAAAATGTTTTCCCTGAAAAAATATGCATATATTCCATATCTTGTTATGGTCATAGGTACCTATACTAGTATATACAAAATTTTTGGCTCGTCCAAAATCAAAAAAGAACCACTGTCCCAACCTTTCTTTAACCTGCTGAACACAGCCGTAAACTTGCCTCGACCCTCAGACTTATCGTTTTCCTAACCCTAACCCTAAGTTGAGCCCTAAAACGTAATTGAAGCCTCAGGAGCTTTTGAAAACACGTGATTACTCATTTAAAATTATGGAAAAACTAAGTCAAGACCGTGAATTCCATAGTACAAATGCTAAAAAATATATTTGAGGCCTTAAAAAAAAAATGTTTTCCCTGAAAAAATATGCATATATTCCATATCTTGTTATGGTCATAGGTACCTATACTAGTATATACAAAATTTTTGGCTCGTCCAAAATCAAAAAAGAACCACTGTCCCAACCTTTCTTTAACCTGCTGAACACAGCCGTAAACTTGCCTCGACCCTCAGACTTATCGTTTTCCTAACCCTAACCCTAAGTTGAGCCCTAAAAAGTAATTGAAGCGACAGGAGCTTTTGAAAACACGTGATTACTCATTTAAAATTATGGAAAAACTAAGTCAAGACCGTGAATTCCATAGTACAAATGCTAAAAAATATATTTGAGGCCTTAAAAAAAAAATGTTTTCCCTGAAAAAATATGCATATATTCCATATCTTGTTATGGTCATAGGTACCTATACTAGTATATACAAAATTTTTGGCTCGTCCAAAATAAAAAAAGAACCACTGTCCCAACCTTTCTTTAACCTGCTGAACACAGCCGTAAACTTTCCTCGACCCTCAGACTTATCGTTTTCCTAACCCTAACCTGAGCCCTAAAAAGTAATTGAAGCGACAGGAACTGTTGAAAACACGTGATTACTCATTTAAAACTGTGGAAAAACTAAGTCAAGACCATGAATTCCATAGTACAAATGCTAAAAAATATATTTGAGGCCTTAAAAAAAAAAAATGTTTTCCCTGAAAAAATATGCATATATTCCATATCTTGTTAAGGTCATAGGTACCTATACTAGTATATACAAAATTTTTGGCTCGTCCAAAATCAAAAAAGAACCACTGTCCCAACCTTTCTTTAACCTGCTGAACACAGCCGTAAACTTGCCTCGACCCTCAGACTTATCGTTTTCCTAACCCTAACCCTAAGTTGAGCCCTAAAACGTAATTGAAGCCTCAGGAGCTTTTGAAAACACGTGATTACTCATTTAAAATTGTGGATAAACTAAGTCAAGACCGTGAATTCCATAGTACAAATGCTAAAAAATATATTTGAGGCCTTAAAAAAAAAAATGTTTTCCCTGAAAAAATATGCATATATTCCATATCTTGTTAAGGTCATAGGTACCTATACTAGTATATACAAAATTTTTGGCTCGTCCAAAATCAAAAAAGAACCACTGTCCCAACCTTTCTTTAACCTGCTGAACACAGCCGTAAACTTGCCTCGACCCTCAGACTTATCGTTTTCCTAACCCTAACCCTAAGTTGAGCCCTAAAACGTAATTGAAGCCTCAGGAGCTTTTGAAAACACGTGATTACTCATTTAAAATTGTGGATAAACTAAGTCAAGACCGTGAATTCCATAGTACAAATGCTAAAAAATATATTTGAGGCCTTAAAAAAAAAATGTTTTCCCTGAAAAAATATGCATATATTCCATATCTTGTTAAGGTCATAGGTACCTATACTAGTATATACAAAATTTTTGGCTCGTCCAAAATCAAAAAAGAACCACTGTCCCAACCTTTCTTTAACCTGCTGAACACAGCCGTAAACTTGCCTCGACCCTCAGACTTATCGTTTTCCTAACCCTAACCCTAAGTTGAGCCCTAAAAAGTAATTGAAGCGACAGGAACTGTTGAAAACACGTGATTACTCATTTAAAATTGTGGAAAAACTAAGTCAAGACCATGAATTCCATAGTACAAATGCTAAAAAATATATTTGAGGCCTTAAAAAAAAAAATGTTTTCCCTGAAAAAATATGCATATATTCCATATCTTGTTATGGTCATAGGTACCTATACTAGTATATACAAAATTTTTGGCTCGTCCAAAATCAAAAAAGAACCACTGTCCCAACCTTTCTTTAACCTGCTGAACACAGCCGTAAACTTGCCTCGACCCTCAGACTTATCGTTTTCCTAACCCTAACCCTAAGTTGAGCCCTAAAACGTAATTGAAGCCTCAGGAGCTTTTGAAAACACGTGATTACTCATTTAAAATTGTGGATAAACTAAGTCAAGACCGTGAATTCCATAGTACAAATGCTAAAAAATATATTTGAGGCCTTAAAAAAAAAAAATGTTTTCCCTGAAAAAATATGCATATATTCCATATCTTGTTAAGGTCATAGGTACCTATACTAGTATATACAAAATTTTTGGCTCGTCCAAAATCAAAAAAGAACCACTGTCCCAACCTTTCTTTAACCTGCTGAACACAGCCGTGAACTTGCCTCGAACCTCAGACTTATCGTTTTCCTAACCCTAACCCTAAGTTGAGCCCTAAAAAGTAATTGAAGCCTCAGGAGCTTTTGAAAACACGTGATTACTCATTTAAAATTATGGAAAAACTAAGTCAAGACCGTGAATTCCATAGTACAAATGCTAAAAAATATATTTGAGGCCTTAAAAAAAAAATGTTTTCCCTGAAAAAATATGCATATATTCCATATCTTGTTATGGTCATAGGTACATATACTAGTATATACAAAATTTTGGGCTCGTCCAAAATCAAAAAAGAACCACTGTCCCAACCTTTCTTTAACCTGCTGAACACAGCCGTAAACTTGCCTCGACCCTCAGACTTATCGTTTTCCTAACCCTAACCCTAAGTTGAGCCCTAAAACGTAATTGAAGCCTCAGGAGCTTTTGAAAACACGTGATTACTCATTTAAAATTATGGAAAAACTAAGTCAAGACCGTGAATTCCATAGTACAAATGCTAAAAAATATATTTGAGGCCTTAAAAAAAAAATGTTTTCCCTGAAAAAATATGCATATATTCCATATCTTGTTATGGTCATAGGTACCTATACTAGTATATACAAAATTTTTGGCTCGTCCAAAACCAAAAAAGAACCACTGTCCCAACCTTTCTTTAACCTGCTGAACACAGCCGTAAACTTGCCTCGACCCTCAGACTTATCGTTTTCCTAACCCTAACCCTAAGTTGAGCCCTAAAAAGTAATTGAAGCGACAGGAACTTTTGAAAACACGTGATTACTCATTTAAAACTGTGGAAAAACTAAGTCAAGACCATGAATTCCATAGTACAAATGCTAAAAAATATATTTGAGGCCTTAAAAAAAAAAAATGTTTTCCCTGAAAAAATATGCATATATTCCATATCTTGTTATGGTCATAGGTACCTATACTAGTATATACAAAATTTTTGGCTCGTCCAAAATCAAAAAAGAACCACTGTCCCAACCTTTCTTTAACCTGCTGAACACAGCCGTAAACTTGCCTCGACCCTCAGACTTATCGTTTTCCTAACCCTAACCCTAAGTTGAGCCCTAAAACGTAATTGAAGCCTCAGGAGCTTTTGAAAACACGTGATTACTCATTTAAAATTGTGGATAAACTAAGTCAAGACCGTGAATTCCATAGTACAAATGCTAAAAAATATATTTGAGGCCTTAAAAAAAAAATGTTTTCCCTGAAAAAATATGCATATATTCCATATCTTGTTAAGGTCATAGGTACCTATACTAGTATATACAAAATTTTTGGCTCGTCCAAAATCAAAAAAGAACCACTGTCCCAACCTTTCTTTAACCTGCTGAACACAGCCGTAAACTTGCCTCGACCCTCAGACTTATCGTTTTCCTAACCCTAACCCTAAGTTGAGCCCTAAAACGTAATTGAAGCCTCAGGAGCTTTTGAAAACACGTGATTACTCATTTAAAATTATGGAAAAACTAAGTCAAGACCGTGAATTCCATAGTACAAATGCTAAAAAATATATTTGAGGCCTTAAAAAAAAAAATGTTTTCCCTGAAAAAATATGCATATATTCCATATCTTGTTATGGTCATAGGTACCTATACTAGTATATACAAAATTTTTGGCTCGTCCAAAATCAAAAAAGAACCACTGTCCCAACCTTTCTTTAACCTGCTGAACACAGCCGTAAACTTGCCTCGACCCTCAGACTTATCGTTTTCCTAACCCTAACCCTAAGTTGAGCCCTAAAACGAAATTGAAGCCTCAGGAGCTTTTGAAAACACGTGATTACTCATTTAAAATTATGGAAAAACTAAGTCAAGACCGTGAATTCCATAGTACAAATGCTAAAAAATATATTTGAGGACTTAAAAAAAAAAATGTTTTCCCTGAAAAAATATGCATATATTCCATATCTTGTTAAGGTCATAGGTACCTATACTAGTATATACAAAATTTTTGGCTCGTCCAAAATCAAAAAAGAACCACTGTCCCAACCTTTCTTTAACCTGCTGAACACAGCCGTAAACTTGCCTCGACCCTCAGACTTATCGTTTTCCTAACCCTAACCCTAAGTTGAGCCCTAAAAAGTAATTGAAGCGACAGGAACTTTTGAAAACACGTGATTACTCATTTAAAATTGTGGAAAAACTAAGTCAAGACCATGAATTCCATAGTACAAATGCTAAAAAATATATTTGAGGCCTTAAAAAAAAAAATGTTTTCCCTGAAAAAATATGCATATATTCCATATCTTGTTATGGTCATAGGTACCTATACTAGTATATACAAAATTTTTGGCTCGTCCAAAATCAAAAAAGAACCACTGTCCCAACCTTTCTTTAACCTGCTGAACACAGCCGTAAACTTGCCTCGACCCTCAGACTTATCGTTTTCCTAACCCTAACCCTAAGTTGAGCCCTAAAACGTAATTGAAGCCTCAGGAGCTTTTGAAAACACGTGATTACTCATTTAAAATTGTGGATAAACTAAGTCAAGACCGTGAATTCCATAGTACAAATGCTAAAAAATATATTTGAGGCCTTAAAAAAAAAATGTTTTCCCTGAAAAAATATGCATATATTCCATATCTTGTTAAGGTCATAGGTACCTATACTAGTATATACAAAATTTTTGGCTCGTCCAAAATCAAAAAAGAACCACTGTCCCAACCTTTCTTTAACCTGCTGAACACAGCCGTAAACTTGCCTCGACCCTCAGACTTATCGTTTTCCTAACCCTAACCCTAAGTTGAGCCCTAAAAAGTAATTGAAGCGACAGGAACTTTTGAAAACACGTGATTACTCATTTAAAATTGTGGAAAAACTAAGTCAAGACCATGAATTCCATAGTACAAATGCTAAAAAATATATTTGAGGCCTTAAAAAAAAAAATGTTTTCCCTGAAAAAATATGCATATATTCCATATCTTGTTATGGTCATAGGTACCTATACTAGTATATACAAAATTTTGGGCTCGTCCAAAATCAAAAAAGAACCACTGTCCCAACCTTTCTTTAACCTGCTGAACACAGCCGTAAACTTGCCTCGACCCTCAGACTTATCGTTTTCCTAACCCTAACCCTAAGTTGAGCCCTAAAACGTAATTGAAGCCTCAGGAGCTTTTGAAAACACGTGATTACTCATTTAAAATTATGGAAAAACTAAGTCAAGACCGTGAATTCCATAGTACAAATGCTAAAAAATATATTTGAGGCCTTAAAAAAAAAATGTTTTCCCTGAAAAAATATGCATATATTCCATATCTTGTTATGGTCATAGGTACATATACTAGTATATACAAAATTTTGGGCTCGTCCAAAATCAAAAAAGAACCACTGTCCCAACCTTTCTTTAACCTGCTGAACACAGCCGTAAACTTTCCTCGACCCTCAGACTTATCGTTTTCCTAACCCTAACCCTAAGTTGAGCCCTAAAACGTAATTGAAGCCTCAGGGGCTTTTGAAAACACGTGATTACTCATTTAAAATTATGGAAAAACTAAGTCAAGACCGTGAATTCCATAGTACAAATGCTAAAAAATATATTTGAGGCCTTAAAAAAAAAATGTTTTCCCTGAAAAAATATGCATATATTCCATATCTTGTTATGGTCATAGGTACCTATACTAGTATATACAAAATTTTTGGCTCGTCCAAAACCAAAAAAGAACCACTGTCCCAACCTTTCTTTAACCTGCTGAACACAGCCGTAAACTTGCCTCGACCCTCAGACTTATCGTTTTCCTAACCCTAACCCTAAGTTGAGCCCTAAAAAGTAATTGAAGCGACAGGAACTTTTGAAAACACGTGATTACTCATTTAAAACTGTGGAAAAACTAAGTCAAGACCATGAATTCCATAGTACAAATGCTAAAAAATATATTTGAGGCCTTAAAAAAAAAAATGTTTTCCCTGAAAAAATATGCATATTTTCCATATCTTGTTATGGTCATAGGTACCTATACTAGTATATACAAAATTTTTGGCTCGTCCAAAATCAAAAAAGAACCACTGTCCCAACCTTTCTTTAACCTGCTGAACACAGCCGTAAACTTGCCTCGACCCTCAGACTTATCGTTTTCCTAACCCTAACCCTAAGTTGAGCCCTAAAACGAAATTGAAGCCTCAGGAGCTTTTGAAAACACGTGATTACTCATTTAAAATTATGGAAAAACTAAGTCAAGACCGTGAATTCCATAGTACAAATGCTAAAAAATATATTTGAGGCCTTAAAAAAAAAATGTTTTCCCTGAAAAAATATGCATATATTCCATATCTTGTTATGGTCATAGGTACCTATACTAGTATATACAAAATTTTTGGCTCGTCCAAAATCAAAAAAGAACCACTGTCCCAACCTTTCTTTAACCTGCTGAACACAGCCGTAAACTTGCCTCGACCCTCAGACTTATCGTTTTCCTAACCCTAACCCTAAGTTGAGCCCTAAAACGTAATTGAAGCCTCAGGAGCTTTTGAAAACACGTGATTACTCATTTAAAATTATGGAAAAACTAAGTCAAGACCGTGAATTCCATAGTACAAATGCTAAAAAATATATTTGAGGCCTTAAAAAAAAAATGTTTTCCCTGAAAAAATATGCATATATTCCATATCTTGTTATGGTCATAGGTACCTATACTAGTATATACAAAATTTTTGGCTCGTCCAAAATCAAAAAAGAACCACTGTCCCAACCTTTCTTTAACCTGCTGAACACAGCCGTAAACTTGCCTCGACCCTCAGACTTATCGTTTTCCTAACCCTAACCCTAAGTTGAGCCCTAAAAAGTAATTGAAGCGACAGGAACTTTTGAAAACACGTGATTACTCATTTAAAACTGTGGAAAAACTAAGTCAAGACCATGAATTCCATAGTACAAATGCTAAAAAATATATTTGAGGCCTTAAAAAAAAAAATGTTTTCCCTGAAAAAATATGCATATATTCCATATCTTGTTATGGTCATAGGTACCTATACTAGTATATACAAAATTTTTGGCTCGTCCAAAATCAAAAAAGAACCACTGTCCCAACCTTTCTTTAACCTACTGAACACAGCCGTAAACTTGCCTCGACCCTCAGACTTATCGTTTTCCTAACCCTAACCCTAAGTTGAGCCCTAAAACGTAATTGAAGCCTCAGGAGCTTTTGAAAACACGTGATTACTCATTTAAAATTGTGGATAAACTAAGTCAAGACCGTGAATTCCATAGTACAAATGCTGAAAAATATATTTGAGGCCTTAAAAAAAAAATGTTTTCCCTGAAAAAATATGCATATATTCCATATCTTGTTAAGGTCATAGGTACCTATACTAGTATATACAAAATTTTTGGCTCGTCCAAAATAAAAAAAGAACCACTGTCCCAACCTTTCTTTAACCTGCTGAACACAGCCGTAAACTTGCCTCGACCCTCAGACTTATCGTTTTCCTAACCCTAACCCTAAGTTGAGCCCTAAAAAGTAATTGAAGCGACAGGAAATTTTGAAAACACGTGATTACTCATTTAAAATTGTGGAAAAACTAAGTCAAGACCATGAATTCCATAGTACAAATGCTAAAAAATATATTTGAGGCCTTAAAAAAAAAAATGTTTTCCCTGAAAAAATATGCATATATTCCATATCTTGTTATGGTCATAGGTACCTATACTAGTATATACAAAATTTTTGGCTCGTCCAAAATCAAAAAAGAACCACTGTCCCAACCTTTCTTTAACCTGCTGAACACAGCCGTAAACTTGCCTCGACCCTCAGACTTATCGTTTTCCTAACCCTAACCCTAAGTTGAGCCCTAAAACGAAATTGAAGCCTCAGGAGCTTTTGAAAACACGTGATTACTCATTTAAAATTATGGAAAAACTAAGTCAAGACCGTGAATTCCATAGTACAAATGCTAAAAAATATATTTGAGGCCTTAAAAAAAAAATGTTTTCCCTGAAAAAATATGCATATATTCCATATCTTGTTATGGTCATAGGTACCTATACTAGTATATACAAAATTTTTGGCTCGTCCAAAATCAAAAAAGAACCACTGTCCCAACCTTTCTTTAACCTGCTGAACACAGCCGTAAACTTGCCTCGACCCTCAGACTTATCGTTTTCCTAACCCTAACCCTAAGTTGAGCCCTAAAACGAAATTGAAGCCTCAGGAGCTTTTGAAAACACGTGATTACTCATTTAAAATTATGGAAAAACTAAGTCAAGACCGTGAATTCCATAGTACAAATGCTAAAAAATATATTTGAGGACTTAAAAAAAAAAATGTTTTCCCTGAAAAAATATGCATATATTCCATATCTTGTTAAGGTCATAGGTACCTATACTAGTATATACAAAATTTTTGGCTCGTCCAAAATCAAAAAAGAACCACTGTCCCAACCTTTCTTTAACCTGCTGAACACAGCCGTAAACTTGCCTCGACCCTCAGACTTATCGTTTTCCTAACCCTAACCCTAAGTTGAGCCCTAAAAAGTAATTGAAGCGACAGGAACTTTTGAAAACACGTGATTACTCATTTAAAATTGTGGAAAAACTAAGTCAAGACCATGAATTCCATAGTACAAATGCTAAAAAATATATTTGAGGCCTTAAAAAAAAAAATGTTTTCCCTGAAAAAATATGCATATATTCCATATCTTGTTATGGTCATAGGTACCTATACTAGTATATACAAAATTTTTGGCTCGTCCAAAATCAAAAAAGAACCACTGTCCCAACCTTTCTTTAACCTGCTGAACACAGCCGTAAACTTGCCTCGACCCTCAGACTTATCGTTTTCCTAACCCTAACCCTAAGTTGAGCCCTAAAACGTAATTGAAGCCTCAGGAGCTTTTGAAAACACGTGATTACTCATTTAAAATTGTGGATAAACTAAGTCAAGACCGTGAATTCCATAGTACAAATGCTAAAAAATATATTTGAGGCCTTAAAAAAAAAATGTTTTCCCTGAAAAAATATGCATATATTCCATATCTTGTTAAGGTCATAGGTACCTATACTAGTATATACAAAATTTTTGGCTCGTCCAAAATCAAAAAAGAACCACTGTCCCAACCTTTCTTTAACCTGCTGAACACAGCCGTAAACTTGCCTCGACCCTCAGACTTATCGTTTTCCTAACCCTAACCCTAAGTTGAGCCCTAAAAAGTAATTGAAGCGACAGGAACTTTTGAAAACACGTGATTACTCATTTAAAATTGTGGAAAAACTAAGTCAAGACCATGAATTCCATAGTACAAATGCTAAAAAATATATTTGAGGCCTTAAAAAAAAAATGTTTTCCCTGAAAAAATATGCATATATTCCATATCTTGTTATGGTCATAGGTACCTATACTAGTATATACAAAATTTTGGGCTCGTCCAAAATCAAAAAAGAACCACTGTCCCAACCTTTCTTTAACCTGCTGAACACAGCCGTAAACTTGCCTCGACCCTCAGACTTATCGTTTTCCTAACCCTAACCCTAAGTTGAGCCCTAAAACGTAATTGAAGCCTCAGGAGCTTTTGAAAACACGTGATTACTCATTTAAAATTATGGAAAAACTAAGTCAAGACCGTGAATTCCATAGTACAAATGCTAAAAAATATATTTGAGGCCTTAAAAAAAAAATGTTTTCCCTGAAAAAATATGCATATATTCCATATCTTGTTATGGTCATAGGTACATATACTAGTATATACAAAATTTTGGGCTCGTCCAAAATCAAAAAAGAACCACTGTCCCAACCTTTCTTTAACCTGCTGAACACAGCCGTAAACTTTCCTCGACCCTCAGACTTATCGTTTTCCTAACCCTAACCCTAAGTTGAGCCCTAAAACGTAATTGAAGCCTCAGGGGCTTTTGAAAACACGTGATTACTCATTTAAAATTATGGAAAAACTAAGTCAAGACCGTGAATTCCATAGTACAAATGCTAAAAAATATATTTGAGGCCTTAAAAAAAAAATGTTTTCCCTGAAAAAATATGCATATATTCCATATCTTGTTATGGTCATAGGTACCTATATTAGTATATACAAAATTTTTGGCTCGTCCAAAACCAAAAAAGAACCACTGTCCCAACCTTTCTTTAACCTGCTGAACACAGCCGTAAACTTGCCTCGACCCTCAGACTTATCGTTTTCCTAACCCTAACCCTAAGTTGAGCCCTAAAAAGTAATTGAAGCGACAGGAACTTTTGAAAACACGTGATTACTCATTTAAAACTGTGGAAAAACTAAGTCAAGACCATGAATTCCATAGTACAAATGCTAAAAAATATATTTGAGGCCTTAAAAAAAAAAATGTTTTCCCTGAAAAAATATGCATATTTTCCATATCTTGTTATGGTCATAGGTACCTATACTAGTATATACAAAATTTTTGGCTCGTCCAAAATCAAAAAAGAACCACTGTCCCAACCTTTCTTTAACCTGCTGAACACAGCCGTAAACTTGCCTCGACCCTCAGACTTATCGTTTTCCTAACCCTAACCCTAAGTTGAGCCCTAAAACGAAATTGAAGCCTCAGGAGCTTTTGAAAACACGTGATTACTCATTTAAAATTATGGAAAAACTAAGTCAAGACCGTGAATTCCATAGTACAAATGCTAAAAAATATATTTGAGGCCTTAAAAAAAAAATGTTTTCCCTGAAAAAATATGCATATATTCCATATCTTGTTATGGTCATAGGTACCTATACTAGTATATACAAAATTTTTGGCTCGTCCAAAATCAAAAAAGAACCACTGTCCCAACCTTTCTTTAACCTGCTGAACACAGCCGTAAACTTGCCTCGACCCTCAGACTTATCGTTTTCCTAACCCTAACCCTAAGTTGAGCCCTAAAACGTAATTGAAGCCTCAGGAGCTTTTGAAAACACGTGATTACTCATTTAAAATTATGGAAAAACTAAGTCAAGACCGTGAATTCCATAGTACAAATGCTAAAAAATATATTTGAGGCCTTAAAAAAAAAATGTTTTCCCTGAAAAAATATGCATATATTCCATATCTTGTTATGGTCATAGGTACCTATACTAGTATATACAAAATTTTTGGCTCGTCCAAAATCAAAAAAGAACCACTGTCCCAACCTTTCTTTAACCTGCTGAACACAGCCGTAAACTTGCCTCGACCCTCAGACTTATCGTTTTCCTAACCCTAACCCTAAGTTGAGCCCTAAAAAGTAATTGAAGCGACAGGAACTTTTGAAAACACGTGATTACTCATTTAAAACTGTGGAAAAACTAAGTCAAGACCATGAATTCCATAGTACAAATGCTAAAAAATATATTTGAGGCCTTAAAAAAAAAAATGTTTTCCCTGAAAAAATATGCATATATTCCATATCTTGTTATGGTCATAGGTACCTATACTAGTATATACAAAATTTTTGGCTCGTCCAAAATCAAAAAAGAACCACTGTCCCAACCTTTCTTTAACCTACTGAACACAGCCGTAAACTTGCCTCGACCCTCAGACTTATCGTTTTCCTAACCCTAACCCTAAGTTGAGCCCTAAAACGTAATTGAAGCCTCAGGAGCTTTTGAAAACACGTGATTACTCATTTAAAATTGTGGATAAACTAAGTCAAGACCGTGAATTCCATAGTACAAATGCTGAAAAATATATTTGAGGCCTTAAAAAAAAAATGTTTTCCCTGAAAAAATATGCATATATTCCATATCTTGTTAAGGTCATAGGTACCTATACTAGTATATACAAAATTTTTGGCTCGTCCAAAATAAAAAAAGAACCACTGTCCCAACCTTTCTTTAACCTGCTGAACACAGCCGTAAACTTGCCTCGACCCTCAGACTTATCGTTTTCCTAACCCTAACCCTAAGTTGAGCCCTAAAAAGTAATTGAAGCGACAGGAAATTTTGAAAACACGTGATTACTCATTTAAAATTGTGGAAAAACTAAGTCAAGACCATGAATTCCATAGTACAAATGCTAAAAAATATATTTGAGGCCTTAAAAAAAAAAATGTTTTCCCTGAAAAAATATGCATATATTCCATATCTTGTTATGGTCATAGGTACCTATACTAGTATATACAAAATTTTTGGCTCGTCCAAAATCAAAAAAGAACCACTGTCCCAACCTTTCTTTAACCTGCTGAACACAGCCGTAAACTTGCCTCGACCCTCAGACTTATCGTTTTCCTAACCCTAACCCTAAGTTGAGCCCTAAAACGAAATTGAAGCCTCAGGAGCTTTTGAAAACACGTGATTACTCATTTAAAATTATGGAAAAACTAAGTCAAGACCGTGAATTCCATAGTACAAATGCTAAAAAATATATTTGAGGCCTTAAAAAAAAAATGTTTTCCCTGAAAAAATATGCATATATTCCATATCTTGTTATGGTCATAGGTACCTATACTAGTATATACAAAATTTTTGGCTCGTCCAAAATCCAAAAAGAACCACTGTCCCAACCTTTCTTTAACCTGCTGAACACAGCCGTAAACTTGCCTCGACCCTCAGACTTATCGTTTTCCTAACCCTAACCCTAAGTTGAGCCCTAAAAAGTAATTGAAGCGACAGGAACTTTTGAAAACACGTGATTACTCATTTAAAACTGTGGAAAAACTAAGTCAAGACCATGAATTCCATAGTACAAATGATAAAAAATATATTTGAGGCCTTAAAAAAAAAAATGTTTTCCCTGAAAAAATATGCATATATTCCATATCTTGTTATGGTCATAGGTACCTATACTAGTATATACAAAATTTTTGGCTCGTCCAAAATCAAAAAAGAACCACTGTCCCAACCTTTCTTTAACCTGCTGAACACAGCCGTAAACTTGCCTCGACCCTCAGACTTATCGTTTTCCTAACCCTAACCCTAAGTTGAGCCCTAAAACGAAATTGAAGCCTCAGGAGCTTTTGAAAACACGTGATTACTCATTTAAAATTATGGAAAAACTAAGTCAAGACCGTGAATTCCATAGTACAAAAGCTAAAAAATATATTTGAGGCCTTAAAAAAAAAATGTTTTCCCTGAAAAAATATGCATATATTCCATATCTTGTTATGGTCATAGGTACCTATACTAGTATATACAAAATTTTTGGCTCGTCCAAAATCAAAAAAGAACCACTGTCCCAACCTTTCTTTAACCTGCTGAACACAGCCGTAAACTTGCCTCGACCCTCAGACTTATCGTTTTCCTAACCCTAACCCTAAGTTGAGCCCTAAAACGTAATTGAAGCCTCAGGAGCTTTTGAAAACACGTGATTACTCATTTAAAATGATGGAAAAACTAAGTCAAGACCGTGAATTCCATAGTACAAATGCTAAAAAATATATTTGAGGCCTTAAAAAAAAAAATGTTTTCCCTGAAAAATTATGCATATATTCCATATCTTGTTATGGTCATAGGTACACATACTAGTATATACAAAATTTTGGGCTCGTCCAAAATCAAAAAAGAACCACTGTCCCAACCTTTCTTTAACCTGCTGAACACAGCCGTAAACTTGCCTCGACCCTCAGACTTATCGTTTTCCTAACCCTAACCCTAAGTTGAGCCCTAAAACGTAATTGAAGCCTCAGGAGCTTTTGAAAACACGTGATTACTCATTTAAAATTATGGAAAAACTAAATCAAGACCGTGAATTCCATAGTACAAATGCTAAAAAATATATTTGAGGCCTTAAAAAAAAAATGTTTTCCCTGAAAAAATATGCATATATTCCATATCTTGTTATGGTCATAGGTACCTATACTAGTATATACAAAATTTTTGGCTCGTCCAAAATCAAAAAAGAACCACTGTCCCAACCTTTCTTTAACCTGCTGAACACAGCCGTAAACTTGCCTCGACCCTCAGACTTATCGTTTTCCTAACTCTAACCCTAAGTTGAGCCCTAAAAAGTAATTGAAGCGACAGGAACTTTTGAAAACACGTGATTACTCATTTAAAACTGTGAAAAAACTAAGTCAAGACCATGAATTCCATAGTACAAATGCTAAAAAATATATTTGAGGCCTTAAAAAAAAAAATGTTTTCCCTGAAAAAATATGCATATATTCCATATCTTGTTATGGTCATAGGTACCTATACTAGTATATACAAAATTTTTGGCTCGTCCAAAATCAAAAAAGAACCACTTTCCCAACCTTTCTTTAACCTGCTGAACACAGCCGTAAACTTGCCTCGACCCTCAGACTTATCGTTTTCCTAACCCTAACCCTAAGTTGAGCCCTAAAACGAAATTGAAGCCTCAGGAGCTTTTGAAAACACGTGATTACTCATTTAAAATTATGGAAAAACTAAGTCAAGACCGTGAATTCCATAGTACAAATGCTAAAAAATATATTTGAGGCCTTAAAAAAAAAATGTTTTCCCTGAAAAAATATGCATATATTCCATATCTTGTTATGGTCATAGGTACCTATACTAGTATATACAAAATTTTGGGCTCGTCCAAAATCAAAAAAGAACCACTGTCCCAACCTTTCTTTAACCTGCTGAACACAGCCGTAAACTTGCCTCGACCCTCAGACTTATCGTTTTCCTAACCCTAACCCTAAGTTGAGCCCTAAAACGTAATTGAAGCCTCAGGAGCTTTTGAAAACACGTGATTACTCATTTAAAATTATGGAAAAACTAAGTCAAGACCGTGAATTCCATAGTACAAATGCTAAAAAATATATTTGAGGCCTTAAAAAAAAAATGTTTTCCCTGAAAAAATATGCATATATTCCATATCTTGTTATGGTCATAGGTACCTATACTAGTATATACAAAATTTTTGGCTCGTCCAAAATCAAAAAAGAACCACTGTCCCAACCTTTCTTTAACCTGCTGAACACAGCCGTAAACTTGCCTCGACCCTCAGACTTATCGTTTTCCTAACTCTAACCCTAAGTTGAGCCCTAAAAAGTAATTGAAGCGACAGGAACTTTTGAAAACACGTGATTACTCATTTAAAACTGTGGAAAAACTAAGTCAAGACCATGAATTCCATAGTACAAATGCTAAAAAATATATTTGAGGCCTTAAAAAAAAAAATGTTTTCCCTGAAAAAATATGCATATATTCCCTATCTTGTTATGGTCATAGGTACCTATACTAGTATATACAAAATTTTTGGCTCGTCCAAAATCAAAAAAGAACCACTGTCCCAACCTTTCTTTAACCTGCTGAACACAGCCGTAAACTTGCCTCGACCCTCAGACTTATCGTTTTCCTAACCCTAACCCTAAGTTGAGCCCTAAAACGTAATTGAAGCCTCAGGAGCTTTTGAAAACACGTGATTACTCATTTAAAATTGTGGATAAACTAAGTCAAGACCGTGAATGCCATAGTACAAATGCTAAAAAATATATTTGAGGCCTTAAAAAAAAAAATGTTTTCCCTGAAAAAATATGCATATATTCCATATCTTGTTAAGGTCATAGGTACCTATACTAGTATATACAAAATTTTTGGCTCGTCCAAAATCAAAAAAGAACCACTGTCCCAACCTTTCTTTAACCTGCTGAACACAGCCGTAAACTTGCCTCGACCCTCAGACTTATCGTTTTCCTAACCCTAACCCTAAGTTGAGCCCTAAAAAGTAATTGAAGCGACAGGAACTTTTGAAAACACGTGATTACTCATTTAAAATTGTGGAAAAACTAAGTCAAGACCATGAATTCCATAGTACAAATGCTAAAAAATATATTTGAGGCCTTAAAAAAAAAAATGTTTTCCCTGAAAAAATATGCATATATTCCATATCTTGTTATGGTCATAGGTACCTATACTAGTATATACAAAATTTTTGGCTCGTCCAAAATCAAAAAAGAACCACTGTCCCAACCTTTCTTTAACCTGCTGAACACAGCCGTAAACTTGCCTCGACCCTCAGACTTATCGTTTTCCTAACCCTAACCCTAAGTTGAGCCCTAAAACGAAATTGAAGCCTCAGGAGCTTTTGAAAACACGTGATTACTCATTTAAAATTATGGAAAAACTAAGTCAAGACCATGAATTCCATAGTACAAATGCTAAAAAATATATTTGAGGCCTTAAAAAAAAAATGTTTTCCCTGAAAAAATATGCATATATTCCATATCTTGTTATGGTCATAGGTACCTATACTAGTATATACAAAATTTTTGGCTCGTCCAAAATCAAAAAAGAACCACTTTCCCAACCTTTCTTTAACCTGCTGAACACAGCCGTAAACTTGCCTCGACCCTCAGACTTATCGTTTTCCTAACCCTAACCCTAAGTTGAGCCCTAAAACGAAATTGAAGCCTTAGGAGCTTTTGAAAACACGTGATTACTCATTTAAAATTATGGAAAAACTAAGTCAAGACCGTGAATTCCATAGTACAAATGCTAAAAAATATATTTGAGGCCTTAAGTGCTTAACGCCACGACTGCGCGTTTAACTGCGTCGCATTCAAACCGATGTTCCAAAGAGCGGGAACGGAAGACGGTGAACTGGATCCCCAGGGTCGTGACTGGGAATTTTGCGTGCGTGGGCAAAGCCTGAATCATCATTTTGAACATGTCTCACCTGCATTCGGCCATGCTCAGGAACAGGAGTGTTAACTGGGCCCAAACCCAGACCATGGACTGCCTGTGTGGGTTGTGTAGACATCGAAATCATCTCAGCCATGACGAGGCACGGTGAACCTATGACCTACCTGTATAAACAAGCAGCTCCATTAATGTACCCGGGCCAATAACTGCAGCAATAAATCCATGCTGTCTATTCACATTGGACGCCTTGTCCTCTAATATATATATATATATATATATATATATATATACTACTGCATGAGCTGTCCCCGGTGGGTGACCTTCGGTTTCTGGAGTTGGAGGAAAGAACACAGCTTCTGTTCGCACGGCAAAGGTACTGACCTTATCTTTCGCAGAACACACTGAACACTGGGCTGCACCTGGGTACCTGGCCGCCACATCTGTGCTGACAACTCAATTAATTGAATAAGTAATGGGACATAGCTGGGAGAAAAAAAAACCCACGGCTATAAAGTTTCTCAGGGAGAAAACAATAGGGCTGCTGCATTAGTTTATCCCTGTGATGCAGTCCCCGGGTTCCAGGCGTCGCTCGTGAGAGATGTACCTGTCTTCCAGGTACCACTAAATGTACTCCAGTGTGACCCGAGTGAGGGTGGGAAATAGTCAGTGGTTCAGGGCACCGTAAGGAGAGGAGGGCGATTTCAGGATGAGAGGGGTCCTTAAAAATATTAGAACGGGGGAGGGTTTTTTTGGGGTGGTGGGGGCCCAATGTGTCACTCCACAGGGTCACGTGAGGCCACTCGTATACCTGTACAACACGCAGTACAGGTACAAACGCTCTGCCCGTTTGCGAATGTAGCACACAGACTATACAGACTATATGCAGCCATATGAAACAGCCTTTAGAGACCATGCGCATACTTTAGCAAATGTATAGTTTAATTATATATGTACTTCCTCGTTACATACACGTGTGTGTGTGCGCGTGTGTATGCGTTTGTTTGTGTGTGTGTGTGTGTACGTGTGTGTGTGTGTGTGCGTGTGTCTGTGTGTGTGTGTGTGTGTGTGTGTGTGCACGTGTTCCTGCTGTGAATCCCAGTCTGAACTCATTGGCCCAATGAAAGCAAACGCATTCGTTTGTTTGTTGTGTCTTTTGAGCAGGCTTCCGGATGGCGAAAGTCAAGTGGGCCGTCGTAGAGCTGTTTGAGTGAATGATCCCCTTGGAAAGAAACTCAGGCTGGCTGTGAGAACAGTTCATCCATGTAAATCTGTCACATCGTAATGGCCGCTTCCCAGATGTGAATTGCAAATACCTTTCCGAGGCCCGCGCCACGAGTTTGCCAGCGCTGTATTTAGGAGAGAAAAAAATGAGGCCGGTGGAATTATGGCCGCTGTTATTATTTCTTTACAGTAATCTTTTGAGCCTGCCTGTACCCTCCTCTGCATTCACCTCCCCATCCCACACTCACAGTCAGACACGCGCACACATAACCAAACCGTGCTTTTATTCTCATTTCTTTTCATCTAACGTCAGTACATTTCTTCGTATTTGTTCAGGTCTGAAATTGACACATCACCAAATATGCAAGTGGAGCGTGTGTGGATGACGTTCAGTCATCCCTTTATTGAAGAAGAACAAAATAAAAAATAAAAAATGCGGCGGATTACATGCGAGAGAAAAGGGTTTTTACCTTCATTTGCAAACATTAGCAAACCAGCCAGCTCTTTCAGGAGGAAGGGCGTTAAAATATTTCATTCGAAATATTGAGGCACCGTGGGTGACCGACGTCCTGCAAATGACCTGATTATTGAATGACTGAACTGTGATTTCTTTAATAGTCGCTGCAACATGAAACATACTTTGAAAAAAATTAAAAGTAAAAAAAAAATTAGCAGGGATCGCCATCGTCAGTGAACAGCAGCTCTTTGTACTCTGTCCAGGTACAGTCTCTCTCCCGGGGAGCCTGCCTTTTCATCTTCACCCTGTGGTTTGTGGGGGGGGGAATAAAAACTTCACTTGAAAATGGGTTTAGGCGATTTTACTGAGGAAGGAGGATGACCAGCGAGCTCAATTCGGGAACACAGACCCACAAACAAGCGCTGGGTTAAAGGTCTGCTTTCTAGAAATCAGCTCTCTGGGCGTCCTCTTTCCTCAGTAGGAACACAAACAACCCAGCACCAAAGAAAACTCCAGCACTGGATCAGAGGTCTGTGTTCTAGAACTGAGCTCCCTGATCATCCCCCTCCTGCGGTGAACACAAACCCACAAACAACCCAACACCAAAGAAGACTCCAGCGCTGGGTCAGGGGTCCCTCCATTTGTGCTAGGCTTTCAAATCCAGCTGAGATCAAAATGATAAAGGTTTCTTTGAGCCTGAACACTGCTGTAGAATACTGAATACTGCATGTTTCTTTGTTACTTAAATAAGTTGTTGAAAGAACGTTTTATTATGTATGGTAAAACTGACTGGTTCAAGCAAAGTACCCATTATAAATAACTATTTATTTTTCTTCTTGTTCTTCTTCTTCTTCTTATTCTTCTTCTTCTTCTTCTTATTATTATTATTATTATTAGTAGTAGTATAATTATTATTATTGTATAAAGGGAATAATGTAGGCCATTTGCTTTATTACAACTTTATTACAAGTAATTAGTGATTCAGTGGGGCCTAAAACTATTAATTGAACAACTAATTAAACTTAATTGAGTGAGGATGTGTTTATGCTGGCACAAACACACCTCCAACTGCATCTTTGCCAAAGAATGCTTTGCAGGTTATAATAAAATGTGTCAAGTGTGGATCAGTGTTCAATTAATAGCTCAATCAAGGTTAATTTCACGAGAGCTCAGCTGGAACTAAAACCGGCTGGAACAGGATGCCCTCAGAAGCCAGCAGCTCCACAGTTCTATTTATTTTTAATCACACTTTAAGTACTGATAAGGCAACTGTACTCATACATATCTTTTAAAGGGAATCACATTCTTTATGACCTTCAGTGTTACTCAGCAGAGCATAAATCAGAGAATGAGACTGCCGATTTTCAGATGAGGTATTCCGAGTGGCATTATTATGCACTCTGTTCTCACATTAAGTATGTAGAAATCACCTGCCTTGGCATCTGTCCTCTCCTTGGTGTGAGTCAAAGGTCAAAGGTCAAAGTGCCTTCAAGAATATTAACACCCTATCGCTTTGCGATTATCCCGTCCAAGAATTATCGAGTGAGACTCCGGTGAGATGTGAGATTTATTATTGGAAAGTAATGCTGGCCTCTGTGACTTACCCAGAACGCTGCAGCTCGTCGGATCGACAGCCTCCCCAGACTCAGCCATGTCGCTCCCTTTTCATCTTGCTCGTCTGCTAACTGCATCAGCTTGCGAAACCTTGATGTCGGCCTTCAAAAGATAATCAGACCGCGCACACCTACCAGACCCCATCGTTCTGCTACTTGTGCTGTTAACCCCCTCACCCTCAAACCACCGCCCCCCCCCCCCACTAGTGGTGCTATGCACTTCCCACTGCGATCACAACAGCAGAAACCCTGCCCAAGACTTATCTTCTCAGATTGCACCATGGATCCCCTGACTCCTTCTTTAGGATTTCCCTTCAAATAATGTTATAGCTGTGTATCACTCTAGCTCTAGTACTTTCTGTATTTGCATTCTCCGTGGTTGTTTGTTGGGTTTACATTACACATCTTGGTTATTAATGGACCTATGCACTTTCCTGGTAATACTGCATGTAATCAGAATTACACTGATGTTCCTCACTTCCATTAGTCACTCTGGATTAGAGCATCTGCCAAGTGATTGTAGTGTAATGCCATGATAGTACATTTGGCAATTATTATTCTTATTTCTAAAGGATGGTTTACCTGTTTTTGTTGTTACCTGATTTTTTTTGTCCTACCCTTTCACACTTTATGATGGTAGTGTAAATCGAAATCAGAGTAAATAAAAGTAAGTATTTATATTTTACTACTCTACACTCTAATTTCACTTATATACTTGACAAACTGAATATATTGCTACTACAGTGCAGTCTCTTACTCCAGCCCTGGCAAGAAGATGTAGTTGCTGAAGACTTATATTGTATTTTTAAACCGGTAAAGATTTTAGGTTCTCAAAGGTGTGGGCTTTTGCGTCTTCCAGCTTGTGCCCAACTCAACTCCCTTAAAACGGGAAGGCTTTCAAAGGAGTCCTGACCCTGCTAGCGTCCTTTCAGTTTCTGAGGTCCTGGTAGGAACTCGAGAAATCCTTCAGATTTCCGAGCTCTCTGTGAGGCACTTTTCCTGCAGGCTGGTGCTGTTTTGCATGGACTTGTTGAGAAAGAACACTTGAGTTCTTCCTTCCAACGGAGAAGCAGACATTACAGGCATTTGGCAGACGCTCTTATCCAGAGCAAACATGTGTGTGCGTGTGGTTGTATGTGTGTGTGTGTGTGGGTGTATGTGTGTGCATGAGTGTGCGTGTCTGTGTGTTTGTGAGTGTGTGTGTGTGTGTGGTTATATGTGTGTGTGGTTGTGTGTGTGTGTGTGCGTTAGTGTGTGCGTGCATATGTGTGGGTGTGCTAATGTGTTTGTCTGTAAGTGTGTGTGTGCGTGTGTACTTATGTGCGTGTGTTTGAGTATGTGTGTGTGAGTGTGTGCGCGCGTGTGTGTGTGTGTGTGTGTGTGTGTGCATGTACAGTACGTGTTTGTTTGTGTCACGCACGGTGGCGGTACCACAGGCCCCGCGGTTGGCCGCTGGCCCAATCATTTCCTCCCCTCTGACTGGCTAAGAGTGGAAGTGGACCTGTTACACCCGAGCTCCGCGGGTCAGGGACACAGCCTCTCTTCTGAAGCGCTCCTAAAGCTGAAAAGGTCACGCTGATTGATTTCTAATAAAATTCCTCACTGCGGGTCAGTGGCTGGCTGGGGTTGACCTTTCCCAACCGAGCTGGCTCCAGGGGAGGGAAACGCTTTCAGCAGAGAACGGGGTCTGAGCATGGAAATTAACCCAGACGAGCTCTCCGTGCTAGATATATCTACATACAGAAGAACAAACACAGTTTAAATGAATGTATATTTATGCATGCATTTGGAAGACTGCACGCCAACATGTGTCAATAGCAACTGAAATCAACACGTACATTGAGATTGTTAATAAGAATAATATACAGTTAAATGCAAAATTCTTATAACCCATGACCTGACACTTACAGCTTTCATTTATAAATAACTAGAGTAATATGCTCAACCTGTGAAATTTCAAACAGCTCTACGCATCTAGGGTAACCTAAATCCTAAAACCTACACATATATTGAACCATATGCACCTACACTTGTAAAGCATATCTTCATGTGCGTTTCTATACTTTTCAATTTTTTAATTCCTTGCATTTACATAGTACTTTTTTAGTTGTAAGGAGGAAACTCAACTACCACCAATGTGTTGCACCCACCTGGGTGATGCACGACAGCCATTTTGCAGCAGAACTCTCTCTCATCACACATCAGCAGAGGTGGAGAGAGAACAAGGGAATTTTTTAGCCAATTAAACTGGAGGAAAAGTGGTGGCAGGTTGTGAAAGCCAGGACACCAGGGAACCCACAACTCTTTGCAACGGGTGTCACTGGCTCTTTAAGGACCACAGCGTGTCTGAAGTTTAATTTTACGTCTTAAATAAGCCATATCCTATAGCAGACTGTATCCATCGCTGCACTGGGGCATTGGGGTGTATTTGACCCAAGGGAAGGTCGCCCCCTACTGGCCCACCAACACTACTTCCGGCAGCAACTTTTCCCAGGAAGTCTCCCATCCATCCAAGTATAAACCATGCCCACACTTGGTTATGTTCAGCCATTCTGCTGGAGCAGGGTACATGGAGGCAGAGCTGGAGCCCAGCGTGTGTGGCCCCTATTGTATTTATTTCAATTGTTAGAGCTAAATTAGCACTGAAAACTTACATCCAGCAAGAACGCCAAGAACATCCAGCCCACTACCTTCCCCAAAAACCTTAGCTTGGCATACTTTCTTTAACTTGCTGTTTTGGAGTGCATAAACCAGCCGGTTTGGTTTGCGAGGCTTGGCCCAGTGTTTCCTGCTGCTTGGCGTTTGATGCAATTCCAGCACAGGGAGCTTTGAAGTTCAGGAGGTCCAGTCTGTGGGTGGATACGCCTCAGGTGCTGTGCGTTGCCATTGGCCAGGTCGGGATTTCAAGACGTTTCCTGTTTCCAGGGAGGCTCTCTCTGACTGAGAGACACAGACAGAGTCTCCACAAACAAAAATGCAACCTGAAACCAACCAAGTTCTGTGCTTTAGGAATCCAGGACAGTGTGATTCTGATTTCCTTCTCATCTCAAAAAGTCTGGTTTAAGAAAAAAAAGTTCAGGAGTTTGCTGTCCTGCGCACCCTGTCCTTATAATGTATGTGCTTACAATGCAGAGAGTAAAAAATGATGATCGTTGCATTTCCTTTCCGAAATGTAATAGGGTGCTTGTTCAGGCCGACATCTCATTGGAATACACCTATTTATGCCTGTCTGGTTTTTGAATGTATATCTTTACACCGGCATCTTACAACCTTACAATAACTTACAATAAAAAAAAAAAAAAAAGAAAGATTTTGATTTTGTTGCCAGGAGCAACAGAATGTGTCAGAGGAAAGAACTGAAGTGGGAAATGGCAGAGGGGAAATCTCATATTTTTCAAAGGTTTAGTTTTTCTTAATTATTATTCTTTTTTACCATTAGATTCAAACTAAACAAGCCTTCAAATTCAAATTCTGCTTATTTCGAAAAGCTTGTGAAGGAAAGCTGGACGTCACACATTCTTTTTTTAAGGCATGCTTCAATTAAAGTGACTGACTGATATATTAATGCTTTTTATGCAGGAAATATGTGAAGTTCCCTCTCATTTTCACATCTTTCTTTGCCCTTCTGATTTTGTTTTCTTTTTTTCCTTCTTTTTTTTTTTTTTTTGCTTAAAAGCTGCCGCAACAGCTTTGGAGAAATGTGCAGAACAAGATAACACTTCCAAAAATATCCCAAATGTGTCTAACATTTCTTCTGACATTTAATTTCAAAACATCACTTAAAGACTGCACACATGGGGTTGAGTGGTGAGAATGAGACACAATGACAATAGGCTTCCTTGAAGTGCACGGTATATAATCTGTGCAGAGGATGAGAAATTAAATGTTTCTAGATGCTAGCTGCCATTCAGTCTAACTGCTGCTATGTGCAATCCTGAATTTTTACACATCCTTTTAATTTATACAAGTGACTTGATCTTTTGATGTTCACTTGTGTGGAAGGACATCTTCAATCAAAGTTCAGGGCAGTGAATAATAATAATAATAATAATAATAATAATAATAATAATAATAATAATAATGTCATGTTCTGTGGTTTGTCTGTGTTTCCCTTTTTGGGCCGCCAGGTGGCGGCACTTCAGTTTTTAGTTCTGTCCTTTTACCCTGTTTAATTGTATTATTGTTTTCAATTATTCTATTGTTGTTTTTGGTTGTCTCGTTTTCCCTTCCCTCTCTGTGGCCTGATTGTGCATTGTGCCCTGCTGTGTCTCGTCAATGTCTTGTCTATTTAAGTTCCCTTCTCCCTGACTCAGGTGCTGGATCCTTGTTTGGTTGAGTGTGCTTCTGGTCATGTTTCTGCCCTGCGTGTTTTCGCCTAAGTGTTTCTGTTTTTCCATGCATTCTTGGACTTTTGGATTTTCTTTGTTTCCCGAGTTTTGTAGATTTACTTTGTGTTTTTTTGAAGAGTTGCCCTGCGAGGCCTTTTGTTCCCTGTTGTCCTGAACTTGTTAAGTAAAGTCTTTTGTTCATACCATTTGGAGTTTTGAGTTTTTCCCCCTCACTCTGCGTCTGGGTCCTAACCCCCCATGCACCTGACAAATAATACATAAACAAATAAAGACAAAGAAAGTAAATCAGGGTAATTCAGGGGTGAGCCCAAGTGCTCTGAGAGGCAATAAAGGAAGCACACAAAGCGACTTTTTTTTTTGGGGGGGGGGGGGGTGGGGGCTAACATGCAGTCAGCAGGAACATCTTAACGCAGCTGTCCTCCATCTTTATTCATACGGAGTCAAAATCACTCTTATGGGAAGCTTCAAAATCCCCACATTACATAATGAAGGAATAAAATAATAAAAGAGTTTCCAGCACCTTCTAACAAGAAGCCCCGAGCGTAAATGTCTGCCATCTCCACCTGCTGATTGATGAAAAGGGTCCCTCCTGGGAAAACGATTTTTTATTTTTTATTTTTTTACTTTTTCTCCACGACACCAGCCAGACCACCCGTCGTCATTTCACCCTGTGCGTGTATAGAAAATGGGCTGAGAGCAATAAGCCTGCTGGGAAATATTCTGGAGTATCTGCAATTCCGCGCTCAGGCTTTATTCAGTGCCTCTGTACTCTCAGTGAATTTATGTCATTTAATCTGCAATTTTATGCAGTAAAAAACGAATAAATAAATAGTCCGTCAAATTGCGCATTTTGTCAGTCGCACGGTTCCGTTTGGTTGTTTAGTGGTCTTTGTGTTTGTTGTTTTCCATTCCATTCCAGGGTAGAAGGCCAGCAGGACCTCTATTCTCAATAGACTAAAAACGGCATAAAGTAACTGAACGATTTCATTAGACAGTTGGCTTTACGTTTGGTGACTTCCTTTTTTAAAAATAGGAATAGAAGGAATCATTATAAAATGAAATCTTTACAGAAGCATCACTAATATGTTACTATTTTTTTTTTGCAAGGTTTTGACATTTTAACACTTAATCGTCTGTTTAAATATTTTTTTTCTACATTAGCTCTAAACTCATACAGACCATAAAGGCCTCATGTTCTCTTTAGAGATGGCTCCCTTGGGGCTGAAACTGCCCGCTTAAAGACTTTGCCTTTATATTTAAACAAAATTTATACTGGGATTAAAAAGCATTAGCCCCCAAAAGAACCATCTGCGGCGAGAAAATCAAATAGGAGAAAACAAAGCATCCTAATAAAGCCAAATTGTGAGGACAGAGGAGATGACCATTTGGACCGATGACCGCGACGTGAACGTTAGAACCTGCTGTGGCAAAACCCTCAGAGAAGAATCTTCGAAGGTTCAGAGGAGGGAGGGAAAGAAAAAAAAAAAAAAAACACAGATTATTAAAATAAGGATCAAGGATAAAGGGGGATGAATGAGAATCGTGGAGGATTGCAGAGATCGGAGAGGGATTAGCCTCTTGTGCCGCCGTAGATTATGAACATAAAGTTAAGTTACCGCGAGCACGGCACCCGCGCTGGCACAAATCCACAGTAATCTGAGTGTGCGTTCAATTAACTCCCTCCCTGGACCCCTACCCGTGCGAAGTCGAGACGGAGGAAGACGCGGTGCATTCTGGGAAGTGTCTGCGGGTTGGGTTCGGGTCTCCGCAAGCTGTCTTTTGAAGCTCCTTGGGCCGAATCAATTGAGCCGAACTTCAGCCTGGTGCAGCGGTGACCTTTGCGCTTTTGCCGTGAGTTTATTCACTCTGATATTGGTTTTGTTGTGCAAGTGCACACGCAGGGCACGCAGTCAGTGAAAGAGCTCGGCGAGTTAAAAACCTGCCTGGACTCTGTGAAGGCAGTTCTGATTTCTCTGTTTAAGTCTGATTCCCCTCTGCCCTGTGAGTGAGTGTGTGTGTGTGTGCGTGTGTGCATGTGTGCATGTGTGCGTGTACGTGTGTGTGTGTGTGTGCATGTGTATATGTGTGTTCCAAGGGGACTGTATTTGCACAGGGCCCAGAATTTTGTGCTACACCCTTGTGTGTGTGTGTGTGTGTGCATGCGAGACATTACCTCTGTCTATTTCTGCTAGACAATTACAGCTGTCAAGGTGCTACTCTCTGTAATTCTGCTTATCACATTTTTGTACAAGAAGCTTTTTTTCAGCTCTGAAGACTGCAGGCTTCTAAATGAACATCTAAATATTGACTGTCTAACCAAACCATCTGTCATTTCACTAACATAGAAAACTGAGAAGTCATATTTTTGTGTATTTTGCACACTTGTGCAATGATGTGAACCAGACTAGAACTAAATATATGTGTGTTTACACATCCAATTTTGAACATAACTTTTTTTCACTTTTCACCCTACCACACCAATCAATAATCCAACCACTTTCTGCCCATGCATGTGCCCTGCCTTGCCCCTCATCTCCAACATTGTGTATCATTCCTTAAAGTTTAATCCATCATGAATGGGAACATCGCAATAGTTGAGTTTCCTAAGGACGGTTAATGCAGGCCTTTGCCTTTCACTTTTAGCATTTACATATGAACAAATGTCAAAACTCATAAGGCAGACCCGGAATATTGACTTGCTTTCTGAGCCAGCTTGAGCCGATCAAGGCATATTCGTTCCCAGTTGTAAATGTTCTGACAGAAACCCCACTGTTGTGTAACCCAATCATATTTTGGTCCAGTGATAACCTCACCATACACACACCCTGGACAGATCCTCAATCTGCCACGATACAGCAATAAGAAAGGAGCCAATCGCCGCCAGATGTTCCACCTGACTCTCAAATAAAGCCCCTCTTTGTAGCTGGAAGGGATTAGATTGTTATCAAATTTGGCCCTGTGTTAGTGATTACAGTCTGAAGCTCGGAGGTCCCAGGAGAGGGGACAGCTTGCCCGGTGGTCCCTTCTGCTGTGGCTCAGAAGAGAAGCAGCCGCTCTCCAATCAGCTTGCAGCGGCTCGGGCAGGTTCACCTATAGCCTTCTGTTTGTGTCCCCTCTTCCTAATTTCTGGCTTCCCCTAGACATTGCATATAGTTTTTTATTAAATAAAGGCACTTCTTTATAATAATAATAATAATAATAATACATGCAGGTATGTAATGCAGTATATCATTCTCACAGGGAAAAATAATTTACATTAAGAAAGGATCAAGGCCAGGGTACTTGCTTGCCTCACAGCGTTTTATTTAATTATTCATTTATTGTTTTTATTATTTGAGAAAACAAACCATGCACATCCACCCCTTTTCAAAATGATGTGCGACGACTGCAAGCGGTGGTGGGGGGGGGGGGTGGGGGTGGGTGGCGTGCGGTAGGGGGGTGGGGGGGTTGGGGGGTAGGTTTGGCACTTGGACGGGATGCACTGAAAGGATTTATCCTTAAAGCAAATCAAATGCTTTTGTGCCCAGACACACGGGATCTAAATGTATCTCTGTCTAGAATTTAGAATTGTGGGGCTTGGCTGTTTCATAATTTGGACAACTGGTATGTCCCAATGAGAATGTTCTACTCAAACTTTTACATTTTCTCAGACACTTTTATGCTGTGTGTGAAACTTAGCATACACCGCACATTTTCCACAGGATGTTTTTTCTGTGTTCAAGTAGTACTGCCAAAGGCTGATAAACGTAACGTTGATTAAAAATTCATTAAGGACAATAGTCAGTAATAAACAAGAAATTGGCATCATTAAATTGTGAGGTATGTTTTATTATTTATTATCAAGCCATCATGAAGCATGCCTCGTTCAGTTCCTCTAATATACAATATCCGTCTAACAGATTAATTAATATGCATTAATATATTCTGAAAACCTAGCAGTTTAATTTTACTTTGAATAATTAAAGAGTGTGATAGCATTCTGGGTACAGTGGATTCATTATAAACCACTCATTTACAGGTTACGATTTATGAATAATGGATATTCCATTTTTATAATTAAAGTTGTCTAAATAAATTGCTGATGGTAATATGGATTTGTGAGTACCACAACAGGTAGGATGCGTCTTGCATTATTTTGAATGTATTTATTTGGTTGGTGCACATCGTGAGTTTGGGTTCTGTGGTATTATGCCCATTGGGATGTGATCAATGATGAGGTTTAGCTATTGGGTCATGGTTAGTGAGTTTCTTGATTTCCAGTTGAGAAGAAAGGCTCCCACCATCATTTTGAAATCAGTGGAATGAATCAGGGTACCTGAAATCACATGGGGTGAGTGACTTTGGCAGCATGTCATTCAGACGCATTTGACCATGCAGTGAAATTATTCATTTTTCAATGCCACGTCTTCATATGGTAGTCAAAAATTGTATGTTGGCATAACTTTGATTTTGCTCAATCAAGCACAGTCGACTAGCTAGCCGATTTTTCTGGTTGAAGATTCGCTCCAAATAGTCCTCCTGCCCTTTTGCTTTTCACAGGAACCTGGAGCATTGATCTTCACAGTTCACAGTGCTAACAGATGCAGGCACAAGCAAACAGAGCACATCACACCGTGAATCTGCCATCGGTTATTAGATTGAATAGGAAAACACTTCACATTGTAAATAATGTGGCAGGATCCAGCTATTGGGGGTGGGAAAAAAGGCCCTCTTTCTCTTCTAGAGTTCAGTAGCTTTTGTGTCATTGGTAACCAAGAGACGCCGCTTTATTCTAATTCCAATCAATATTTGTGTTCAGTTCCATTTAGTAGTTAATCTGCGGCAATCAAGCGTTCATATTCTCCTTTTTCAATAACCGTCGCCTGACAAACTGAAGCATCGATAACAGGAAGGCTCTGCTATTGATGTGGGTGAAGTTAATTTGATTGCCTTCACAACAGGCAAGAAATAGGTTCCCAGTTTTTCCATATGTTCCTAACAGCAAGGGGCGCTATCAGGCAGACTCATCGCAGCTCTCCCACCTTCAACCGAAAACACAAGCACCACTTTCAGAAGATGGCAGATGAAACACTTTCAGCCTACAAACTGTTTTATTGCGCGTGTGATTATGCTCCACGTAGGTAGCCTAATGGATACGATAATGTTGTTCCTCATTTGGAAATTAATATACGATACAATAACAGAGATAGTGGGGGGAGGACTAGGCGTGGGAGTACTGACACTTAATAAGAACACCTCTCTCATTTACTGATTAATAAATGACAGCAAACATAAATATGCCTTATTCACGAAGCACTGCATTCTCCACGGGCCTCATTCAGACTTGAAAGGTTTGTACACCTGCATAAGATGTTTTTTCTGTGTTTCTATACGTTATCTCCAATATTGCAAGTTACCGTGCGCACTGAAAAATATTCATTTTCTCTGGGCAAGCACACACCCATAGCTGGACAAAAATACGGGCACTGGAATTCCATTTGAACTGCATTCATAGCATTTCTGACTCACTGAAATCAACTGGATTCAGTACATTCATAGGTGTTGTCACCGTACAGCCGAACATAGCCACTGTTATGTTGCAAATACTTTAAGTATTGATGTACAGCCCTAATTTTGTTTAAAATTTGACCAAATTGTTGGGAACCTCTCCGTGTGGAATGTTTGTGTGTTAAAACAAGGGGTGTTTAAATTTATCATTTAAATTAGGGGTGTGCAATCTTATCTGAAAAGGGTTGATGAGGGCACAGGTTTTTGCTTTAGCTCGGCACTACGACACCTGATTAAGCTAATTAACTAATTAAGACCTTTTATAAGCAGAAACAAGTGTCACAGTGCTGGACTAAACCAGAAACCTGCACCCACACGGGCTCTTTTTCAGATAACACTGGACACCCCTAGTTTAAATAATGAAGCTGGAACCCACCGTAGAAAAGGTGTTTATCTCCCTCAACATGACATCGTGAATGCAATTGGTTTCAAATTATTGTCAGGTGAGCTAATCTAGAGCTGGGTAGCTGCTTTGCAGAACAGCTTTACAAAATCACAGCAGGTTGTGATACTTACACGCAACCACAGAAAGTCCTTGAAAATGTAGCAGGTAAATATATATTGCCTACCCTCGTAAACATGAGGTTCTGAGAAACTGCAAAACAACTCTGGCAAACAGCATGTTACCTTTTGGAAAAAAAAAATTCAGCACTAGTTTTTATTATTTTATTTTTTATACCTTACAAGAGATGGGGCATTCGTTTACAAATGTAAAAGCAATCCCATTCACAAAATATAAAACCACAAAATATTCCTTTCTTTCATCATAATTGTTCATGGTTATACCTATTTTAAGGATTTGCTTAGGCATGTTTAGAGACTATAAAATTGTTTTTTTTACATTTGGTAAAAATTGAAACAATTGGAAACACAAGGCCTGTACTTCTTGAGTTTCATGGTACATTTTCTTTTTATTTGATACTTTTTTTTATAAATATTTGTTTTTGGAAATGGAGGGTCTACATAAACACAAGTGTTTGGGATTGTGAGATTCATCTTTGCTGAATTGCTTGGTTGGTGAGTGAGAGACTACAATAACAATTATTTGTCTTATGGTTATGCCATACGTGTGGTGAAACTCTCGAAACAGGAAACGGTTCCAAGTGTGCTTTGGCATCACCTCCCAGCCAATCATCCCTTGATTGTTAAAAAGGCACTGGGTTATTTTATTTCTTTCAGGGAGATAAAACTTTAAAACAGGCGCACGTGCTAAGGGGTATGCATATTGAGGTTCGCTCTGGATTGGTGAAAAAGCCGCCGCTGACTGTCGAATCAGTGATACTGCCAGCACGCAAAGCCATTATGAGAACAAAGTTAGGCCCACGAGCAGCAAAAATGCATAGCAAAGGTTGCGCTTTCAGTATTAGAAACATTAATCCATCTGCTGATTGTATTGATTTACTGCCTGTCAAACAATGCGGTCTGCAAAGGGATTAATGTTTGCTGATATTAAAACTGGTTTTGGAAGCAAAATCACACCCAGTGGAAAATGTCACTGAAAGTGATTTTTTTATTTATTTGTTTTTGGCTTCTGAGAAATTGTCGTGCAGTTTTACAGTAGATTTGTGGATGAAAAAGGTGTGGGGAATGCTGTTGCATAGATATATAGATATAGTATAGATCACTTCATAGCAACTTGGCTAAAATAGTGTATTTTTAAAATGAGAAGAAAATGGGGGGAATACAAATTTTATTGAACCGACTTGCAATACACAACAGTCCCTGATGGGGCACACTAGATATTCCGGCTTTTTGTGCATACAATCTGCTTGGACAAAATATGCTTCCATTTTACTAAAACAGTCTAAATGCAGACATCTCAGTCTAACATCGGGCATACCCTCAATCTCACTCCCCTTCACGATGACACACCCGAGTCTCAACATGCTTAAACCGTCACGGTGCACAGTTCTGTACACAAGTTGACTTGCGCACGTGTACCTCGGGTCTGAACAATACCCCATGTGCTGCACACACGATCAAACATCAGAGTGAACTGTGGACTGCTGCCTGAAATTCTGTGGCCAATTGTGCATCACACTGGAGCGCTGCCGGCCGTAGTTGCTGGCACTGGCGTGGTCAGTATTCAGTACCGGATGATGGGGTGCGTCACTGCACAATGGGCCAGTGTCTTTTCTGGATTCAGTGCTAAACAGCACCATGCTCTTGTACTTAAATGTGTAAACATCTTTTGAGACCATGAAAAAGCCAAAAGAAATAAAAAAAATAAAATAAAAATACAAAATTGTAGTCACCCCATAGTTTCATTTTTGGGCCCATAAATAAATTGGTATTTCTATTCTAGGCTAGACCACCCAGGGTGCAAATGCATTGTGCAATCTTTGCATCGACATTGCAATGACACAAGTCAGTGAAACTTTCATTAATGTTTTTTTTTCACAATGCAAGGCAGTCCTCAACTGCAAAGTTGATGTCAGATAATTAGTGAAGTTGAGTAAGAAACAACTTTAATTTTTTCCAGTTGACATGAATAGTGCAGTAACTTTTTTGGGATTAAATCATTGATTGCAGTCTTTGATCGCATTGAAGTTTGTCACTGTATTGATTACAATGGTCCCAGTGTCATTTGTATGCACCACGTAAACAAGAAAACTATTTTGAATTCCTACATCTGTCCCCTGCGGCTCATTAAAACCCTTATTCAAAGAATTTAAACTCCCACGGTGGCACAGTCTGTTTGGGGACAACCATGCAAGCTTTAAGGACTTTGATTAAGTCTATAATGCGCAAACTAGTATTGTTTCTACAGTGAAAAACATAAACAAAAGGCAGATTTCAGAGACAATAAAATGTGTAAATTAATTGGATGACATGTCTTGTGTCCTAGTGGAAGCAGCAGGAAGTGTGAAGGATTTGATTCTGTACAGCTGCATGGAGAATCTACAATCTTAGGCGCTAATGTGCTCCAATGGGTCAACCAGATTTAAAACAATAGTTGGTCGAGTCTTATGCACAAGGCAGAGAGGAAACAACACACACGGGTGGAATGAAAATTTAATATGAATGTGTGCAGGCAGTGTGTGTGTGTGTGTGTGTGAGAGAGAGAGAGAGAGAGAAAGAGAGAGCGAGAGAGAGAGAGAAAGGGCATTCCTTCTCCCCAGCAAAGGCTTGAACTATGAACCAAAAACAAGTGTAACTGAGTAAAAGCAGATTTTTAATGATGTGCACATTCATGTGTGTCAGCGTAGTATAATGATTAGAAAGGAGGACTTGCAATTCAAAGGTTAAAGGCCGTTTTGCAGGTGGAGCACTCCAGTGATACCCCTGAGCAATGTATTTAAACTGAAATTTCTTCAGTAAATATTCAACTTTTTATAAATGTATTGTATGTTGCTAAAATAATCGCATCTCTCATCCACAGCAACTGTGTAAGTTGCTCTGACTTCTCCCTCTTCCCATTTGCCAATGGTTCTGCAACAGGTCCTGTATATTAAACTATTGAATGATCGGCAAATTAGTATCAAAGTAACATGAAATAAACTGTGAACACCAGAATCTGGAGGGCGGGGTTTTTTTTCATTAACGTGCGAAAATAGATTTAGCATTTTGTCCCGAGTGAAACATTAGTCTCTTGTTGCCCAATGCTTAAGACCCCATTCACTAGCCCCTGTAATGGAATTACACCAGAGGTTAATTCATTTTTCCGGGCCGTGCCTGAAATAAGCCAAGTTCTGTTTTTTCCCCTCTTTTTTTTTCTTCTCTCCAGGCCAGACGGCTATGAGAAGAAATGCTGACATGTTTTTCATTATTTGTCTTCGGCAGTTACAGACGGCGATGATCGTTTGACAGCTTAATAACCGTGTAATGCAAAAGGGATCGAGGCTGTTGTGTACTCTTCATCCGAGCGCATCCGCGGCGCTATCCAGATGATCCAGTCAAGGGGTTGCCATGGTTATCCAGGCTAGACCTTGCTGGATGAAAGCATTCACTTATTCAATTGCTTTGTGTTTCCATAAAGGACTGCCTTGTCTGGCAAGCTCTGGGGTCCAGGACACAAGCGAAAGCAGCCGGCTCCTCGGCAGGCCCCACAACAATATTTCCCGACGTGCCGGCCTCTATAGAGGATTCTGTTGAATGGCTTACGGCAATCGAAACACCAGCACACATTTGATTGCGCAGTTCTTCTTAGTTTCTTTGTTGAGTGTTTGTGTCCAAGGTAACCATCTTACAGGACAGCGGTGGCCAGACCTACTCTGTGTTGAGCGCCATGTGACCAAACAGCAGCACGCTATTTTATCTTTCGATCTTTGAAAATGGGCTGCACGGTAAAACGTCCAGTGCTAATTCATCTCTAACAGTGTTAACTGAACTCTTAACAGATAAAACATTCGGTCGCACATTCCAGAGTTTTTTAAGAGTTGAATCAACACTGTTGGAGTTGAATCAACTCTGGGCATTTTACTGTTTAATCAATAAGCTGTGTCTCTGAAAGAAGTTACCGATAAATGTACAGTCTCAACCTTGACTGACACACTAGCAAGTATCTTTTATTAGTTAGCCCTCTGGCCGCTGACATAATTAGAATAGCCAACAGGACCAGGTATATGTATGTATAGGATGATTAGTGGTTGACCATCGTCTCAGTGGAAGCACACAGAACACACCACCCTTCTTTGACAATGTGGGAGCCTTTGACTTCAGAGAGGAGACCCATCCTCATTTAAACTGTCTTCACAGATTATGTTCCTTCATTGGGAGCATGGCTGGACTCTCCATTGTGACCGACCTCTAGGCAGGCGAAAGATAAGTTGAGTTTGTCAGACTTCCTGGAGGGAGTTTATTTCTTCTTGCCAGTGTGAGTTTCATCAATCCCTGACTCAACACAATGGTTTTTTTCTGAGGGAATGGAGCTCAGCTGGGAACTGAGGCCATTTCTCCAACTTGCCCGCTGTTAAAAAAAAAAAAAAAAGAAAGAAAAGAAGAAAATCTCCCAGTGTCATCAATTCACTTCCTGCATTGCTGCCCCCCCCCCCCCCCCCCCCCGCCTCCCCGCCACATATATACACACACACACACAAAACAGATGCAAATACGCACGCCCATAGCTGCACACGCTAACAAAACACACACAAGCATACACATGCACGCGCACACGGACACACACACACAACCACAGTAAACACTCCCCCCACTACAACCACATCCCATACCTTCTGAGCAGAAGCAGAAAGGCACACCTTTGGTTACCAGTCATCTCAAATGCAGGCAGCAATTTATTTAATTTTTTTTTTTCAACCTTACAGTCTTCCCTGGGGCCCGGAGATCTTCTCCGTAATGACGTCTGATGAATCTCCGCGAAGTATCAAAACGCGCTCAGCCGACATTAAGTTTGCATTTTTATACATATTTGATACGTGCCGTTCGACTGTGGAGATAATTCAGATTTTCTTTACGATAGCGGGCTGGCGCTGCGGAGTTAATAAGACTCGCTCTGCCTCAGAGCCGAAACCACTGGACCGATAAGGACCCGAATCTCCGAATGGAGAGAAAATGAAAAAGAGCGAAAGAGAGGATTTTATTGCTTGTGCCAGCAGGTTCAATAATCATTATCATATTGTCTGTCTTTCTTATCTTGTCTGAAGGGAGAAAAGGGCCAGCTTGGCAGTCCTCAAAGACTCCAATAGGCACTTTCTTGTGTCGCGAAAATACATTTGATCTCATTAATAAGAGAAATAAGCTCCAAGAAATATTAATAGGCCAAGAACTGGGGAATATTGAACAGGCTCCATCCCTAGTAATATCCTGGTATTTCAGCCCCTCTGAAATAGTGCGGGAGACCAAATATTAACAGTGCTTAGACAAACAATGCCAGGTCACTGAGAACCACTGTAACATGTGGCTCCTTCTGCAAGGGATCATCGCAGGCATTTTTAGCAGACACTCTTATCCAGAGCGACTTGTACAAACTTTTTACAAGACATTTACATTGCTTCCATTTATACAGCTGGACATGGACTCCAGGAATGTAGGCTGAGTACCTTCCTCAAGGGTACAACGGCAGTGTCCAACCCGGGAATCGAACCAGTGACCTTTACCAGCTCCTTACCGATTATACTACACTGCGCCCAGTCATACAACATCATACTACAGTCATGGAAAAACAGTCACAAATATCAACCAATTGGCAGCTTTCAGTTCCCGAGATGCACGTGAAATACCCTCACAGTTCACCATGGTATTTTTCCCGATTAAGGGAACATAGGGAACACTTTGGTCATATACTTGTTTGCACTTGTTTAAAGCGCAAACAAGCGTTTAAAGGGTGCTTGGCATTTGTTTCTCTTCTTTTAAAGACGGGCTGCGGGAAGAGTTTTCAGAGCAGTTAAGTAGAGGTGGTGGGGTTGGGGCGGGCGGGGGCGGGGGCGGGGGCGGGGGTGGCTGGGAGGGGAAAAAGGAAATCAAATTCAATCTCTTGTATATTGTGGCTGGAAGAGTAATGTGGCAATCTTCTTCTAATTGCGTTATGATTCTGTGCAGTGGCAGACTTCCTGCTCCGCCCGCGTTCAGCCCAGCTGCTGAGCGCTTCCTGCTGGGCCCTGTCTGTTCCGATGCCGCGGGAGAGGCGTCTTCCATTTGCATGGCTGATCTGCCTCGCCTCTCCTCGATCCTCCATTTCCTGTCGTCTCTCCTTCCGCGGACACATCCTCCGAGCGCTCTAATCTGACTGGAGCATCTCCGGCGGCTTCTGCAACGATTCATCTCCCTCTGCCAGAGGCTTCATTCCCAGCAGTACCATCATCATCATCATCATCATCGCCGTCCTCATCATCATCATCATCACTCTTGCTGTTGTTTTCCTCTTTCTTGATTTTCAACTTCTGTTAGTTTGAACTGTCAATGTCATCTCCTTTTATTTTTCATTTTATTTTATAAGGTCACGTTCACATTTTTATTGATTTTATTATTCACTTATTGGAGTGGGAATCCCCAGTGGTCGAGGAAAATATGAGTTCAAATGGATAAGGTGCCTACAGTACATTTACTACCAGCTGTTGGGTATCTCACTTCTGAAAGAAAGAGGCACACTTAATACGGTCATTCAGGAGGCAAATTAAAATAAGATGGTGCTACATTTTGTAGCAGTCACATGTGTTCAGAAAGACATTTGCTTTTTCAATACATTATGTTCTATAACAGCTACTTCAGTTTGGGTACATTTTCACACATCCTGGTGGAACAACGACAAAAACAACAACAACAACAATTAGTAGTAGTAGTAGTAGTAGTAGTAGTAATAATAATAATAATAATAATAATAATAATAATAATAATAATAATAATAATAATGTATGTAATAATCTTATCTATGTACCTGAGATACCATGTGCTTTTATTGATATATGGATTATTTGGGCTATTTACACATTTTTATCTCCCACAGTCCCAGGCACAAGTTGGAGTAATTTGGTGCGTAGCAGCATCCCATTATCGTTTCTACTTTCTGCCATAAATAACCGGTGGTAAAAAAGAGAGATTTTGTTCTTAAGGGTCCATTCTGTAAGGTCCATAACAAAATCCTTTAGGGGCATTTCAATATCTACTCGCTTCTCCAGGAAATATGTTGGAGTGACCAATGCCTCCGTGTGATCAATGCCAGCACAAAGGGCCTCAACATCCATTGTTGCAAGGAATGTATCTACAATATTTCCCGATTCATCTATTTTATTCAGCACAAGAGTTATGTCCTGAAGGAAAGAAGGCAAAGTGGTGACAAAAGATTCAATATAAAAGTCAGCAGATCTAGATATTAGCTCTGAGATGGCCTCTTATAATACTGTTGTTTGGCCTGGTGCGTTTTCCAAGTTTTGGTAACACAGAAAATGGATTAGGATGAAGTAAGTAGTTACACTCTTTATCACTTTTGAGCGGTGTTCTTATTGTCTGGTATATAAAAAATGATTTGTTTCCTGTTTGTAACCACACCCTGAGAAAGCTGAAACTTTTATGCCATCATGGAATAAAGGCTTTTAACTTGGAACTTTCCCCAATAAAATCTCTTACGTTGATATTTTGTCAAATATTGAATCTCATTTTAAATTGGACTCTTTCATAGATCTTTCGTAGATCTTCTCAACCCCTCATTTCAAACATCCACTGAAGCTGAAAATTGTAAAATAAAGGATTTTTGTCACGCTATAACAGTTGTTCCTTGTTGCAGATGCATTTATAACTGGAATATAGCACTTGGCTTGAACTCAAGTTCTGGATGATGAAATTGTCCGCTGAGATGATAATTATGACATCTGAGCATTGCCTGTCTCATTAATCACTATGGTTATTATTAACAGGATTGACTGTTATCTATATAATATAGCGTACATTTTTACAAACTACCTATTTATGCTTGCAATTCTGGTTAAAGACACAGCAGCTGTTCCTCTTTTGGGATCCAAACCTTCAAGCTCCTAATTGGAAGCGGGGATCCTTAACCACTGTTTAAAACATTCAGCGTCTCTCAGACAGAGCGAGATTAAAAGAAAATCAAGCAAAGAGTGTGAGAGTCGCTAGATGCTTTAAATGCACATTCACAGTCTGCTAATTCTTCATACCTTTGAGGTCAAAGGCTGTGTCAACATCCTCTCCTTGTGAATGGAATCTGTGGTTGCTGCCATGAGCGGTCACAGTAATTTCATAATTCATAATGGAAATTTAATTAGCAGGCAAAGATATGAGCGTGCTCACTTACAGCTTGTAGAGAAGTTCCCTGTCGGGCCTCTGGCTGTTTTTCATTTTTGTGTTTAAAGCTGAATTTTTTGAAGACAGAAAACTGTAAACCTTAAAGGGAGATGGTAAATCCCCAACACCGGTGAAAAACGCCAAACGGTCTCTGTAACCTTTCTAATGCAATTTCACAAAAGAACGCTCTGTTTGTTCTCCCCGCAAAAACAAAGCTAATTACAAATTTTACCAATGACTTGACCTTTATCTGTGAGTGATTACAGTTTTCTGGTACACTTTGCCAATTTTCATTTATCTACTGTCTGTGCCTTTCATGGAAAAATACTGAACATTTGGAAAGCAAGTGTCTTCATATTTTAGTGAATATGGATTGATTCATTTAAATATTTGAAATATTACAGAATAACGGACAAAAGCTTTACAGTACAGATAGTGTTTATCTTCCCCCCACAAGATGTGACTGCTTGCTTCATGCCTTAAAGCAGACTTAGCACTCAATCTGATTACACTCTCAAGAGGTTTTACCTCCATAAGACTGTAAGCATGCTGAATGTAAACGGACTAAAAATTCTGATGAAACTGTATTTATGTTTTGCATTTATGCGTACCATGTGGTATTGCTATTGCTAATAGCTGATGCATTATTATCTTGCATTTAAAGCCGATCGATGGGTCCTTATCTGACCGACTGGACGAGGTTGTTGACCAACCATTCGAACGTCCCTGACAAACAGGATGAAAAGGCAAAATAGGACAGGATGAATGGATGCAGGTGGAGATAGGATGGTTTGAGGCTTGCTGGAAGCAGCTCATACGTGCGTGGTAGAAAATGCACGCGCCTATTTATACCAGACCTCGCATTCAGCCCTTACGAGAATTCGAGAAGAAACTTGTGACATTAATAGTCTCCCTGGCGTTTCATCGGCCCGAGCCAGAGGACCCGAGGTCTGGGAGATTTCCCACACCGCAGGGGGCGCTGTGCCCGTCCGTGTCTGTCGCCCACAGCGAGCGGGTTAGGCGTGCGGGCAGGGCTGGGCGTCTGTCGCCCACAGCGAGCAGGATAAGCGTGTGGGCAGGGCTGGGTGAAGAGTCGCTGTGAGCTTCAGCTCGCGCGGAGGGCCGATCTCACCGTTCCCACAGGGAGGCTGCGTGCACCAGCATGACCTGTCACTCATCCCCACCCCCACCTCCAGATCCCCTGCCCACTCCCTCCCCATGCTCCATCCTCTCCTCTCCTCTCCATTCATCTCCTCTCCTCTCCTCTCCATTCATCTCCTCTCCCCCCCACTCCTCTCCTCTCTCCTTATGACACACTGAAAGCTAATACAGGAATGCATGTTTAAGAAAAAGCATCCACGTTTTTTTATTCTAACTCATTATAGGTTTCCTGGCAGCAGAAATGGGATAAATAGATATGCTTTCATTTTTCATGCTGCCTTATTGTACACTTTTTGAGACTTCGGCAGTTGTTTTACACACACCCCCACGCGCACAAACACACGCATGCATGCAAACACACACACACACACACATACACACACACACAGCCGTAGACCATTAAATTCATCATGAATCCATTGTGAGGAAACAATAGCTCCTTAATTTTCCTTTTAAACCCCAACATTTTGGAACGCGCTTGCGCATGCACCGACCTGAATTTTAACACGGGCATCAGACGAACCGGTTTGCACCATGGAGGAAAGATAAATAATCACCTGATCACTGCACAAAATAGAACTGCGCGTAAAATTATCCTAAACAATTAAACCGAAATGAATCGCCTTTTAAAACGACGTCTGAGCATTCAGAGAGTGCTTTAACATTTAAATACTGGTTCTGAGTGTTCGCACACACCCACGCACACATCCTCACACACACACACACACACACACTCATACACTCGTTCATACATGAGGTGGAGGAATATGCAGCAACGTGCGGCTTCTCCATCTGCACGGCCCATGAATTCCTGGAGGCTCGACGGCGCATAATAATCTACGATAATGGCGTTTTCGGGAACGGCCTCGGACGGCACGAGACAAATTGAACTTTGCTAAAGTGTAAATTCATTTCTGCTCCGATTCACAAAACAATGCCTTTATTAATTTTCACCCTTTTGTGCAAAAAGGCGCAGGAAGCTTAATGTGAACGCTGAGCCGCACCAATAATGAGCATGTTATGGATGCCCAGTGTAGATGTTCTTGACACTGGCTATTAACTCTGTGGCAGGGGTTTATGTGTTACTGAAGTGCAGAAGGAATGCAATGGTACTGATACATATGTACACACATACACACAAAAAAAAAAACACATATGCATCCACACATGCATGCGCATGACAGCACACACACTCGCGCGTGCAGACGCACGTAAAACAACCATCCGCCAGAATCGATTTCATATTGTATTTCCCATTGTCCCTGTTTTATCGCCGCATTCGTTGTAGGTAGTCATTATGCAAAGTTTTTCTTTTTAAAAAAAATGCACATTCAAGAATTTCAATATTTAATTAAAAAAGGTGTATCTTTTCATTGAGCTGAGTAATGTTTTATGTACAGACTTAGTCACTTCGACTGAGTCTGTAAATCCAAGCAGTGAAAATTATGAAACAGAGTGAAAGCAATCCTGGTGCTGGTGTCATCCATGTTGTCTGGGAAAGCCAATGGAAATACAGTGGCAGTCTTGGGCTTGATAAGGCTCACGCCCTGTAGAGGCCTTGCAGCCCCCAGCTCACCTTCCAGGTTAGCCCGTTTCATTTCAGAATCTGACAGCCACTGGCCACAGCAACAGCACGGTGGTGTTCGGCAGCCATTTTGTGCCAGTTTAGTGCTCACTACACATCAGTCGAAGCGAAGAGGGAGGAAATTATTCAGCCGGTTTAGAGGGGCTGCACGTCGAGACAGTACGTTGAGAGGTTGGGAATTTTGCCAGGACACCAGGGGACCTCCTTAGCCTTTGCCAGAAGAGCCACGGGAGCTTTAATGGCCACAGTGACTTTTTTTTTTTTGGCTCATCGAAGGGATATTGTCTCCTACAGCAGCATCCCTGTCACCCCACTGCCAGCTGGGGATTTACTAGGTCTACAAGGAAAACCACACCCAATGACCCAGCAATTATGAAAATCCAGCAGCAATTGCACACTTGCAAGGTACCCCTCATCTGAGTGCAAACCAAGCCCACACTTTCTTAGCTTCAGCCATTCAACAGCGCAGAGAATGGTGGCGTGGTTGCTGGTTAAGATCTCTGAGATAAGTCATTACAACTGGTAGTTTAATGTTGTAGAGAGCTAACTAGTGCCGGTCAGAGTTAACCAGTTAGACAAAACTAACCACTGGAATAATGTACCACAGCACAGAGAAAACTAGGACTTCGTGAGTGGGCCACCTTATATAGACTTTCACAGTCCAATGATTCAATGCGAACTGAGTCACCATCGCAGCGGTGCACTGAGCAGCTCTCTGGAGATGTTGCAGTGCGTGGTATGATGTCACTGACCCCGAAGCAATTTTCTTTATTTCAGTATTTTTAATGGCGATGTTGCAGCTGTACATTTCCCCTCCCTTTAAATAGAAACATCATTTTTTCCAGGCCCTCTAATTGCTTAATTGCATCGAATGGTACTTGCAGTTTAAATTAAGTGAAAACGTGGGGATGAAACATAACGTAGCTCTGGGATGAAAGTCAAGTCATTGTTTTTCTCATAGCACTTAGTGAAAGCCCACATAAATGAGTGCCTTTTGATGGTGAATAAGCGTATGCCCAGCTAACAGGCCAGGTAAAAGGCGAGGTCCGAAGGGAATGGATAAATCTGTTATCTGGAGATACTGCCTGAAGTTGTTTTTTGTAAGGATTTGAAAGTGTGTTCACACAGTTGCGTGTGTGCACATGTTTGTGTGTATGTGTGTGTGTGTGTGTGTGTGTGTGTGTGTGTGTGCGTGTGTTTCCTTTGGAGGCGATGAGCGTTGATGAGTGGATGCATATGTGTGCAACACTGCTCCTTCTGGTCTCCTTCTTGGTGATGCAATTATTATCCATGGTGAAAAATATATTTTTCATACAATCTGTTTTATGTTAATTGCAAGAAGAAAAAAAAAAGACAAACAACAGTCCTCCGGTGTATTACAAATGGCAGAAGTAAAAGTAAAAAAACCCAAATAAAATAATGTTCCCTGTTGCTTTTATCTTCTTTGCTCAATTCAAACCAATGTCCGTCTGTTCATGCGTCTGTTCCCCCCCCCCCCCCACAGCTGGCTGGTCATCTCTTCCATGCGGTCGGAATCTTGAATCAGAGCTGGAGTGGAAGCACGGCATCATGCATCTCCATAAATTGCCTCTTCGGCGAGAGAGAAACTTCCGGAGTTCACCGAGTGTGGAGCACATGCGCTTTTGAAAAACGTCGCTGTCGCAGCACGCTGCAGACAGGCAGAGGAAGCAGCGGCGGAGGGGGGAAATGGAATCGGAATGAAAAAATGCACTTGCCACACGTTTTAATTATCATAACCAGCACGCACGCAACACTGTGGCCTTCTCCAGTCCAAAAGACTGAAAAGCTAACAGGCACATTGTCGCTGGTTTGGGGGTTAGAATTTGGAATTGGTGTGAATGAGTCACTAGGAGATATTAAGGCATATTCATACCTCTGTATCAAATAAATGGAGTGCCGTAGGGGGCACCATTTTTCGGATTGAACCACCACTGTTCTGTCCTGTCTGCTGCACAGAGGCGGATATGCTGCTGACCAGCAGACTGTACCATGGGAGCCCCGACCCACAGTTGAGGTCTCATGTGCTGTACCACTGTACTTACAGCAAGCGCTTTAACTGGAAGCAACACCTGGGATACCGTATTTCTTTTTTTTTTTTTATTCCCCCTCTCAAGCATGAAAAGAAAAAAAAAAGTTAAGTGCTTTCGGCAAATGTCATGGCAGAAACAACGGGCTTCTTGTTCGATCGGTTTCACATGCCCTCCCGTGCCCACCCCGGACAGCCTCTCTCTCTACAATAACACCTCTGTGTGGCTGGTCGCTATGTCATCGTAGCCCGTGGCGGTCCGCTCAGAAGACAGCGAGGCAGAACAGACCCCTCTTGGCCCGGGAGACAGAAGAGCGGCATATGTTCCAGCGCGAGCGTTTCTCTCCTCCTTGTCATCTCAGTGGATCTTCAGTCAATCACGTTTTGGCAAGCGGGCCTTTTCGGACGGCTCGAATGAATGAAAGGTCAATGCCCGGCTGATTCGCCCTAGCCCCCCCCCCACCCCCCCACCCAGTAACATTCTATTTGTCTGTGGTAGGATGCGGTCCAAGAACAAGCCGCCATCTTCTACAGTCTGGCCATTGTGAGTGTTTTTTTTTTTTTCTTCATGTTTCATCCAAAAGGCAGAAAATATTTTCCATGTACAATCAGAAAGATATGCTATAATTTCACCAGTGCAGTCAGGACATGTATGCCTCGGGCCCAATATCCCAGCATGCACCTCTGGGCAAATTCTCTCATTTCCTCCTTTGGAACTTCCCGCCATCTTTACATTCCTATGTCTTTTTTTCCCCTTATTCTTCTTTTCTCTTCTCTGTTCCCCTCTGGGGTCACTGTTCTAATGCAGATTGTCTGAAATATTTACGACGAAACTAATAGCTTCCTTTTGTTCAGTCATTTGGGCAACTTCACTTTGGCCAGTAATTGACACCGTTGGGATTTTGCAGGTCATAAATACAGTCCATTATGTCACTTCGCTCTCTATTCATTACAGCTGCCTAAATACAGCTCTCAGGGATGAAAGAGAGATTAAAAAATGAGAGGGATGGAGGTCTCTGTGGGTGTGTCGTCTTAGAGTCTGTCTGCTCTCAAAGAGCTGCACATTAAGACCGAAATCAAAGATGAGACTCAAAGATTCACATTAGGAGGAAAACATTATTGTAATGTGTTTTGTATAGTAATGGCGATAAAAGTCTCTCGGATGGACCATAGACATCACATCATCATTAGCAGATTAGCTCATCGGGTCAGGCCAAACTCCACCTCCTGCTCCCAGTATCAAAGCATCACCCTTATTACCTCATTACCCAGACGCCTGTGTGACTTGGTTTATGGCTGCAAGTGCACCCTTGGAGAAATGGGAGTCGATGAATCAGGAAACCGCCTCTTTTCAGAGAGGCGTGTGGGGGTGGGCACAAAGGTGTATGCTTTGGGGGGGGTGGGGAGGTGGGGTGGTGGTGGAGGGGGGCGGGGGGGCGGTGATGGGATTGTGGCCAATTAAAATGATGAAACTCAGGCTCGCGAACAGCTGCACCCGTAACTTCATTAATACAACTGACACTCTCCCGCCTCCACCTTCACACCATTTGCAAAGGTTTATTATTTTGAATCCCATCAAAGTAAGCCATTAGCACAGCTAAGCAAGAGGGCATCGCTCCAAAAATCCGCACGCTCATCTCAACTTCCTGCTTCGGACTCCACCATAGAAACGTACCATAGAGTTCAATTAAAAACAATATGATTGCGGCCCGCCCGGCTGGGGGTTCCCATAATCCGTTTCCCTCCCTTCCCGTCCGGCGTTACTGTCAGACGCCGTTAGACCGCTCCCCCCGTTTGTTGGCGGCGCCATTGAATTATTCATCTTATCTATGTTATTTATTCATTTGCTTATTTATGAGGGAGCACAGCTGCGTTCTGGAGAGGCAAATAAATAAATTGCTACATGGTACTTAAATTGAAGCGGCGATGGTAATACAGTAATAAAATTGGATTCCCTTTGAGTAGAAGCTTCCCACAATAAAAAGAGGCCGTGACCAATCGGTGGCGTGCGGAGGGCGCGGCGAAACAGGGGCGCGATTGTTCGCGCTGTCCTTCCGCCTGCGAGTCCAATTGTTCATATCTGTCGCCTTCAGAAGGTCTCGCAGTCAAGAACCGCTCAGCCCCCCCAGGGCAAACTCTTCTATTACAGAGGAGCTAATCTTGTTACATACTCATCTCCCGCCCCCCCCCCCCCCCCAAAAAAAATAAAAAATAAAAAAGATAAAATAAAACACCTACGCCTTCTCTGAAATGAAAAGGGTTACTGAAGAAAGCCCAGGGAATTAATGCTGTTTGTAAGCTAATGAGTGCAATGTAAGGTGTCTCGAAAGGAGACTTGGGTGTGTGTGCGTGCGCGTGCGTGTGTTTGTGTGTGTACTGTATGTGTTTGTGTGTGTGTGTGTATGTGTGTGTGTGCACGTGCGTTCATGTATGTGTGCATGTGTGTGTGTGTGTGCGTACGCATGTGTTCAAGCTCCGTCTCTGACATTCTAATCTGTCTCTCTACATTGGTAGGCACTTCCCAGCATGCACTGGAGTGGCGCTCGGGGGGATCTGTGGGGTGATTGCACTGGAATTAGCCGGTCCCGAGGACACACTTGTGTTCAGCTTCACATCACTCATCAGACGGTGTGAGAGGCTGCCTGCGATCCGCAATATGCAAGGGGAGAGAGGATGAGGAGGGAAAGACGAGACAAGATGGCGTGGCAAGAAAGAAGGAAAGGGATGGAAAAGGACGGAAAAAGGGAGAGCGTGCAAAAACGAGAGGAGAGGAACGAGAGGGGAGACAGCGAAAGGAAAGAGAGAGACAGCGGAAGGAGAGAGAGAGGAGAGATGGGGAGTATGAAAGAAGGGAGGAGAGAAGCACGATGAAGAGGAGATTTTTTCAGGGCCTGTGAGAGACATTCATGTGCAGAAGACTGTAGAAGATGGAGAGAGAGAGAGAGACAAAGAGAGAGAGAGCCAGGCTGCTCAGTGCAGTGATTCAGCCATGGGCCAAACAATCTCGTGTGTGAATACTCCACCACCACGGACAACCCACGGCCCACCTAAATTTTTGATGCTTCACCTCAAGCCAGAAACGCACAACCAATAAAATGCGAGGTAGGAACAGTGGAAAATTTTCCACAGTCATGGACTTAGGCGGTTCCTCCATATGTATGAATTTGCTCATATATCCAGGTTGCATTATTTGTGGATTTTCACAGCAAGGGCTAAAAATGAGGAAGCTTAGAGGCTTTTACTGGCCAATTTGTACAACACTGGCCTCCAAATGGTCAGAATTATCCACGAGTCAAAATACCTTTCTGTAGTATCCCATCTCCTTAATGTAGTTATGCAGAATCCAATAATGAGTCCTTAACGAGGAGCTTGCTACTACCGACATGGCACTGTTAGCTTCAGCACCCCCTCCATGAGGTTGACATGTAGGCAGCCATGCGGAAAGGATCTTCATGGTCATGCATCCCAGAATTCCCTGGGGCACAAGGGTAAGTGACACTCTCCAAGGAGAGTGGCTTCCACCAAATATGACCCAAGGCCTCCTCTATTGAATCACACCAGTCGCCCATGCCAGTCTCTCTCTCTCTCTCTCTCTCTGGCCTAGATCTTGGTGGGGTTTGAGTGTTCAAAAAGACATTTTACAAAACGACCAAAACAAGGCTGTGCTGAACCAGTACAGAAACAGGCGCAGTAATCCTTTTATCCACCATGAGCTTTCTCACAAGCAGCGAATTCAAGTGAACCATGCCTCTTACTCATCAGTACATGCATTGTACCAAAAACCTACTGTAGCACCAATGCAGCCAATATTGAGAACATATTATAGACTCATACTATTTTAGAGTAAAAATATTAATAAAACATTAGTAAATGGTTAAATAAAATAATGAAAATAATTAGCATTATTTCAAAACAGTAAGCATAAATGACCATAATGAGGCCGTGTGGAACAAATAGAGGAGCAGGCTCGGTCACGCGTTTTAACTGGCAGGAGCCATGGATTTAAGTGGACCACACTTTTTATTCAGCGCTCGCACAAAATTGTGACTTTGGCGGGGGGCGAGAGTGAAAAAAATGTTGTGTAGGTTTTTTTTTTTTTTTTTTTTTAAAGTAAAGCTTGATTAAATCCGTCACTCAGCGTTAAGGGCAAAGAGCACGCCGGCTGGATTGGATCTGGGCTTCAGTAATTGAAGGGGGAGAGACGTTGGGATTGGTGGAGGGGGCTCTCAGCGAGGCAAAGTTGTATTTTATTTTTTTAATTTTTTAAACACGGAGCAGAGAGGGCATGGTGAGGGTACCGATGAGTCATTAGCACCTCCCGACACACCACATCATACTCGCCCTTGTCAATGATGGCGATGATAAAAAAAAAAGCATCGCCGGGTCAGGTTCCTGTCTCGCGAAGCTGTGATTCGCCCGACCCAGGGTGCGTGAACCGCGCAGCGCACGGACTCGCTTTAATGGGCTCGTCAGGGCCCAGGCTGATTGGCGCGAAGCAGGAAGAAGGCGCTGCTTCCTTAAGCGCTCCAATCAGTACGAGCCCAAAACCCTCGCCGCCCGAGCGCCAGGATCTCACCGTGCATACAGCACGGAGAGGCGCGCACGCGGAGTCCAGCCAACGCGCGAATTAACCTTCGCTGCCTCCGACGTTCCGACGGAGAGGCAACGACGTTCCTTTCAGGCCGCGTCAGCGATAAGTGTGTTTTCTAAGACGTTGCAGAGAAAAGGGAAATAGGAGTTAGTCAGTCGGTCGGTTAGTTTTGTTCGACAAATAGATTAAAGAGTCTTGCGTATGGATTGTCAAGGATAGCACAAAGAACACCAAAAAATTTAAACATTGAATCAACTTCAAAATTCTTCAAAAAAATTTTAATTAAATACGTTGAAGTTGGCCTTTAAAAACCTATTATGGTCATGGCTTACCATACCTTGGTCTCCCCACCCATGTCGGATTTTGGAGTTGTCATCCACCGACATTTCTTTTTCACTTGAAGTATTGATAGAATGTGAATATAACCAGCTGTGTCAATGTGTGTCATACTGTTTGCTGCTGCCTACTTTATTAGTGTTATGTAATTTGTCATAAGTTATGTGGTCATGACTGGTTATGACAAGCCATATTTAGAAAGAAAATTTCTCACATTAGAATAGGACACAAAGCTCTGCAAATATGCTGATCCGCTGTTTTTTCCCTTCAAAAATAAGGATGATGGACACATTATTATTGTCTTAAAAACAATGTGGAAAACTATATATTCCCGCAGTGGAAACAATTAGCAAGCATGGTTTTCTTTATATGAGCTTCATTTGAAATAATATCAAATTTTCGTTAATTTTAACCAGTTTTTCCTGGCATTCATGTTGTGCAAATTTCATGGTCCGATACCGCTGAAACACTGTGCATGAGTAAAATCATAAACTTATTTAAAACTAATATTCGTATGAAGCATAAAGTTACCAAATATTGTATAAAATTTTCCTGACAATATACAGTACAGTACAGTACAGTGTCCATAAAAAAGAGAAGTGGATGGTTGCTATATAAATTGTTATTGTCACATTAAGACACGGTGGTTTTACTGTAGGCCCATACAAAGCATATTCTCGAAGCAACACTGAGGAATTATGGCAGCATACATTGAAACTATATACGATGCAGGTAACACTGATTGACATTACTGTCAGGCAATAGATCAGAGGTGCACAACTCTGGTCCTGGGGGGCCGGTCTGCGTGCTGGTTTTTGTTCCAACCAATTACCTCAGTTTTAGTTTTCTGACAGCTCTATAAACTATTCTGGTTAACGCCTGTGCCTGAGCTCAGTAAAATCCTCAGGATAAACCTGCAGATTGTGACTGTAGCTGGTGCTTGTGCAAATGACAGACGGACATACGATTGCGCCAATTGGCAAATGGACCGCATTTATATAGCGCTTTTATCCAAAGCGCTTTACAATTGATGCCTCTCATTCACCCATTCACACACACACTCGCACACCAACGGTGAAAGGCTGCCATGCAAGGTACCAATCAGCTCGTTGGGAGCAATTAGGGGTTAGGTGTCTTGCTCAGGGACACTTTAAGAGCAGAAGTTGGCACAAAATCCTGAAACGGATCGGCCCTTACTGTGAACTCCTGAAGTAGACGAATGAAAACGTAGAAGGGAAATGGGCATGCCACACAGTGTGCCGTAGCTACACGTCATAAATCACTGATGTTCACAAAAAAATCACACACTAGGACACACCAACATACGTAATATTCAACACTTTGTGCGCGTCTAGGTCGTGAATCCATCTCTCCTCTCCTCGAAGTAACATTTTATCAAATGCACCACCTCTTCTGTCACATAGTGTTTCCTCTCCAGTCCCAAAAACAACGACATCAAAAAAAAAAAAAAAAAAAAAAAAAAAAAAAAAAAGGCAAGCATTCTGCATAATGATTTATTCATGTTAAGTGGGATGCGGGAGGGAGGGGGATAATTTCTCTCCTACGGACGGCGATCGTGTGTCGTTACATATGCGCCTCCATGTGTTGCGTAGAAGACGGTAGAGTCGCTAATGTGCGACAGCGCCGTGGGTATCGCACGATGAAGACTCCGCCTTTCGAGGAGCGTGTAGAGAGTGGAACGTTTCGGTGTGCTTTAAAGGCCGTGAGGAGAACTGAGATGTGAACGCGTGCAGCAGTCGAAGTAGCGCAAGGCTAGCGCCCGGTCCAGGGTAGTTTTCCTGAGTACGCTGCAGATGCATATGTTGAGCGCATGTATAGATAATCTGGCAGAGTAGAGCAAGTGTGTTTTTTTTTTTTTCTAAAAATACCATGCAGCTGCAGAAACCGTCTGCATCTGAGAAGTACTCGTTTCAATTTGCTGGCTTGTGTATCAGAATATAAAACCAGTTGCTCTGAGCTGTCTTTTTCATTGGACAACAGTAACATATATGTATGTGAATAAAGGACCCTGGATCATATGTTATATTTTTTTTCTTCTTTTTTATTTTCTTTGAATACTTTTTTCATGTCGGAGGACTTCAATTTGTGTCTCAGTGATGAATTTGTTCTGGTGTCTGCACAGTCTCCAGAGATGGAGAAACTGTCCTACGGGGATGTTCTCTTTCATGGCAGCTGGGATGGTCGCTTGCAGCTTACAAAAGACAGTTGTTCTCATTTATTTCTTTCAGTCATAGTAAATAATCTATTGTTGTTTTTATAAATCAACAAATCCATAAAATGAACCACATGGAATGGTAGCCCAATGTAAATTTTGAGTAATTGTTTGTGGCCTTAAGTAGGTGGTGAATTGCAGATCAGAGCAAATGTCCAACCGCACCAAGCTTCAAAACCTTTTTATTTGACTTTTAAGGGAGCGAAAATGACTTCGTGGCAGGGTAACACAATATCCAGCTGTCAAAATAAATTACATTTAAAAAAAAAAAGATTACGTACTGTCTGCATTCAAAGGTGTCAATACGCCGATCTACAGCGCTGGTAAAATAAATAAATAAATAAATAAAAATAGACCTTATTAAATCTGAAAACCAGCTTTCAAACGCGCTTCATCTTTTTGAGCCGCTTCGACCAATCGCCAATGTGAAATGTTGACAATCAATATGGATGATTGAGCTTTACCATTGGCTATTGATAAGCAATGGCAGTTGGTGTGTGTTATTGCTACGACTACAGCCCTGCGCCTCCACGTGGTTGCTTGATTGCTTTACGGTAAAGCTAGGTGGTACTGTATCATTTCATTTTTAATGGTAGGCTACTGTATACGTTATCGCAGTGGATTTATTAGAGCAAACTGTGCTAATTATTATCCCTCGGCATGGATAATGTTGATGTTACCGTTCACTTATGTTCAAGTCAATTGTCGGACGTGATGTATGCGGTTTATAAAGCCTGTATTTCAATTACCTCTGTGCTGCGCTACACCTTGTAACTGCCTGGCATTGATCAGATTATTTGCTTGTCCTGCTGTGAGCGATTTGATGGTTGTGTCTCTTCCAATGGGATTTCCCCCCGTCATTTCCCCGTATCAAAGCAATTCTAACGCGGTTATTTTGTCATGGTGCTGTATTAGCCATGCCAGGTTATTCGGTGCTAACGCAGTGTGATATTGTCTGCCCACTGTGTTTTTCATCATCCATAGGTTTCTCCTTCTAAACTGGGCAGGTGGAGATGGGGTGGGGCGGGGCGGGGGGGGGGGGGGGGGGGGGGGGCTCCATGTAGGCAGTTGTGATTAACACAGCAGTCAAACGCCACTTGCATTTCATTGAATGACTGCTGCACAACTAAAAATAAGACAGGCTACCAGGCTGATTCCAGTGTTTGCAAGGTGGGAGAAAAGAAACAAAGTTTTTTGTTTGTTTGCTTTAACCGGTTCAGGAACATTATGTTGCCCCCTGAACAAAACAACAGAAACGTTAAAATTGCGATTCTGCTCGGAGCGAACAAATAGAATAAACATTAAGTTTTCAAGTCCTGTTCAAAACAACTACTAACTTTCGTTTCCCAGCACTGTTGGGGTCAGTGGGCTGACTCATATCATATCCCGATTAAGCAGGCAACCTAAAACAGGAAAATTTAAACTTTTTTTGGGGGGAACAAAAAATACCCAGTGCAGCCTCCGTGTATGCAGTGTCCTGCTATTATAACTCCCTGCAGATTGCATTTCTGCATGACAACCTTGAGCAGTACTCTGAATACAACTTTTGTTCTGCTGCTCATTCATACTGCTAGCGTACTCACTCCTCACAAGTGTGTGTGTGCATGTGTCTGCGTATGTGTCTGTACCCTCATCCGCTGACACAATAGCACTGAGTATGATTAGTTACCACAGTTGTCGAGCCAAAGGATGTGGTGTGTAGGTAGCCCGAGGGTTAAGAGCATGCGATATGGTTTGTGTTTCAAATTCTATTCCACTGTCTCTCAGAGCTCCCAGAAGAGGCCCAAGGTCAGAACCTACTGCGTGTGCTGGAGAGTCGGGACAAGTCAAGTCGTGGTGGTTTGTGTTTGTTTTGTTTTGTTTTGTTTTTTTCTTCTTTTTTTCAGTGCACCACATAAACAATCTTTAGCTTTTGTGCCTTCTCGAAATCAATAAAAGTTCTCTTTTTGCAACACCAAGGATTTTTTTTCCCATCTCCTTCTGCTTATTATTATTCGACTTTTGAGCACCCTTTTCAATACGCCTACTGTGATTACTTCTGCCAAACGTTATTGAACATTAAGACACCAGTCCCCACCAGGAGTATGCGGTTTTTCAAAACAAAATGTGTTCTACAATGAAATTTTATTTGAAATGGAAAGTGTCACATTGCTTATGATGCTTGTATGCATCGGGGAGGGCGGGGGGGGGGGTTGCATATTTCATTTTACATATTTTTTTGCATTCCACATTCTAAGTCAGAAAAGTTGGAATTGATTACACTGCAGAAATAGAAATGTCATTCACTGCACCATAGTCTCATTCCTGACATTCAAACATCGATTTTACTTTACATCACTCGAGCACAAGCACTGGTGGCAGCCTACTGTGCCAGTCACCGCTGGTTTTTTACTCCTACGCCCAAAAATCGGAGGTTCCCCCTGGTCCACATTCACAGTCTCCAGCCAAGTTTTTTCTGGTCGACTAGAACATGACCCAGCTATATAAGTAATACCAGAGCATTATTGGGGTTATCATAGTCCATTTATGTCACAATGTCTCTCAACCTAGATTTCCATCCATCCAGATGTCTGGATTCACACCTCAGGCTGTGGCATGTGCATCGTTTTCAGAGCACCACCACTGTGGTCAGACCACATTGCAACCGCGTGACACGTCATACTCAGGTCCATATCGGGTTAGCTTGTTGCACAGTGTAAGGGGTGGAGCTGAGGTTAAGGTTTGGGTCACCAAGCTGAGTGGGGCTGAAACATGACATTGGCCTGCTCATGGTCTGCAGACGCAACGGCCTACGGCTTGACGTGCCTTGACGTGCCTTGACGTGCCAGCATATGGCATAGGGCTCCATTTCCATCCACCAGCGATTCCCTTCTCCACACCATGGACATTTTGTGCTTGACGCAGAATCCAAGCAGAGTGATTGCTCCATTGTTCCGACAGGACAACAGCTAAGAGGTGTCCCTCGGGATGGTGCACGACATCAAGTACCCGTCTTCCACGTACGCCGAGAGTGGCACGAGCTCTCTCTGTCTGACAGCATTCAAAAGTGGAGGGCAAAAAAGGAGAACAAAACCAAACAAACCTTGGGACAGTAATTATGCTGAAAATGAGCTCGCTGACGTGCGCCATCGAATGGGGTCAAAACGGCTGAGCCGGGGTAACCTCTAAACTCACGATACTCGCGTTGGGCTGGGCGAAATGAAATCTCCGGGAACGTCTGTATTTTCAGGTGAAGAGTCACGAGGACAGACGACTGTAAGTTGAAATTATAGGTGTGTGGCCTCCTGCTACACAGGAAGCTGATGGGGGGAGGGGGAGGAGGAGGAAAGGGGGGGGGGGGGTCACGGTCCGTCCATGACCCGATCGCCTGCGGATCAGCAGATCGGCGCGGTCTGAAAGAAACAGACCCATTCATCACCCCCAGCATGCTGACAGGAAGTGGGGGTACGCCTCCTGCCGCGCGGGCTACATCTCCCGCCGATGGTCCTCGCCGGCACGAATCACAACACGCCACATCAAAACCCCTTTTCGTTCAGTCGTGACAGGGCCGGTGGAGTTCCCCGCACCGAGAGCAGCCCGGCTCCAACCTCCACTACAGAATAATCCTGGAGCAGGAAACGCTGGCTGTCATTTTTTTCTCGGTTCCCCTCATGTGCACTACAACATTTCAGCAAAGGGGAGAAATGGGGAGAAAAATGTTCCCGACCAGAAATTGTTCCAAACATAACCAGGACCATGTATTTAAGCCTGAGAGCAGTGCGTTGAGGCACTGTTCTCATGGATATGTATATATATATATATGTGTGTGTGTGTGTGTATATATATAGTGACGTGAATGTTTTCCTGTTGATTGCAAAATAGACGTATAGACCTCACATATATAGTTCATTCTAAGATGGATAATTTAATATGCTCACTGCTTGGTGATTCAGCTCTGTACCTAGTTATTTATTTATTTAATTTTTTTTGTTTACACTATTAATAGAAGGACAGATGATTTTTTTTCATATTATTTATTTGGAAATATGGCCATTAAATGTGTTCTTTCACAGGAAAAAAAATGCCATCAGCATATTTTCCTGGCAGAAAAATAAAAGGTTTTATTACCTATAAAGAAAGTTATGGTCCCGTTAAATGTAGTTTCAAATTGGTCTCTGGTTGGTGAGAAGGCTATAGCTGCCAACTTGATGGAGGGCTTTTGGGAGAAGACACAGTAAAAGGTCAAACATCTTGCCTCAAATATTTAATTGGAGTTGGCTTGCAATCTGCTTTTTTCACCCACGGTGAAGGATGGGATTTCTTAACCTTGGTGACCACTTGACAGTATTACCCTATCTTCTTTTTTTTCCATATAAAGTACCTACTGTGTGTGCTTGCGCGCAAATTAGAGTTGTCTATTTGTCTCTGTGAATGTGAGTATGTGTGTCTGTGTGTGACTCTCTGTCTGCACTCTACAGAGAGTCTACATGCGTCCGAGTGTGTATGTGTGTATAAATCTGGGGGGTGTATCAACAGATCATATCTGACATAAGAAACACATTTGACCAAATGACAATCTTTGCCTTACATTGACCGTACATGCTTATTAAAGTGTGTATTGATTTAGTAGCTGCTGGTTTTCTGTTGTATCAAAGCTGCCTTTTTTAGAGCACAGAAGAGCTGTCTCTTCCTTGAATATCCATCTGTCCATCTCTCTCTCTCTCTGCTTTGTGTCAGCTATGACTCATTATGGTGTGTGGAAAAACCTTATGGTGACAATGTGTAGCTATATGGGGAAATAAGACTATTCTGAATACTCTCTCTCGTACATGTGTTTTGCCTTTTTATATTTAAAGGTTAAAATGGGACTTTCTTTCATTCTCTGTCTCTCTTATTCTTTCTTTTTTCCCAGCGCAGTAGCCAGCTGGCTGAGCAACCCTGAGGATTTTTATCCAGATCTGGGCTAATTTTAAGCCTTTTGCTAATATGAGTCATTTCAGCACTCCGTGCCTACAGACTGCAGTGCCTTCCTTCTCTTTCCCATCAGCTCAGAGCTGACATCCAATCAACCTGACAGCCCACACTCCGAGTATGGCAAATGGAGAAATGAGTGCTGGAGAGAGAGAGAGAGTGTGTGTGTGTGTGTGTGTCTGCATGCTTGTGTATTTGTGTGTGCGTGCCTGCGTGCATATGTGTGTGTGTGCGTGCGTGCATGCATGTGCATGTGTTTGTGTGCATGCGTGTGTGTGTAAGCACATGTGGGGGGTGGGTGCAACTAAAAAAGGAAATATCGGCAAAAAATACAATTATCACTATGTATACGTTCTACAATGACAGGATCAGTATTTAAACATACTGTACCTATGATAACATTATGAATAACATTTAAGGAAGGAACTGAGGTTCCGCTTCTTTTTGTGTATGTTATTTTATTTCTTTGTACTATCAGCACAGAAGGAGCAGCATTTCTCGGACAATGTATTGGGCAGCGACACGAAGCCACAGTTTGTAGAGAATTTTTTCTTCACCTCACAGAAGGAGTAGATGCGCATTAGTAATTCATGTATTTTACAGTTAATTTCACTCATTAACATCTTTCACATTGATATTTCGGGATTGCGGGTTGGACCGGTTCTGGAGTGGTTGGGGCGGTCGGATCCGTCCGTCCGGTCTATCGGTCGGACCGAGGCGCACCCGCGGCGGTACTCCGAGACAGCGCCGGTGGAGCCGAACCATAACGCCGAGCGAACGAGCCTTTTCCGCCAAACGGGGGGGCGAGGACGGGCGGTCGGGCCGGCCCAGGCCTGACCGTTCGCCGTGGGAGGAGAAAGATTTGGCTCCGCGCTGCGAACCCTGGGTGCGAGCTGTTTATTTTCTCTCCCTCGCGGGCAAATTTTTTTTCTTAAGTGTGGAGAAAATAACAGAGAGGGCAAGCTGCGAGCACGGCGATAAGGTGAGGAGCGGGAGTGTGGCGTAGATATCGGCTGTGGACACGCGGGGCCCGTGGAGGGGGTGACTGAACCTGGGCCTGAGGTCCTGGTGGCGATACGGCTCTAGGCTGTCATGGCAGACCTGCGTCATCGGAGTTCTCCGGGCCGCACAGGGTGAGTCCACACTTCTTGGACCCACACTCATTGAATTTGACTGGTCATCCAAGGCCCCACACATCCCACACACAGTAGGCTTGACAGATGAATTCTTGGGGGGACAGAAAAGATGAAGGTTCTCTATATAGAAATCTGTGGAAGTAATTATTTCTAGATAGGGATAAAAAAAAATTTTTTTTTAAAAAGACAGCCACCCACATTTCACACATTTCAACGGATCAGACCACAATTCAGTACTTTTGTGTCTCAGCGAGTGTATCCAATCGCTTAAGCACATTTAATGAACCATGATTTTGACACGAAGGGTGAAATGGGGAAGATTAAATATGCTATTCATGCCAGTGTGCACCTCGACCTTGTTGCTGCAACACACAGACACCATCGCTGAAGTCCTTCCCACTTTACCTCCCCGCGCGATGAATGTTTATTTTTGCGGCAACCTTAGCATCCGTGCTACGTAACTATGCGCGAACCGAGAGACATAATGAACGTAAATGCAGATAATCCTCTCAGTACTCTTCCGCTCCTCGGAGTCCGATGGTAATTCCTCATATCTACCAGCTGTTTTCCAAGGAGAGCTCACCACCGTGTGCTGATTGTGGTACGGCATAAAGAGGAGAAAGAGGTGGCATTTTATGGATTTTTAGCCCTTACCAAAATAGCTCCTCCATACATATTTTATTTCAGGCTCTAACATGAAGGGACTGCCAGATGAAGATTGATTTTGGAGTGCTGTTTTGCCCACTCCCAGGAAAATATCATTGCGAGGGGAAATTATCAGAGAAGGTTCCAGATTCACAAAAATAACAACTCTCCCAATGAGGAAAAGGAACATTGAATTAAAGAAAATTACTACTTTGACTGAAAGGCTTCATAGTGAGGGCTACGGGAGGGAATGCTTGGTGTGTGTGTGTGTGTGTGTGTGTGTTCTCTTGGGCCATTTCTACAGCTCTGGAATATGTGATAATGTGATCTGAAGACCAAACATTTCCTTGTGATATGTCAAATTTTGAATTTCCATGATTTGCCAGAGCTGCTCAGATTTCTGCGCACCATCCATGTGTTTTCTTCATTAGGTTTTGGTCACCACATCCTGGACTAAGTGGCACTGACATGCATCTGGATGCACATGTGGGCCAATGTATAGCTTCATGCGTTTCTGATGAATTAAGGACTCACTGCATTCACAAATGCTATGGCAACTCCCTTTATTGTTCATGTTTATTGCTTGTCTTATTTCAACCTAGGCTTATTTCAACCACGGAAAGAGAATTTGTTCCTAAATTAATGTAATTTTTTATTTTTATTTATCAGAATGAAAAAATCAGTTGATCAAATAAGGTTCTGTGTAAGTTCTGCCATTATTATTATGTTTTTATTTTTACTTATTCCAAGTTTTCACTCATGTGCTCTGTGCCTGAACTCTTCCAGTTTCAGTGACCAGACCAGACACTTGACAGTTAGGAACCCCCTGATTTCACCTGTCACTCTATAATTAATTTAATGAAGACATTTAACCTTTCTAAAGAAATCATTTCCCACGCTGCGTATGACAGAAAATTAAAACATCAGATGGTCTGTCTGACTGATTAAAAGTTCCTGGGCCTTTTCTGATATAAGCATTAAGAGGGTAAATTATCATTCAATAGACATTAATAAGAGCAGTTCAGAGGTTGCAGTTAGCGTGGGAATGAAAGCCAGCAAATAGTGGGTCGCCAGAATCCTGCAGACCCTTCATCTAGAGGAACCCGTAAAATGAATGCTTACTGAAGAACAAATGGTTTCAACAACCATTCAAGTTGGTGAACTCCAAGCGTTCGTCCGATTGATTGTACTCAAAGTCTTTCATATTGCGCTTGATCATGATTGTTCAAATAAAATGAATCTGGAACAAAAGGCCATTAAAAAGGATGTGTTCAGCCTAATCCATTAGCATTGGTCATGAAGACTGAAATGGCAAACATTTTCACAAGCACCAGTTCACAAGCCAACTTCCATGAATTTAGAGTTAGCAACGTCAGGTAGCCAGGCTGATATAACAATGTCTATGGCCCATCTGTAGGGTCAACACACAGCATGGGCCGTATCACTGTATAAACTGCACATTTTTTTTCCTTTGTTTTTTTTTTCTTTTCTTTTTTGTGTATTTACATTTGAAGGCGCAGCAGTTGTGTTCTCACGCCGCTAAGGGGCTCGGTTATAAACTGCGAGTTGATCTCCGTGCCGGGTTCGGCTTCGTGCCGGGAGGAAACGCAGGAGTCGCGACCTCAGAGAACACCCTTTACAGAACTAATTTGTCCCGCGGCATTTTATGTAAATTGCGTCTGTGAACACTCAGGGTCGTGCGGTACGTTTGCATGAGCAGAATACTTACATATGCAAACCGGAGAGTGTAGGTTGAGAGAAAAAAAGAAACCCCCCAAAAAAACACTGTTCTGAATCCCCAAAGAGGATGTCAATGGATTCGGTTTGCATCGAAAACAGAAAAGTATGTTTATTTGAGTTGCTTTTTTATTTCTCACTCGCTGATAAAGACTCAAAGTTTAACTGTGGGCGAAGAAGCTACCCGAGTCGATTTGTGTGCCCCGCCGCGCGTCTCTTGTTTTTTTTTTTTGTTTTTTTAATCATAGAGGACCGCACCTACGGTTTTATCATTCGTTAGCGCGGACGTGCGTGCGACACGTATATTATATTCTGCGTTCCGTTTGACTCTCTGACATCTCCATTACCAGCGACTCGGTAAACTACGAACCCGAGCAGAGACGACACGCGCTTAATTCGCCGCCGTCCGACGATGACGCCCGCTCGCTGGCAGCGATTGTACAAAGATTCATTTTGTTCCTCCGCTGATCTCGACAGGGTGCTCCCTCCCACCCCCTGCGTTTGCTCCCGAGGAAATAAAATTGACAACGTAAGAAAAAAAAAAAAAAGAAAGCTTACATGATTATTAAATTTTTGCTTTGGTATTCATATCTTTCGCTCGGCATGGGAATACCAGTATCATAAAACATATTGTTTGATGTTATTAATTTGTTAACAGATGCCCTTACTAGACGGCTCTAGCAGGGGTTTTAATATCACATTCATGTCCTTAGTCATCCTTCCTGTTTACAACATCTATATTCTCTTGCCTGACTGTGTAACTCGTTTGGTTTGCAAGTTGTTTTGTACAAATTCAATAATATAAACTTTATTATTATTTCTTTGTTTTATATGAGGGGGGAGTTCTGTTTAGAATCTTCACTCTTGTACGTTCCTGTTCCTGTCCCCTCAATTCCTTTCAATGAATCATTTATGACTTGGCATTTCGTTGTGGTGCTGCTTGATCCACACAGCTGAAGTTTCTATCCGTAGTGTACAAAAGAGCCAACGTCGTGTGAGATAAGCTGGAAACCATTCCCATGGTACTGACACTATGGAAAACAGGACAACCCTTACACACTATACATTAACGTATTTCAGAGACGTATACAATTAATTACAGGTCGCATAAATAACAGTGAAAAAAAAAAAAAAAACTATACTGGCAGTTCCAAAACTTATTAGTACTTATTACGTACAAAAGAAAAAAAATCACCACGTTTGACTCTTGGCGCATAAATACTGCCCACATTTTGTTACCTTTTATGATTGCTTACACAATAAGATGTTTTTCCAGATATCCTGAGAAAGCCACGAACATGCTCTTGTCCAAAATGTTTCTCTGCAAAAGAAAAAAAAAAAAGAAAAAGAACAAGAAAGACCAAGCTCTGCCATAGCAGTTACAGCTTGGAGTAAAATAAAATGCCAAATGAGGCAAGCAACAGTCTAAATATGAGTCACAAAATTAATACTCATAATACTCAATGACATTTGCAGTTCATTAAAGCAAACACTAGATCTTATGGCAAAAAACAAAACTAAACATAAAACTATAATCTACTTTGTATTGCAAACACGTGTGGCAGGATAAAATGTACACAAAATCCTGTGGTTAACGGTTGAGTAAAACTTTATAATGCATTTTTACCGTCTCATTATCACAAACAGCTGGACTTTGGTAATATTTAAATTTAAATGATGAATAATAAACCCTTCAGCAGAAACTGAATATTCCCTGCCCCTAGAAAAAAAAAAGAAAAAGAAAAAAAAGAAACAGAATATGAGAAAAGAAGAAGAGAGGAAATAAAAGCATAAACAATTCATAAAAAAATGAAGAAAAAAAATCAGTAAACATAGCAGGAGATATGAAAGCAATGCATCACATACACCTGAGACTCCTCACTGTCGGCAGTGACAGGGGACATCAGTGGGTGGGGCTTCTGTCTTTGATGCTCCGCCTCCTCTGAGGGTTCCTCAGTAGACATAAAGGGATAGCAAGAATCAGTGCTGGGAATATCGTAGCCTCTAAGGGGCTGTGCCTGGATGACATCGGCAGTCTCAGAAGTAAGGATATAGCGGAGGTACACAGTTGCTCTTTAAAGAGATTTCCCAAATATAACTTTAAAGTACAATAATGTTCTGTTTGAGTACTAATAAGTGCCTTTTACAAGTGAAAAAAAGGTATAGATTAATTACGTATTGCTGGCAAGGGGTACAATTTAATGCACCTATAGGATTCCAGTGTAGTGACAAGCATTTTTTTTGTTACCTTCTTTTCCTGAGAGTGTGTTTCCAAATATATTCTACAGCCTGACTCACGGAAGCATACACGGAACCTGCGCCCAGACTCAGTTTAGTAGAGTGTAAAAAAAAAAGCTTGCCTCCGACTGTTACTGGGTGTCACAGTCTGACAGGGTCTGACTGACTCCAGCCCCATTTCCATTTTTCATGTCGCGGGTGCCGCATGCGGGCGGGGGCCCCGGTGGCTGGCTGGCTGACTGGGCGGCTGAGCTCACTGGCTGGCTGAGCGGCGTCGCTGAGCCGGTCGGGTGGAGACGGCTGTTCTTTAATCTTTTCCGCGCGGCGCGCGGCTAGCCGCGGTTACCCGTCTCACCTCCGGAAAAGCCGCCGTGACATCGCACCTCAGCGCCGAACGCGGCGGCTCCGTGGCGGAAACAAACGAGCTCGGCTCACGGTGTAGCGACTCTGAACAGGAGGCCAGGCAGTGGAAGTCGCTTTGCTTAGGTTTGTCATACCGCTTGTAAAGGACTAAATTTCATGGGCCTCTTTTTTTCTCTCTCTATCATTATATCCTTTCCCACTACAATTCAAGAAACACAAAACCCTGCATTTTTTCTTTACAAAAGGGCCACACATTCAGCTGACTCTGCATTGGAGGGAAATAAATAAGGACTCCATTCTGCTTGTAAATATCTCCTTTCACCATTCAAAAATCTCTCATGCATCTGGCACAATCCCTCTCTCATGCATCTGGCACAATCCCTTTATCACCATTTGTTACCTGCCCTGTCAGTCACCTGTGACCCCTGACCTCTTAACCCATACCCTCAAAGGGTTATCACAAACATAAAAATGGGACATTTGCATCATCACTTTAGTTCTTGGCAGATTCTAAGGAGAGATCTGAGAGGTGGTGGTTTGTTTGCATACCTGCGTGCGCATCACTGCTGATGTTAGTGCCTTAAATTCATGATTGTAAACATGTTTAATGTCGATGGTACTGAATGTCATTGCGCAGCAGTATAAAGTAGCAATATAATTATTACGAATCTCATCAGCTACACATCACATTTCAGTATATTAGCGTATATTTACGTTTCCCGGCAGTGTGTTTATAGTTATATAAATTACTGCCTATTTACAGCCTACTTTATTACTAGAGTACAAAAAATAAAAATAAAAAGTAGCCAGTTAATTGATGGTGCTGAAGAAGTCTGTGACTCCTTATAACAAATTAGAACCAGACATGTAACAGTAAGCCTTTGTGATCATAGCTGATGTCATGACCATAAATATAATTATGATCTAAGCAAAGGGTAGCTTCACCAGATGTCATAAAACTGTGGCGTCGGTGTACTTTATCACTGTTAAAGGAATTCGTGAAAACTCTGTTTCACATTCAGTCAGACTACACTGAAGCTAATAACCCCGTACAGATCTACACAATGCATGTTGTATACACTATAGTCGGTAGGTTTTGCATGTTCTACAGTAGCCTACTGCTTAGATAGATAGATAGACAGCCATACAGATGAGATTTTAAGTGTCCCATAGCCTATGTGTTCTTAATAAATAGTTCAGTCATTGCATTACGATGAATGTGACTGCACAGTACTTGTTCCAGTTACCTGACACCATTGTTGTCATATACCAGGGATTGCTAACTGGTGATCAGTTTAACATTAAGTCATTGGTGGCTTGCCAATGGCCTTTCATTTTTGTGATGATTGATTTTAAATGACTCCCATGGTGGCGGAATAATAATTTTAACATCAATTAATTAAAAATGGCCATTTTTACGAAGTGATAGTAGGACAATATGCTTTAAGCAGTTTATTTAAATTAAGGATGAAGGACAATTTATTTCTTTATTTAATATTTTTAAGTCTTTATACCTTAAGTCTTTTTACATAAAGCCCAAACGTGTCGCATACGCTCAGCAAATGAAAATGTTGGGTTTAAAAAGAGTAAGAATTTTTTTTTTTTTTTACATAGCCGTAAGTCTAATGAAACATAACTTAATCGAACTGAATTCCGTGATTGCATATCGGTGTAGGTAAGAAAGTTCTCTGTTATTACCATTATGAAATGTGAAGATTGGTTAAAGAAGGTGAAGTTCTCAGTGTGCTAATTAATGTAATTATGGCATGGCCAACCAACCATTAGCGCAGAAAAGGCTCAATATACTGACCCCTGTTATTCATTCTGTAGCACCATAGTAGCTCATATACCTATCAATCATATCTTTCAGTCCTTTTCTATAGAAACCAGCTACACACACCTGTTGCCTTCCCATTTCCTTACTTCTGAAGCGGTAAATGGGAGCGTTTGTGATATCCGCAATGAGAGAAGCTATCATACATTAACCAATTGTCGTGCTCTACCGGGGAGAGCAAATACTTTTGATTAGTTCAGACAAGTCTGTGATTGATGGGTCACTGTAGCGCCGTCCATTACTGAGCTGATACTACTAGCCAACGTCACCCAGGTAACAGTTGAGGAGCCGGCATCATTGTGCGCTTGTTTGGTTTTTTTTATACGCATGTGTCTGGATAACCGCTGTGGTATCGGAGCAGAATGACATGGCGGCACGTCTCCCGGCGAGTTTGCTTCGAAACGACGAGCTTGAAACGCGAAGCCACGCGCGCTCGTCTCTCGTCTTTCCTCTGAGAACACTTCCGAGCTGTCCCTTTCTGTCGTCAAAGCCTGACTTCTGACGCTGAATTTCTGCATCTGCTCAGGAAGGGGTGGGGGGGGGGCAGCAGCCGGTCTGAAAATGCGTGAGGCCGTAACTACAGTTTTTTCTCAAATAAAAATGACTAGCCTCGAAAAACTTTGAAGTACCTGCAACATTGACAGATGCAATTGCTGGTCAGATGAGTCCTGCTTAAGGTTGCTCTTGAGACTTGGTGGAACAGCTTCCCGACTTCTGTCACCCCCCCCCCCCCCCGCAAAAAAATTCTTATGTAGATGATGACTGGCTGCGTCCCTGAGATTTAACACTGGTAATGAAAGCAATGGCTTATCTGAGAACTCGTAAACATGCTGATGATGAATAAACTGTGGGTATGTGTGAGCGTGCATGTATGTGTGTGTGTGTGTGTGTTCCACATGCAAACAGTTTAAGGGAACTTCAAGGGAAAAAAATTTTAATCTGTATTTCTGCTTGGCGGCAGGTTTTCTCATCCTGTGAATTCTGTTTTGCGATGCATAACATTATCAGGATCACAGATATCTTTAAACATGACAGGTTCATGACAGCTTCATTAATAAACATAATCAGATGTCCCATAATTCCTTTATGCAGCTGGCTGAATGCCTGCAGAATTTCGACAAATATTGCGTGGTGCTAGTAGTCGTATTATTGGAATAATGTCCAAAAAAATCAATAGTGGTATTAGTACTAATAGTGGATCATCCAGTGAAATGACTTTCCTTAATATGGTGCCACTGGTGGTAGTTGCTGTAGCAGGAGTTGTGCTGGTGGGCGTGGCTGAGGTAGTCACTGTTAAAACAGTAGATGCAATACTTGTAATACATTCTTCTTGATTGTAGTGGAGATCATGTTGTAAGTGGTTTTAGTGATAGAAAAGCAAAAAATAAAGTGCTTTCATGAGTGGTCCTTGTGCAACCCTAAACCTACACTCTAATTATTTAGCTCTCTCTCTCTCTCTTGCTCACTCTCTGTCCCTCAGTCTCTCTTTCGCTCTCAGTCTCTCTCTCGCTCACTCTCTGTCCCTCAGTCTCTCTCTCTGTCTCTCTCTCTCTCTCTTTCTCTCTCTCTCTCTCTCTCTCTCTCTCTCTTTCTCTCCCCAGTAGGCCCGGCACTGCGGGCCCCCCTCTCGCTCGGCACGGGGCCAAGTGGGAATATAATAAATTAATAAGGAGGCGGATGATTGATTGATTTCTGCCCCAGATCCATATTCCGCTGCCAGCCTCGACTCTTCCGATCACTGAACAATGAACATCTCACCGGAGAATGTCATATCCTCAAAGCGTTGCGAAAATCCATTCCATCGATCCGGAGATGTGTAGCTGATCCGCTCCGGCGCTGTCCCGGTGATTAACGGACCTGTCCGTCCGTCATCTGGCGCGCTTGACAGGCAGGGGCGGAGCTCGGGTGGCTCGGGGGGAAAGGGACCCGCGTCCCAGGCTCTTTTTTTAGTGGGGGGTTGGACAGCGCTGCGGTCTGCGCTTTCGAGCGCGGGGGGGGGGGTGGCCTTTGCTCCTAGAACTCAAAGTTCTCACCGCACAAGCAGTACGCTTGTACAAGCAGTGCCGGTTCTGGGCATGTGTGACACAGGTAGTGACATCCATCTCAATGGGTCTGCAATCACTATCCCCAGAACCCCCCCCCCCCCCCCCCCCCCCCCGAGGTCTACAATCTCACCTAGGGCGGAAGAAAGGCTTGAGCCGTGTTCTGCATACAAGGAGATAAAAAAAAAGAAGAGTGATGAGCTAAGAGGAATAATGTTGAGGTTGAAGACGCGGAGATAAATCATTCGTATTAATGTGCCACGTTTTATGTCTGAACGTTAAAGAAGCTATGGACTTACCATTTAAGGGTCTCCTCTCAGTCTTCTTCTTCTCCCGCCCCCTCGGCTTAATAACTGAGCCTCGTGTGATCGATGCGGGGCTCAGCCTTTATTAAATTTTAAATTATAAGCTAAACTTGTGTGCAATGTAAAAAAAAAAAGGTGTGTAATGCATGCTTAAATGTATTTTGCTCGGAGCCAAGGTCAGTACGCATTGCCATTGCGTTCAATTACAGTCAACCTAAATTGAGAGGATTTTAAATAAGAATTAAAACACACACACAGCCCACCATACTGCTCTACCCACCACCCTGTGAGAGAAAAAAAAAAAATTAATTTGGGTTAAATCTTTAAATCACTTCTGCACACACATTCTAAATCTGAACTCAAAAATCACTTCTGTACACCTAGTCAGCAGGATAATCCTCTCATTCAAAGACTTCAAATGAATTCAGAAATAATGCTGAGGTGAACCGCTGATCAGCAAGTGGTCAGTTACTGGATTAAAAAATAGCCGAACCTGGAAGCAATTAGGCAGTTTTTTTTCGGGGAATAAAAATAATAAATGATGAAGACATGAAAGAAATTATTGGGCGCTACAGAAATAAATGTTCTCTTACAGAGAATGCAAGGTTGGAACTAGAGGACAAGAACACCAAGCGGCACAACCCGTAATACAGGGCTCAGACTACACGACCAACAAAATCTTAAAATCGCTCTACAGCTCCCACTGCCCGACATTCTGTCCTGTACATTTTTGTCTCACCCACTCAGTGGTGCGCACACCGCAGCACAAAAATCGGGGGGTCACTATCTCCTAAGTGGATTTTGGTCGTGAGGGATTTTGATACTCCGTTGTCTCCTGAGAACAAACGTGAAAATCTGACGAAACCCGATGCAATTTCTTGCCACCTCTTTTCTTTTTTGCTGCGTTTGTGATGGGTTTGTGTTGCCAGAGTTCATCCAGCCTCCCCTTACATCTCCTTGTCGAACACGAGGTGATGCTTTTTTTTTTTTGAAGCCGTGATGCTACTAGTGTGCTGTGTATTTCCAGCATCCATCCTCCTTGTGGCTTTCTCCAAAGCTTTTGGCTATTTTTGATCACTTTCGGTCATCTTTACAAGCTCAAACTACAGAGGGGTGCAGAGAAGACTTGGTGCGGAGAAAATGAAACTAGTTTAAAAATATTGGGGGGGGGGGGGTCAGGGGTCTGGGAATTGTCTTAAATGTCCAGAGACTGGGTCCTGATCGCATCTCTGACTTACATCAACCGACGACCTGTGGCAGCCATGTGACCCAACGGCAGCAAGGCTCTAAGTTTGTCTGCGACCTCCAAAACTGGCCAGAGACAGCTGAATCCTAGCAAAAACCTTGTAGGCTGAGTCCGGCATAAGGGTCCACAAGATCTTCCCCAAACCACCTAATGGAACCAGTTGACCTAATGAGCTGGCTGAGGAGCCTCAGGTGAGCATACCTGTTGGAGGGGCTACTGCAGGCCAAGCTCCTGTAGGCCTCCCTGACTGTGGGAGGGAACAGGCTCAGCTGGCTGCAGCCGAACCAAACCTCTCTGCTCCTTCTACCACACTTCCTGGTCTCACAGGATGTTTCTTGTGGTTGTAGATCAGTGTGCAGTAGGACCTCTACGATATGAACCCGTAAGGAATCAAGGTTGTTTTGGGAAAAATTTTAATAACTTTGAAAGCGTTGTCAATAGATAACAGCATTACAACTTTGTGTCCTTACATTGCTGCAGTCTTATCTTGAAAATAGGCTATTGTCTTTATGAAGCTGGAAACCATAATTCAAGTGAATATAACCATAAATCAAACCAAAATCAGCATCAGGATCAGGATCATAAGAGGACAACTTTCTGCTTAGTCCACGCTGAATGCTTGATTTTTCCTAAATTATACAACCGCAGTCCTGAATTTGCAGTTGAAACCCCCGGGGCCTTTTGGTCAGTTTCATAAGCAGTTTATACAGAAACTCTTCCACAGCCAGAAATCAACGGCAAAGGCAGCATCCACTTCCACAACCGTGAGTGTAATATTATTGGATGGCGCCCGGTAAACCTATTGCGCTGCATTACTGTAAATATTGTTCTAGGACATGTCGGTTAGACATGCAAAGCATTTCCACTGGCAACACAAATAAATAAATAACTCTCGTCCTAGCCCCAGATAAAGCACGCGTTGATTTATTATTCATTGAACAGAAATGGACAGACCAAATTCTACAGTTTCATAATAGTGCCGGCAGCAGTAAAACACGTTTAGTGTTGGCCATAAAGCAAACACTTCTACTGCTTTTCCTGCTAATAGATATCTATGTGTTCATTTAGTAAAGGAGACAGCTTAATAACACAGCCATTGGTTTAAAAGGCAGATAGAATGGCAGAGACTGAAAAAAGGGGGGATTGGGAGGTACCCAAGGGAATGAAAGACTACAGTTTATCAAATGAAAACACTTAAAAGGTAAAGGTATTGAATTGTTTTCGGTTCCATTACACTGTACAGTGAGGAATGAACTGCTGAGTAGGCGGGTCGCAGCAGGGGTTACCCCATCTGACCCCATGTCATATATAAATGATAACTGAATAATGTGCATTACATTTATTTTAATACTAATTCAGCTCATTTAAAGTGATCTTTCATTGCGACGGTGATGGCATTATGATGATCATTATTGTGATTAGTATTAGTGTTATTACTAAAACATCCATCTACTGTAACATTCACCAATATACTCAACTGCTACATATACAGTATATATTTACACATACATCCCCTACAATGGGGGGTGGGGGGGTATGTATAAAAGGGCTGTAATTCCTACATGGGTCACCCCGTAGGGATGTTAAAAGTTTCTAATTAAAGCCAACAATCTGCACTTTAACCTCATAGATAATTGTAGAATGGTGAGAATAAATAATTAAAACATGTCCGTTTTAACAATTCTCTCAAGTAGGCACCATGGAATGCAGGATATATAAATATATTAGCACATGTGGTGATCAAATGGTGCAAAAGTATAATCAGTCTCATAATTAATTAGTCTCATAAAATTAATTAAATCAAAATTATGAATTTCAATACTACATATTAAAACAATAACCAATTAAGTTCTCCGAGGTGGTAGGCTCAAGCACTTATCCGAATAATATTCAGACCGATAATGAGGTTTAATATAATAACAGAATTTATTAAAACAAACATATAAATTAAAGGCTAAATAAAGGAGGATTTGAAAGGGGACTAGAATGTTCAGTGTGTGTGTCTAGCCATGTGTGTGTTCACCAGCACACGTGGTGCCTGACAGAAAAATGCCTTCTCTGTTATGGAGTGAATTATGAGTCAGATTTTAGCATGTGCTAGCTAAATATGGCCTGGGCACTAAGGAAACGTGTGGGCAAAAGGCTACTGAAGTTAGCTACGTCTAGCTAATTTCAGTGTACCTTTACATTCTTAATATATACGAGACCGTATATTGACTGAGTATATATTAGTGCAGGAGAGAACGCATGCACAGATCTTGGTTTAGAGGAAGGTGGATTGTAAGCTAATGTTAGTAATAGACTATGTACGTTAGCTATGCGACTATAACTAACTACCATGCGGCGTGGTATAATCTAAATGCAACATTACATACAATCAATAACACAATTCTTTGAAAACAAAACCAACAGACGTTTCCTAAGCTAGTTAATGCCTAGATGTTTGTCTGTCTTACTTCGGGAGTGCAGATGGTTCCAAGTGGTGCTGGCTAGTCCAAGGGAACTCTGACTTGGGCAAGGGCTCTGACATTATTGCCCTGTCTGTAGAAAAGCCGGTTTTCGTCCTGATTTTCTGTCATCCTTGACGGACCTGGAAGTTGCTTTACTTTGCCGTTGCAGGAAAGCACATAGACTACACACGTTTAATTTGTTGCTATGTCGCAGAATGATAGTAAGTGTAACCAGTCCCGTTGGGTTCTAGTTCTTGATTTCTTAAGTGGAGTCACTGATTGCTTCCTACATTTGATTGGACAAGAGTCTCAATCACTCATATGTCCATGTGTCGACCCGTACACAGACACACACACACACACATATACACACACACTCCGAACAGAAGTCACCCTTGAGCAGTGAGTGGTTCATTCCATTATCAGCGGTAACCATAGGTATAAATTGTTAATAAACAATATTTAATCTTTAATAAGTAATGTTAATGATAATGACTGAGCCTAATTACTGAGGGTTAGTTATAGTGATGAAAAATGCATTAAAAGCTAAATGAACTTTATTCTTGAATAGAAAGCCCACTGTCTCAGTTTCCTTGTCCTGTTATGTGATAATTAGGTGGCATCAGGGACATGCTTGATGATGGTCCAGGATAATTTTACCCCCCCGACATAGCGGGAGATTTGAACCCTGGTGTTTAGCATACGAAAACGCTCCTCTTACTGTGCACCAGGAGGGACTCTTTAATTGGCCAGGACTCAAGCTTTATATCGCCCCCCATCCAGTACAGGAAAAGCACTTGAGCACTCCAACAGATTGCAGTGGTGCCATGGTACTTTTTGTTTTGCCTTAATTGAATTTTAACCATGACAGATGCATTCCTGTGCTGTCATTGCTCTGCCATCTGATCAACGAACCATCAATTTTTCTTTTATTAATAATTATTCTGCACTCCAGAAGTCGTTCTGGTTAAATGTTTTTCCTCAAGGGCTTGACAGCAGTACCCCTAGCCTGAGAATTAAAATACAACCTACTTTTGTGGGGGGTTTTTTGTTTTGTTTCATTTACTTTTTATTTTTATTAATTTTTTATGCCGTTGGGTGGCTTCACTTGGTGAAAAAATGAAATCTTTAATAAAGAAATGCAACCATAAGGAAAAAAAGGCCATGTCCTTCACCTCTTAAGACAAAAGCCACCCAAACACACACATGCACCTAGAGACATGCGTAAGAGGGATAACATGGGATTCACATGGGCACTAACATGCAAAGGCCTGCTGTTCTTCCATGTGAGTACAATCCAATTAACATAATACACAATATAATTAGCGAACATTATCGTTTTAAAACAATCTGCTTTCTAATAGAGTTCTGCATAATGGAGAAAATTCTAGAGTCAGATATCACACAGCAGGGTTTCATCTTGGACACACAGTACATGCAGCAGCACCAGAGATTTCCCCGTCCTCAGCTCGGTCCGATTTCACAGCTGGAGATATTTTTCCGCCCATTTTTCAGCCCTGCGATAAAAGCACGAGCAGCTCAGTGAACGTGAAGAAAATTCCTCGCTGTTCAGAAGCCCGTGCCTGCTTCTCTCTTTCCCTTCGACTCTGAGCAGATGTGGTTTCTAACACTTCCCAAACCTTCCCCAGGGCAGAGTAACATATAACAAAGCAGTGCGGTGGTGAGGGCACTAGATATTTTGTGACCGGGGAGTTGCTGTGTTGAATCCCAAATGAGACACACTGTCACACTATTGAGGGAGGTACTTAACCTCTATCGCTTCAGTGAATGTACAAGTGCATAAATGGATTATATTTGAGCCAAGTCGCCCGGGATATGAGCATCTGCTTGGCAAATAAATAGCGTAATGTGATAATCCTTGAGTGTTGTGTTAGCGGACAGCCTTTGGAGCTGATTATTTGTTATCTAATATGTTAAAAATTTCTCACAACACACCCCCACCCCCAAACCCCCCGCCCACCATATGATTTTTTTGGGAGAAGAAATACGTGACGCATTATTACTTTAACATTTGGCACCCCGTAAGAAAAGATTAACCCAGCAGCACAGATATTGTCTGAAGTCTGATTTCACATGTTTAATGCATCTGACCTCTCTCATTTGTGGGTCTGACAGATGCTTTTTTTCTGCCAGTGCACGTTTCCTAATGCGCTCGCAGTCTCGATGTCTGTAATTAAAAAAAGATGGGACAAAGCAGAGCAGGGGGGGGGGGATGGCAACGTATGGTTTGAAGTCCCAGAATGCCAAGCACTGTCAGTTCCTGTTAGGCGCTCTTGCCGTTTCCCGACGCTCCCCGAGACAAGGCGACTGCCTTTGTTCATCCATGGAAAATTCCATTACCCTCCGTGCGGAGCGACTTCGGATGGCGGTCGGCACCCGTATCACCTCGCGTCTCCGGTGCCTTGTAAACAAACGCGTGAACGTTTCCCAGGCTCCTCTCTGGCACGGCTACGGCCGCCAACCCGAAAACGGGGGGCTTCGCTGTCGGTGGGGGCCGGCTCGCAGGAAGCTGGGGATCCAAAAGTTTCGCCTGTGTCGGTTGTCAGGACTTGGTTGGCAGTGGGGGTGGGATTGGTTGTGATCTTACGTTGCCCTTTTGAATGCTGGCTACAGGAGTGAGAAAGTTCAATATGCAGGACGAGACAGAGGATGCGACAGCCAGACTCCACGGGAAAAGCGCACGAGGCCGAGGAACTCTGTGTCTTCCGTGTGCTCCTTTGAACCAAGTGACCCAAGCAGCAAGAGTGAGAGAGGGTTTTATATGGAAGAGACAGACGCTTTGAATTTTAAAAGGCCTTCATTCTAAATAATGAGAATGATTACTCATTATCCAAAACATGCAAAATAGGTTCATTATAGCTTTTAAGGAATATTGTTTGTCTGCATCAATTACCCATCCCCATTCACTTGGCAAATTGTGCCTCAATTCTCCATTTTTATTTCTTTCATCTCATGGTTATTTATTTATAAATGCAAACAGAGATTGCGTAATTGTGTACAGTGTATTTCAAAGCTCTTGCTGTCATGCATTTAATGCATTACAATCATACTATGGTAGCACTATAGCAAGAGATCTGGGGGACCAGAACCAGTTACACCAGTTCCTCTTCCTGTTTAGTTAAAAGTCCCGACACACTCATTCAGACAATTCTAGACAACTTCACTCTGCAATGTAGTGTAGCTATTATAACTTTGGAGATGTGCTTTGCAAATAAACCAGTGGTCAGTTACTATTTTCAATGAATCAAGTGGTGCTGCGAGTGGCAATTCAAAGTCGCAACGTTCTGTTTGGGTGCTCCGATGAGTGATGAAACCACTGGCCATACTTGTGGAGCTCATAACTATTCAGCTACCACTTCATAAGAAAAGCCAGTAGGATTACCTAGCTAGCTAAGAATTCAGCTAAACTTCTAATTAAGTAAGACGTACCACCAAACTACTTCTGAAGTGCTTTCCACTGAATTTCATCCATGGCTATGCGAAACACCAAAATCTGCAAAGCTTTTCTTATTTTTCATTTAATACAAGCACCTCTGGTGACTCAAAAACAATGCAAAACTGTCCATTAGTATTATCTTAATCGACATCAGTGTTTTGATCATGGCTAGCAGCTGATAACGCTTTCACCTTAAAACATTCCTCTTGCTCCTCCATGATAAAATAATAAATAGCACATAACCAAAATGAGATCATTCTCTGGGCATTACTGGATAATTCTTTGATAACAAACTATGCCGTAAGCCCCGCTTGATAGATCAAAATTCTTCCATATCCTATCAGCAGGCAGGCAGGATATCTCAGTCTGAAAGAATAAATTCAAGCAAACGTGTTACAAGTGGCTTCATAGCAGAGATGCGATAAATATTGAAAAACGTGTGCAACAGTGGGCTTGGAAAAAAAAAATCTGAAATCTCCATATTAGTGAAGTGTAAGGTTATTATCCTCCACCAATGCTAGTGGTGCCAGGTGGGGATGACTGAATTGGAATCATTTGAAGTGGAAGACTGGTTCTGGAGTCTCATGGCTGGCAACCTGAAATTTAAAAAAACTGTCCCAGCCAACAAAATGCATTAGCAGAAGTATGCTGACACCTTTGCCAGAAAGTTTTCCAGATGGTCCGTCAGAGATTTAGCATCTGGAATTGAAACTAGGTAAAGCACTGAATGTTTTGGTGGCCCATCCTGTTAAGGCATTGTTCGAGCGCATCGATCGGCCCAACATCCAGGCCCTAGAACTGACTGCGACCGGCAGGCCCGCACATAGGGTTGCCAGATTTAGAATTTATCAAAACCAGACGACACACATGGTGGTGAAGTGCGGACCAGAGGGGTGGGTGGTGTTGGGGGTGATGGAACCGATCATGGACCACGAGGTGGTTCAGACAAACTAACTTAATACTCCTCAGTTGGTACTTCATTGTTTTCTTTTTCCCTCAGTTGCTCAAATTGGACATTGTGCGGCCTGGTCGGGGTGGAAAAATAGGATCGGTAAACATTATTTGAAAACCGGACAGTCTGGTCGAAAATTAGGCATCTGGTAACCCTACCAACAGGGCAACAAATAATTGGTTCTTGCATCACTCATCATGCACCAGCGACCCCCCCCCCCAATCAATCGAGCATCCACAAGTCCACCTGCAAAAGCTCCCCAGGAAGGGCCTTCATCCGACTCTCGTGAACTGTGGTGGGATGAGAAATGGCAGGTGACCTTGCATGCTTCGAGAGTCCACGCTTGTCTACGCTCTCCCAAATGGATAGCGGAGGTTGCTGCAGTGAACACTGGTACAGAAAATTGGATCGCATTCCGAAATTGAAGCGGCAGAACAGCTTGTGGAACGATAGCACATTCTCTTCCTCGATTTCATTTAGCCCCCGCTAAATTATTCCCAAAAACCTGTCATGTAATAGTAACGTGAATGTGTGTCAAACGACACTCTCTTCCCAGGTAGCTGGAAACAAAAAAACAGCCATGAATGCAGATGAAAAAGAAGTGTCCACACAACACAGATTTGTGAAATGGGACTAAGAAGGACGGATGTGTTTGTGTACGTCTCCGCTCAGCTGGAGAAATAGTCGTGCTTCTGCCGGATTTTCCTCTTTTTTTTCTGTGCCTTGCCTGCCGGTGTCACGAGGGTGTGATTTTTAACATTTGATTCTTCAGAAACAATTGATTAAAGGGACTTGGAGATTAAATTCAAAATGAAAGCTGTACTCCATTTGCAGATTCCCTTTGAAGTTTTTTTTTTTTTTTTTCCACCAGCCATTATTGGGTCCCTCAGTCATGTATATATTCCTGCCTTTCTGATTATGAAATGCTCGTTGCTCTCATTATTTTGATAATTTAGTTTAGCCGCTGTCAAAAGAAATGATAATCAAAACAAGTGAAAATTGTTATTGTTTGATCTGATTATAATCCCTCTCACTTCATGTTGTGTCTCTCGCTTATTTTCAATAGGAGAAAAAATATTTTTTTTCTAGCAGATTCAAAGGTACTTTCATCTGAGAATTTGATATAGAATAGAATCAGAAATGCCAAGTGAATGGGGCTGTACTGGCACTGTAGATGTATGGAATGAATATGAATGAATATGAATACAAAACTCCTTAAGATATAATCAACCATGCATGTGAATCAGAATGTTTCTGTAATTTTCAATTTGGTTCTCTTTCTTGAAGGTATAGTACTCGGTTTGGAAAAGTTATTGACATAATTTTTAATTTGTATTTTTATTTATTATTATTATTATTATTATTATTATTATTATTATTATTATTATTATTATTAGTTATAAGTGTTTGAGACCGTATGAATTGAAATGATTTTTTAAATAAAATAATTATTATTGACAACATTGGTTTTCTCCAGCAGAATGCAGCACTTCTACCCTTCTGTCACACCATACTGCAAGTTTTCCCCTCAGGAACTTTCAAGGTTTCCAAGCCTTTATCAAAAACCTGCACTACCAAAATTATGGTTCAGTTCCTTTTGTGTTCCCTTTTTCCTACCATTTCTGCTAATGGACCACAATGTTGACCAGCTTCTGAATTCATCACCATTCTGCTGAAGCTAATGCATGCTGCTAGAATTGTCTAAAACTGGGAGTGGGTGATTTCATCTTTTTTACCAGTTTGATTTTGTGCAAGGAATATTAATGGTGTATATATATATATATATATATACTTGGACAATAAACCACTGTATTTCGATTTCTGCATACTTGAATTTCTTTAAAAACCTTGAACAGTGTCTCTCCCGCCCAGGTACAGTACATGTGGTACATCAACCCGGGGATTTAAATAACCAGAAGTGGTCAAGTTACATGTGGTTTGCCGCATGATTTCACAATTGGCCTGGGGCCTGTGTCACGAAGCAGGGTTTACTGAGTCAGCTGCATGACCGTCTGTATCACGAAGCGGGGTTTACTGAGTCAGCTGCATGACCGTCTGTATCACGAAGCGGGGTTTACTGAGTCAGCTGCATGACCGCGCTGAGCAAAAACCCGGAACGGCTCTTCTTACTTCAGCCTAGCTCAGACTCTGGAGCAGTTTGGGTTTCCCTCAGTGCGGTTATCCAGCTAACTCAGTTGATCCCGCTTCGTGGCACAGACCCCCTGGGAGTCACTGGATATCCTTTGCCATTTCAGAAAGTTCAACAGGCAATGATTTTGGCTTAGTTTGGAAAGCGGTTTAGTTTTGCTTGCATGGCTAAGCAGTTTAGTTTTGTATGGATAAGCAGTTTAGTTTCGCCTGTAGCCTATGGCTAAGCAGGTTAGCTTTGGTGGTGTGGATAAACAGTGGATTTTTGTTGCATGGGCAAGCACTTTTATATGGTAGGGGTATGCAGGGTGGTTTTTGTTCTGCAGGCTGGTAGGTTAGCCTCCACAGCAAGACCTGTACTGCTTAGCATTTCACAAAAGGAGGGGTCAATTTAAAATCCCAGGCAGCATGCTGGGTTCTCCAGTTTCATGTTATCCCTGGTGTATTTGCTTTGACAATCACCCTGCTTCATGCACAGACCAATGAAAATTTTTTTTTCAGTTATACAGTCGACTGTCGAGGCCTGTTCCCGTAGGAACCACAGTATGGCATTGCAGTTAAATAAATGAGTTTGTTACATGGTTAGAGGTGTAAATCTTAGGAAGATATTTGAACATGATACTTAACCAATTTCTCCAATTGAACTGCCATGGTGTAAAATAATAATAATAATAATAATAATAATAATAATAATAATAAGAAGAAGAAGAAGAAGAACAACAATAATAATAATAATATTGCATTTTATTTATCAGGCACCATTCTGAACACTCAAAGTCACTTTGCATATACATGGGGGGGGGATGTCCTGTTTATGTGACAGCTAGTTTGAAAAGGTGAGTTTTTACATGTTTCTTAAAAATGTAGAGAGTCTCAGCATTACAGATGTAGGAAGGGAGCGAGTTCAACAGTTTGGGTGCTGCAGAGGATAAAGACGTTAAATTGTGAGTATCTGCATGTCTCCTTTAAGAACAGGATACCCGATAAGCAAAATCTATAGTACCTTGATTGTAATTTGAAATTCAGCTACATTTCACAGTGGCTAAATAGAGTAGACATGAACAAAACAGAGGATATCGAGACCACGATTTAAAAAAAAATATTGAAAAGCTGTAATTAAAAAATATAGCTCCAGGCAGCAATTACAGGGGCCCGGCATAAGAAAACGCCCTGAAAATATGAGCAGACGCTATGTGTCCAAAACCATTAGGGACAAATTCTGTAAAAAACAGAAATGAAATTAAATATACGCCACAGCTGAATTCAAAGTGGGGCCCTAGTGGTGCAAAAGCAGAGGTGAAATCAGTGTGTATCATCCAACAGACCGGGGGACCCAGGGCCAAAGAGCCTCATTAAACCACTGTCACAACATTAAAAATATGCAATTTAAAAGGTATCAGGCAACCCATGATGATAGTGTTTACTATGTATGGGCATCCCTATTCCCTATGGAATGTCATGTAATTTATTATTATTATTATTATTATTATTATTATTATTATTATTATTGTTGTTGAGATAGTTTACACCCTTAATGTGTTTCTCTGCGGCAGCCATATTGTTTTACATACATACAGTGGCCACATCCGTATTCAGATTTGACACATAGATAGGGTGTGGGACCACTTGAAAATTTTGGGCCAGATCTACTGAAGCACTGTGACTGCTTTTTTTGAAAGCAAAAACAGTCGCGACAAAACTGCAGTACTTATGGTGGACTTACTAAACGGTGTCAATGAGTGAAAATCGCTGATAAAATGGGATTTGCATAGATTACATCACAAGCCTTACTTGTGTGTGGATGGGGAATGGGAAAAGTTTGATCTAGGCCTTTAAAGTCTGGTGTACAGTACGCGTTTTTTTAAATTGAAAAATTATCTCTCAATGGCCAGATGGATTGGTTATATGCCCTTAAGTTTCTATTCAGGAAGAGCAAGTGCAGGGGTGAACCCAGCTACAAATACCAAAAAGAGTGCCCAGGTAGCTTAAAATATTGGTACTGGACAGTTTTTAGTTATTTTTGGAACACCCAATATGGTTGAATCTAATGAAAAAAAAGGAGAGATGTACTGTTGAAGTATTACTTTGGCAGCTTTCACTCAGTGGTTCAGTGATTGGTCTCGTCTGATTAAATGGTTTGCTGGCATTCTTCATTTTTCAGCTCACTGAATGATCCATCTGGCTTTTTGGGGCAAACCACTGATGTGGTCGTTGGGCAGTTATGAGCCTGTTATGTTTAGCTAGTGTGTGCATCATTGACTCAAGCACCACCAGAACATTCTCTGGGCTTAGAAAGCCAGCTCACAGTTGGGCCGCCACCACTGACCATTTGTTCATTAGCAAAAACGCATCCATGAAGTTGGTGAGGCCATGCCATTCTGTTGCGAGAAATAAGAGCCAGTGAACTGGAGCTAGCAGGTGCCAGATCAACAAGAGGATTGGATCCAAATTGCTCCCATATCACTCCACCGAATTTCAGTGGATTAGCATCATGATCCAACCAGTGGACCTTCCAATTTATTCATGAAAATGTTTAAACTTTTTTTTGTTTGTGGAATATAAAAACTAGTTCTTTTTTATTTTCTTTTCTTATGCCAGTGATATGTATGGCATCTACCGCAATGTTCTGATGTAAAAATTTGATTGAAAGATGTTTATTTTCACAATTGAACTGCACTACTTTGAGAACACACGCGTTTCTAGAAATGTATGTAAACAATTGAGAAGAAAACAATGCGTATAAGACCGATCTGTGTTATACGCACGCTTGCTGTCTTGACGTGTACAGATTCTTGCTTTTATACATGGAGGTACAGAGTACACCGGAAAGTGAGCATACGAGCTTAATTGACCGTTCGGTAATATGCCGCTCAATACGTCCCCCTTAAGAGCTGCCTGTTGCGCTGTTCTTAATCGAGCACGTCTCCTTCCTGAAACAGGAGTCTCCCACCATGCTAATTACAGCTGATTAAAACATGTGCATTGTTGTGATGGCATTCTGTCATTCCAGCTGAAGCTGTGTGTGTCTGTGTGTGTGTGTGTGCTCTGATAGAGAGAAAGAGAGAGAGAAAAGAGAGAGAGAGAGAGAGAGAGAGAGAGAGAGAATGAGTGTAAATGTGTGTGTTCCACAGACCTCCAGGCAATCAGCAGCAGGGCTTGATGTGTTGCCAAGGGAACAAGAGCAGTGCATCAAAGCAGACCCTGGTTTGTATGTCTGTCAGCAAAGCTTGACGAGGGCAAAAAAAAAATTGAAAGAAATGTCATGGGGCAAAAAATATGATCTCATCTCTGAAACATCAAATCAGTCTCTAATCTGTGAATAATTTTCCTACTGATGTTTCTGCAGTGTTTCAGCAATAAACTTGCATTTATCAATAACCATTCAATTTGTGTAACTAATTTTCGCCTCATATACAGTCTACAGCACTGGTTGCGATCATAATTGCCACGAAACTGCATTTGATTCCCGAATTCTTTATATATGCTTTCTAGATCTATATTATACTTGTGTAATGGATGAGAACAGCAAGATGTGCTTTTGCAGAAGTGATATCTTTTCACTGAAATGACTTGACAGAAGAGTGAAAGATTGTGTAGCTGTTTGTGTAAAAAAATAAAATCACACATAAAGAAAAGCAGTGCTGTGTGAAGGCAGCAGGTCCTTATGAACACGTGCACATGACCTTTTATGAAAACGAAAGCATGGCTTGTGTCAAGACCTCATTCTTATTACAGAAACACCAAGTTGCACATGCTAATTAGAGAACGACAGGAAGCCAGTGTCATCAGGAAAGGGCTCCAAACTGACTTGCGTCCGCAAACCATCGTTATGACTGTTCTAGACATTACTGACACCCTTGACGCTAATGGAAGGCATACTTAATGGCATGTGGCACGTACGTGTGAAGCACTACACATAAATGGATAAAGGATGTTCAAAACATTGTTCTGTTCGGTATGTGAATAATTAAAATGGTTCTGCTTTCACACGCAGAGAGGGAGCAAGCGCTGTGGTTTTGTGTGTAAGCTGTGGTTTTGTGTGCGTTTGGTCACAAAGCATGCTGTGGTTGTGTGTGTAAGCGCTGTGGCTTAGTGTGGTTTTGTGTGTGTTTGGTCACAAAGCATGCTGTGGTTGTGTGTGTAAGCGCTGTGGCTTAGTGTGGTTTTGTGTGTGTTTGGCAACAGAGCATGCTCTTGTTTTGTGTGCATTTGGTGACAGAGCATGCTCTGGTTTAGTGTGGTTTTGTGTGTGTTTGGTGACAGAGCATGCTCTGGTTTCTGTGGTTTTGTGTGTGTTTGGTGACAGAGCATGCTCTGGTTTTGTGTGTGTTTGGTGACAGAGCATGGTCTGGTTTTGTGTGTGTTTGGTGACAGAGCATGCTCTGGTTTTGTGTGTGTTTGGTGACAGAGCATGCTCTGGTTTTGTGTGTGTTTGGTGACAGAGCATGCTCTGGTTTTGTGTGTGTTTGGTGACAGAGCATGCTCTGGTTTTGTGTGGTTTTGTGTGTGTTTGGTGATGCTCAGGTATTTTTTGCTGTGCCTTTCCTTTTTCACTGCTCTCTGTGCTCTGCGAGTCTTGTTGCGTGCCAAGGGGGCCTTGGAGCAAGATCTCTCTCACCCCAAAATGTTGCCCCTCCTCCTCTCCCACCCATCAATAATGCCAGTGAACAGCCACCGCCTGCAGCAACACTGCAGCATACTGAGTATGAGTGCTGTCTGTTTGTCCGTCTTTACAAGAGCACCTCATCCAACCCAGGTCCTCACAGTGGTAGAAGTGCAATCTTTCACATACACAGTGAAATGTTTGCAGGTTCATCAATTCTTACAGAGTACCTATGGCCCCGCTTGGAGTTAAATTAACACTGGACATTTTACTGTGTATGTGCACACGGACAACTGTGGGTGGTAAACACATGCCATAATGCAAGCACATGAAAATATAAGCACTGCGAATAGCTAGATGGTAAGACAATCTGTTTGCTAATCAAGTATGCTGTGCAACCAACCAGATACGATTGTTCATTTTTGAACCGGACACATTGAGGCCAAATATCGCAATGATAGCAATGCATACTAAATAAATAAATAAATAAAAGTCCAAGCCAATTCCAAACATGTAATCCAGGCAACTAAGCTAGTAATGTAACTAACATGTATTTGACGTGGGGTCAGTGTTCTATCCTGTTGGATAAGAGAGGCATTTCTCTGGACACATCCAATGTATGTAAACAATGTTAATAATGGCACTTTCTAATCGCAAAAGCAGTCGCAAGTCCGGTGCTTTTTTGCAGAACTCGCGGCCTGCTGACGATGAAACGCGTGATTTATCTAGAATGCGATCTGTCTTTTTTTTTTTTCTTGCAGCGGAGTGTTTTGTCTGAGGTTATAATAATTACAGACCTAATGAAGGTGACTTGAGGAGCGGAGGACGCGCGTAGCGATATATTTACGCCGGGCGCTAATGGCGCGTTAATTACAGCCGTGCCCGAAAGATCAATGGCCGTCATTTTCGTTTCTGCGCCGCGAGGAAGTTCTCCGGGGCGTCGCGGTAATGAACCCGCCGCCGCCGCCCGCGTTCTTCGAGGCCCATGTGATCAATAGCGAGCAGGGGATGGGCCTTAATGACATTCCCGGGCCAATCTCGCGACTTGATCAAGGAGGAGCGGCGTGGCTGTTCCGCCTCATGCAAAAACAAAAAACAAAACAACTAATGAAGACCCAACTCTTCTCTTTATTTTTCGTGTTCATTTTTGAAATTTATTTTAATATTTATTTTTTTTTAGTTTGCGTCCACTGGGCTGGCGTCCGTGCATCCAGAGTTCGGACCACGGATTCTGCTCCAATGGAACGTTTAGCGTACCGGGAAAACTCTGGCCGGCTGCAGCGTGGAACCAGAAGCAGATGCTGGTCTCCGCAGCTCCGAATCATCCCCCCCCCCCCCCCGGACGGCACCCCGTCCCCACGCCAGATGCCGCTCGTCTTACCCCCCCCGGGAGGGTTCGGAGCCCCTTCTCCACCGAGATTAAAAACCCTTTTTCCCCCTTTACCGCCGCGCGAGAGAGGCGTCCGAGAGAGCGCACCTCGCAGCGCGATCGGTATCCAGTCACGCGCTCGTATCGCATTACCGCCAGCCTTCGGCGCGATGCGATTACAGCCCCCCGGTCCCCGCTGACTGTGATCCGGTTATGCGGCCCGATTGCGAGAGAGGGCTTTCTCGTCCTCCTCCCGGACCGCGCGACGCTTTTTTCTTTCTTTTTTAATCATTAATCCCGTCGTTGCGAGAGAAGCCTTGAAGATAGAGAAATGGGTCGCGTTGCACTGCCCCGAAAACTCACGGTCCTACCCGCAGATATCTCTGGATCACACGCACCCCAGGGGCAAGCGCCTTATCGTTCCCTCAAAGTCCTGTGATCGAATTTGCACGGACGGAGCGTCGCAGCAACCCGCTGAACACAGTATGTACAGTATATGTGAATATGGTGAGCTGTGGCTTTCCTAAAACTGCTGTATTAAAATTTTTATTAAAGGGAATCCTCGGGTTATGGAAGAACTGAAATCCTAAAGCACCACACAGATAAACGGTCAGTCCGTGACTTTTGTTAGAGTCATGCTATGCAGGAATTTTTTTAGCCTCGCTCTGGCCCTGTGTTTACAATCAAAGAAGTCTCCTCCTCTGTCTTCGACCCCGCTCACTCACCCTGAGCACCCCACCTCACCCTGGGCACCCCACCTAACGTAGCTAGCTGGATAGCTAGAGGTAACGTTACTTACAGGTTCAACAGAAAACAAGCCAGCTCTGCATTGCTTTTCATCCCCATTGGCAAACTTCAGCCGACGCCGCTGTGGAAGAGCAAGTCCAAGGTTGGTTCTTGAACGAGCCCAGTCGGCTGGACTCTTGCTGTATCTGGGCTTGTTTGCCTCTGCCATTGAAGCAGCTCCTAACACGGCCTCTCCCGAAATCTGATCCCAAACCACAAGCTCTGCAGCCACACCCACCCCTCTCCACAAAGAAAAGAGTGCCACGCCCAGAAATGTCCCAGAGACAAACACAGCATAATAAATATAGGAAAAGGTTTGCCAATTCAAACGTGCATAAGGACAGAGATTGCCGGTGCGTCATAGATATGCCTTAGCACGGCTATTTTATCATAATTTCAAGGCAAAAAATCTACATAGTACGCCTTTAAATTATGCACCAAAATGTTAGCAGTATTTCATCATTGTGCGATGGGTTTGTGAATATGTGAAAGGCAGCAATTCAGCCAACAGACTGAGTCAGTTGTTAGGCCTCACAGAAACGGAGTGGTTTTGACGGCGCATGACAGTTTATAAACCTCAAAGCATAAAAGTCTCCAGACTGGAGAAAACTTGCTTTAGGACAGAGGGAAATTAGTTTGTCATTGAAGAAAACCGAGATAGATGGAAACACAAAAACAACTCAACAGCTTTGCATACATTTTGAGTGGCAATCTTACAAGCATTAAGAAATGCAAGATATTAATTATGTATTGCCATGGGGGCCACAAGTTCATTATTTCAAAAAATAATGACTGTTATTTTTGTTATTTATGGTCTTCCAGGACATGTTTACCCTAGGATACAAACAGTCTTTAATATTATTGCAGTAAAAACGCTGCAGTCTTTGCCTACTCTCTGTGGATTAGAATGCTTTCAGATAAAGGGTCTGTATGCCTAAGTAGTGATATTTCATTGTGGCAGCCACAGAGACAGCCTTACGGTGAATGCACGCCTATGGGCACACGTGCACGTGTGTGGACGCACCCGCGGAGGCGCAGTACAAGAGGAAAAGGAAACAGGTAAAATTAGTAAAGGACTGAAATGCTAAGTTGGGTTTGCAGTTTAAGATGCTCCGCCTCCTCCCCCTCCTCATTAACGCTCTCATAGGTTGACCTCACCTGAACTTGCCCTGCCTGTTGATCCAATGAAGACTCTTCTGAAGGGCCTCCTCCCAGACTGCACTGCTGAAAATCCTGTTAGCCAATACCCTTCCTGTCCATTCATCCAAAGTGGGTTTTGGCAATGGCTAATGAAATGAGTCTCTGCGCACATCTGTTGGAACCCTGGCATGATGGCAGCAAAGTGCTCTTGCAGCAGAACTCCATAATAAATTATCGTTATATGCTATTATTATGAAGAATTTTTAAGATTTCAGATTTTGCAGAGAGGACATGAATAGAATATTTGGGAAGCAGTCGGTCGAACAAAGATGGGAATTGCGTTCTCAGGAAACTGACACAGACCAACCCCTGCACCCCCCCCCCCCCCCCCCCCCCACTAAGGCCGCCATGTTTCCCATCTACCGGTTTTCATATTCAGATCAGTCGAAGGGGCCAGCAGGCTGGCGGGGTGCGTCCGTATTGTGCTGTGGATCTCCGCAGATCAGCAGATCAGATCAACAGCAAGGCGACAAAAAATAAATAAATTAAAAATAAACAAACAGAAACATGGAATATTTTATTTGTTAGTCTCAGGCCTGGTGAACATGATGCAAATTAATGTGAATCTGCCTTTTTAAAAGTGTGATAGGACTTTAAATAATATCTTTTGAAATGCTGCTGTGACACACGGTAGTGGCAGAGTTTTTTTTTTTTTTTTTTTTTTGGAAATGTTTATGAGGTTTCCAAACACATGGGAGACAGTGTTTGATTCCTCCGATTAGCCTTATTCAAATGTGCTGTCAGTGCAAGTAGGCTCTCTAAGCAGGGGCGGTTAACATATGCTCAAACAAATTAAGAAATGGAATAACTAATACCACAGGGAAGTTCGGTTAAATAAAGACTAATAATTATGTAAAATAATTATCATTTATGGAAATGAATAAAAATATGAAATTAGTGAGGCACTACTGAAAGGGAATTCCTTAGCCTCTTTTCCAGCAATATTTAATTTTGTCTTGCAAGAATATAAATGCACAAAATAATTTCAGTGGCACGTTTCTTACAGCTGGGCTTTGGAACTGATAATGACTTCAAAGCACTGCATATTGAACATATAGGGACAACTGTGATGTTATATATTACATCAAATAGCATTGTCTGTATTATTTATTATTTAATATTTGATATTTCACACATTAATGAACATATATAGCAATTGTAATCGGTGTGTAATAAAAAAATTCAATCTTGCCATTTATTTATTTTTGCAAGTAATAGAGCACTGTTGAACATGACCCTAAAGAAGGTTATTGCATTCTAAAAAAAAAATAGTCTTGGCTAATCATATTTTTTCTTCGATCAAGTTACTGTAAAGGTTCATTGTTAGTACCTCTGCTTTTTTTATCAAAATTATTTTTAATAAGAAAAAAAGTTTGGAATCACCTGAATTAATCCAAGATTCTAGAAGTGAGCAGAAACTACAGTCAAAGTAGAAAGTAAACAACAGCCAGTATAGCGAAACTGAAAATATGTGTGCACTGTTGCATTAAAAAAGTCCAACACAATGCTGGGTAATATAACAAAATATACCGATCATAAATCAAAGGTGTTTATATTTATGTTAAACAATGCCTTTGTCAGGATACATTTGGATGATTTTGCACACTTTTGGGCACCGCACTATCAGAAAGACAGCTTTTTAATAATACAAAGAAATACATCTAAATTGGTTACTGGTATGAAATATAAAAGTTGCGAGGAAAGATCTTAAGACACTTAATCTATTCTGGCTCAGCAAAGGGAGACTAAGGGGGGATTTGACTCAGGTTTTTTTTAGTGTATAAAAGGGATTAAAGTCAACTACAAAAGATTTTTCAGGATGAGTTCTGTCAGCAGAACAAGGGGGCATAGGTGGAAATTAGTTAACAGTAAACTTGACAAAAGAATGAAAAAAGAACAGGAGTGGTACACGTGTGTGTGTGTGTGTGTGCGCGCGCGTGGGTGTGTGCGCAAGTGTGTGTGTGCGGGCGTGTGCATCTGCGTGTGCGTGTGTTTGTGTGTGTTGATGGCAGTGTGCGACGAAGCCACACCAGCTGGAAAATGATTATGAATGGGCCATCTGTACCTCTGTGGCAATATTGCACTGCTGTATTCCTCAGACTAACAGTGATGTTCTCCACTTCCATAAGTCACTCTGGATAAGAGTATCAGCTAAGCGATCGTTATGTAACGTCTCATGTTCTCAGCATATCTTTACATCACAATAGGACGGCCGTAGCATCTGTTTTCCACTCAGACGACAAGGTAATTGGGCTCCTTACAATCTGTACGTTAGGAAGTGACTGTATGTGCATCACAAAGTGCAAGGCCCATTTTTATGATCCATAGCAGGGAAGAGGATGTCAGCATTCCATCCAAATTACCTTCCAAATTAGCAAGTTGCTGAAAGAGGGCAGAATAGATGAAAAAAATGCATCGATAAACAGACTCAGGAGGCAGAAAAACTTACTTAGGTAGAAGCGAATGCTGCATCTAGGGGCAAATGTAACTGGGGCTCCTTGTGTCAGTAAAACCCCGGAGCGTGAAACTCATAAAGAAGAAGATGCAACGGCTCTGAGGAAGATAACTGCGTGAAGACTTGCAGCAGAATGGCAAACGCCTGGAGCTTAATGTTCACAAGAAACCCAAAGGCTGTGACTTCTGACTAGAGTGAATCTGAGTCAGTTAATCAAGTCCTGTCCAGATGTACTGACGCAACCAGACATTGCACATGCCCGTACATAACATACATAACATAAAATAATAAAATAATGACGAAGAATGGGCCATTCAGCCTGGCTATTGCTCACCAATGCTTTTCCTGACTAAATTAGTGCTCTGATAGTTGATATGGTATGAGATACTGACTAGATAGTATCTAACACCACATCAAGGCTAGTCTTGAAAGGCCCCAGAGTGCCCCTACTACATGACCTGGCAGGCTATTCTATAATAGAGAACCACATTTTCTATAATCATATTCCTTTGTGATCATTTTTTCAAGTGGTTCAAGTGACTGAAGCACTTGGGAGAGAAAAAATATAACTGAATTCCAAAACTCCAAAAGTGAAGTGGTAACAGAGTCTGGAATTTCCAAACGATGTTTGTAGCTGTCGTGCTGCTTCTAGAACTGGAAGAGGACATTGGAGAATGGCCAGCTTTTGTAGATGGGCATGCCAAAACTATATATGGGAGAAATAATAATGGGGAATAGAAAAAACATAAATGTATGGAATATGCGATGATTGTAGAAATGAAGGGATCTACATTTGAAGTGCTACAACATCATTACAATGTCAAACGGTGAAGCAGGTACTGACCACTACTCTGCGGTATATTGTTGAAGGACAGTGCAGCGAACAGTCGAAGTCACCAAAGGCACCTTGTTATATATGGCATTTACCATAAGAGAGTGCTTTTCTACACCGCAGCAGTTCATGAAAACGCGCTCGCAAAATATTGCTTATTTCTGCCGGAGAAGTTGTTCTCTGCTGGGAAATAGAGGCTCTGTAATTACCGGCCTTGTGAGACGAACTCTTCTTTTTCCATCACCGCACAAAGAGTGGGCAGAGAATAGGACAGACACACTCATCCTCTCTCCATTATGCTTTGCCTTTCACTAAAGACATGCAAATGTGTATGCACATCCACTAATTTCTCTCGGCAAATAGTGAGTCAAAGCTCCCCCCCCCCCCTTTTTATGTTCTTGTTTGACCCACCCCCCCCCCCCCCTTTCCCAGATTTTCTGGTTGTTGTAATTGTTCCAGGGACTGTAATGCTTAAGAACTTAATTGTTCTTACAAAATAAAATAAAACATTTGTCTTCAATGCCAGTGTAGTGCTGGCAACAATGTTTTAACAAGACTCTTATGGAAAGAAGACAATTAGGCAGACTCTCTGAAGAAACAACACATTTTCACAATTCACTAATAAATCACTAAAAACAATGGCCAAAGGTTGCCTGGTCCAAATAATGAGAACCCATCTGAACACATTTGTTCTGAGGGTAATTGGAAAACATATTTCAAAATATAGAATAGGGGGGCAGAACATGATAAACAATCGTGCTTTAAAATTAAGCGATTCCATTGCAAGAGAAGCAGCTGAAGAAATGAAGATAGCACTGGAGTTAAGAGGGAGACTGATGCAAAACGTATTTTACGATAAGCTTTAAGCTGACAAAACATACTGACGGTAGTTTATCTGTGCAAATGCCATTGCAATATTCTAAAAAGGCAAACAGGTGCTAACCGAACAAGAAAGAAGTATGCATATTTACAAAATGCTGAGATGAATCCCACTGAAATGTTATGCTTTTTTGGTTGGCAATAACATTAAAATGTCTCTATATCACATCATATAGTCAAATTTCCAAATGCCAGTCAGGCAAGAAATTATATATTAGGGCTTCAGTGATCAACATGTTAACTGCATAGATTAATCAACTAACAGATTTGTTTTCCCCCCATTATTAATTACTTAACGTGCTAACCATAGAGCAGTATTCAAATAAATAAACCTGGTCTGGTATCATTGATTGGCTATCAGCAGTCCACTTAAGCAACAGTGTACCATAGAGTTCTTATGGGGTAGTTACGTGGTCACTTCCCCTGTGGCTCTTGACTTGGTCTTGAGCAGGGTGACTTGACTTCCTGCCATGGTGCAAAGTGATGTGTCTCAGATGATCTTCATCACCCACGATGATATCATCACCATCATTAAAAAAGCGTGTTGCTCCTTTTTTTTGTTGCAATCATTGTGTTTGATACATAAACAGCTTGCATCATCAGTTATGTACTGCCACTGTTTGATGGCTCTGTTTGTTCAAACAACCATGTAACTGAAACATGTTCACTGAAATGAAATGCAACTGTAAAACAGTTTCTCATTTCCTGATAAAGTTTTTTCCACAACACCAATGACATTACTTTAACCAACTGGCCTGGCATTAGTTTGCATTAGACCAACATAATTTAACATTTTAAAATTTCTATAACATCGCTAATTTAAACATCATGTCATATTTGTACATTTTTGACATCTTTAATGTTCATATGTGTTTTTGAATGCCTACTGAATATTGCTTGTCTGGATGTGTTTTTTTTTTTTTTAAATCAAACAATAAAATGCATTTAATTATATCTATATAACTAAATGTAGAAGTACAGCCTGTAATTTAGGAAATTTGTTCATGGTGCTGCTCATGCACCTGCGTATTAAGCCCAAATAAGATGACAATTAGTTGCTAAGTTCATCAAACTTCCACCCAAGTACAAGCTGTACCCATAATACAGGCTTCAGCAAATTTTTTTATGAAATACTTACTGAATGGCCTCAATTTTCAAAGTTTCCTCTAATTTTAGTGTATTTAGCCCAGCTATGCATTTTCACACGGAGAGCTCAATATGTATCAGGGGAAAAGTGCCTAATGACGAGGCGTCCTTTTAATTTGTGTATTAGCTCCATTTCAACATTATGGCCTTCATTTCCCAATATGCCCATGCAAGCCTTTTATAAAATATGCCTTGTTGGCCATTAGACACAGGAAGTCCATTGAAGTGCTAAGATGTGAAGAGCACAGGTTTCCTTTCAGTTTGTTGCACTGTAACACTGGTATTAAAGAGAGAACTCTAGGAACTCTAGTGCACAGATAATACGGGTAAACAAGAAAGTACAATTCAATATTTATGAAACCCATCTGAAGCACATAGTTACATACCAAAGTAGATCTCTTCCCAGCTCCATACTTACTATTCAGTTCAGCTAATTTTTGTTTACCATAATTCAGAGCTAAGCATCATAACAAACGTCTCATGAGTTTGTTATTTCTGGCATGATTGATGAATGAAAATAAAAGATGATGAGGCACTTGTTGATATATCTGGAAAACAATGTATCCGTTTTCTTTCATATATATATATATATATATATATATATATATATATATATATATATATATATATATATAAATAAGTACAGACCAAAATATTATAATAATATATTTATATATATGTGGTTTATATATAAAAAAATAAAAAAAACCTTTAGGTAGAGAAAAAATTAAGTTAATATACCTGCATTTATTGAATAAAAAACCAAAGTTTTTTCAATTTCTACCTATAACACAAGATGAGTTTTACTTAAAAATAATCTTAGACACAACCTTTCCCTTGAAATAGCCGGCTTTGGCTTTAATTACAGTAAATCAAATTATTGGAAGTCTATTGGCCTGTAATGCAAGGGAAATAGGCACTACAGTTGCAAAGGTTGCAATAACTCCTTCTTCTATGCTATATTTCTTGCGACTTTAGTTGCAAGCTATTTTACTTGCATTACAGTATACACTATACTATATATACATACGTCTAAACATACACACACACGTATGAAATGTTTACTGGAATTTAAAAGCGGGTAGTATTTATGTGTGTGAGAAACATAACAAGTAAAATTTAAGTGCAAATCAGGAATGAACATAAATGACTACACTTTCAATTAATTATTTTAGCTCATTATTTAATCATAATTATTGGTAGCTCGTCTGTGACCCAGTGAGAATATTTTGTCATACTCTTTCAGGATGTTTTAATGATAATGCGCCATTCCTTTTCTTGTTTGGTAGGACTGTGTGAGGAAGCACTAATTGGGTCACAACTCCTGCAGTCACTCTGAAGGCAAAATTAGTTTAGCGCGAAGAGTTACGGAGCTCGCACATTCTCTGCGTTTGTCGTTTGAAAGACAGGGACGGTTGCTGCCAGGTGAACAGACAGAGAGATAAATACAGGAAGACAGGTGGGGTTATTAGTTTGGACAGATAGCAAGGCCCTCGGAAGGAAAGCACAAAACCGAAGGCGAAAGCTTCTGACAGGTGTTGGGAATATACTGTGTTCACCCGCTCGAAACAATAGATGTTTAAAAGAGGTTTTTCTCATTTAATCAGATGAACTGGCCCAGAACGGATCAAATATGAGGGAAACGAGTGGAGAGGAGAGCTATTACATAGCATTCGACTTTTTTAACGTCTTAGTACAAGCACGGCCAAAAGGCTGGCCTCTTCTTTGCGATCAAGACATATCTCGTCTCTAATTCATTCTGACTACAAAAGCTTTATTGGCTAAATTAGCTTCCAAAAGCGTTAATTTTAGATTTCAGTTTAGCTAGTCGGTAAGAAATGTAAAACATGCCACAGAAAGTCCAAAATAAAATGCAAGACAGTGGTCATAATTGAATAAAGATTTGCCCTTAACATAAGTTAATGCAATGAAATAGGGGTATTAACTTTTTCCTTTATGGACACAGTTCAGTGATCACAAAAATTATCCTTAGAGAGAGAAAAAAGCCCTATTTTAACTGAATACACATTAATAGACTTCAATTATTCAAAATGAACTACACTTGACATTGCACTGGATTAAAATCTGCATAATAAAGGGTGCACTTTAAATGCATGCCAGCCTGATAAAGCACTGGGCTGTTTGGGAGACTCCTCTCACGGTCTGCTGCTGAATCCAGCCTGCTGGCAGCGCCACTGGGTGGCATGTAGCAGCCTGCATATGTTTGTCCAGGGACTCGCTTGGCCGTACTCTCCCTGTCTGATCCCACTAAAGGGACTCCTGTGGCCCACTGGGCCCCCCAGCTGCCTGACAGCAGAAACTGTACATAAAGAACGGTCCTTTAACGCACTGGCTGGGCAGTGTGCTGGCGGGGCTGTGGGGTGAAAGATGGCGGTGGCTGGCGGTACACTTCCCGAACTGATGGAAGACTTTGGAAATCATTATGGGACGAATTTACAAGTCTGGCTGGGCATTCCAGAGCTATATATATATATATATATAAAATATATAACTTCGAAATATTTCATTTGCATGGCTTTCTTCTAATATTCTTATTCCTCACGTTCATGAAGAATGGATGTGTTTTAGCTATAGCGCGTTCCTTCAGCAAGGCAGCCTAGAGCCAGAACACACTGTTTCCCATTCCCTCTGATCTTGCGGTGTAAGAACAATGCTATGAATTTCGAAAATAAGATGTCAAACTTTAACTTCAGCTTGTGCTAGCTGCTCAAACTAATTTTACATACTTGTACAACGACCAGCTGGCAACCAGCTGTGTATTATGCATCAGAATGAAAGCGTCTTTGCACATGTTTGTTACGATGTGCACAAGTTCACATCGATTCGTGCCAACACCAACATTAAGCACACTCTTAACACATTGATTACAGCTATATTGATTTATTATGGGACATGTAATTGATTAACACATAAAGCGTACAGCATTTGATTTGTGTATTGGCTGCCAGCCCAACAACAGCAGCGAAGGGGATTGTAGACTACATGTATCTGGAGAAAGTATTCTGCAGTCTTGAATGGCCTTAATTCCCAGGCAGCGGGTTACGAACGCGTGCAGAACGAGGAGCGGGGGAGTATTTGCGGAGCACGAACGGCTGAACGCGAGAAAGGTGAGCGCTTCTGTTTTTTTTACGCTGCGGCTGATTGATCTTCAGAAACAGCAGAGGCGTGGTCCCTCGGTCGTTAAACTCCAGGGTGAAATGTGTAGGTAGTAGTGCTTTTATTGATTTCCCGCATCGTGAATGAATCAATGGGTCAGACCATCCACGGGTTTTAAAACAAGCCCCCGGTATTGCCGCCATAAAGAATGTATTGCTCTTCCAGCGCGCTTCCAAATGCAGTGGAGCCACCAAGGACAAGCCGGATCTAAGCGTCCGAGGTGCCGTCCAGGCGAAAGACTCTGGCCTAGTCCAGATACGGGACCTTGTCGCGGTCCTTGTCGCTGGTCAGTTGGCAAACTTCTTTCAGGACAAAAAAAGACGCGGTTCTGTCCGAGCGTGAGATTCGGACACCTTTGGATTTCAGACGCGGTCCTGCTGTCCACGCGGCAGACGCGCGCGACGGCTGATGGGTTTGAGTGCGTTTGGAAGCAGACGTCTCCGCCCGGGACACCCGGGAGGGTCCGGCTGGGGGAGAGATACGGGGAGATGAAAACGGGGGAAGGGCTTCCTCTGTAACCACACCAAACAATCAAAACAGATCTCAGAGATGCGCCATCAGCGGGCAATATGAAACAGAGAGAGGGAGAGAGAGAGAGAGAGAGAGAGAGAGTGTGTGTGTGTGTGTGTGAGAGAGCGAGAGAGGTAGAAAGAGAGAGTGTACGAGGCAGGCACAGGACAGCTGTGAGGTGTCACTGTTCGACCTGACGACCCTATGAACCACTGCCAGTGTTGGACAGACGGCCAGTTGTTATTCACTGTTTTGATCCTTAGTCTTCATCTTGTTGCATGACCCATGGTGAGTGTGTGTGTGTGTGTGTGTGTGTGTGTGAGAGAGAGAGAGAGAGAGAATGTCTGTGTTTATGTATGAGTGTGAATCTGAATTTCATTTGATTGTTTGTGAAGATAGCTTTGTGTGTGTGTGTGTGTGTGTGAGAGAGAGAGAGAGAATATGTGCAAGCATATATACAGTATGTTTGTGTGTGAGAATAAGAGATCATTGTCTCTGTATGAATGTGTGTGAGTATCTATGCGAATGCTTGTGGTTGTTTTTGGAGTACTAACATCACAATAGCAATGCTGAATTGAGGCTGATTGTTTCTATGCAGCTCTCAAATGCCAGTCTCCTGGGGTCTATGGTGAAACCACGGTCTAAAACAAACTCAGCTAGCATTACCATTTAGCCACAATGTCATAAAATCATGCTTGCAGAATCAGATGCTGGACAGACATTGTTCATACGGGCTGTGACTTCTCTGCTAGCTTTTATTTTGTTTAATGACTCTAGTCTAGACTTGAGGTGAAGGACACTACACTTTCTTCCAGTTGCATTTTTAAAATAATAATTTGGAGATGGCAACATACAACATTGGATTTTCATACAACATTTATTAACAACCAAGTTCTTTCCTGATTCTGTGATTCTGTTGAAAGGTTATTCAAAACATTTTTAACAAACAAATAATTTGTGCAACTAATAAAAGCTCATTACGATATGTATGTAAGTTACGATTCAATCAATTTGCCAAGCTGCTTCTAAACACTAGACTACTTTATTAAATTTTGCCAATGTGGTGAACATCATGTCGTGTGTGAAATAATGCTGTCTGAATTAACTTATGACATTTTAATCTTGGAGATATTTAAGATATAAAATATTTAAAACACAAATGCTTTAATATGCATTTAATTATTTACCCATATAAATGTATCTCACTGGAAAACTGTTTTGACGAGACTGTTCTGGGAGGAAAGGCAATGATAAAGGTACATGCCATCATTGCTGGAATATTTTGACATCAAATAAACCTGGTTCTGGGGGGGGGGGGGATACTTGATTAAGCACTATAACATGTAGATGGTTTTAGCATTTCTGTGTTTACACTGGGAAATCCAGTTTATTGAGTAAACAATCTTCACAACGGTAGCTAAGCCTTTCCCTGGTAATTTTCTGAATATGATCACTTTGGGGCAAATATTTTTGTTTTAGTTGCATGCTGATATCCTTGAAAATATTACCATATAAATGGATATTTGATGTATAACCTTGTTCAGAAAAAGCTGTGAATTGTCCAATTTTAGGGATTTTCTTCTTTATGACGAAGAGGAAAGTCTCAGGTTTTAAGTGTATCAGCAAGAAAGCCAGTATTACTGTTAGCACTTGTAATCATACGGCAATGTCATGGCCTCATACTGAGAGGGGATCTGTTATTAGGAAGTTTAAACACATATGACTGACAAGGGAATGCACTTATGGTTTCAGAATTCTAGTTTTGCATAAAATAGGTATGTCAAGCACCTTTATTGTTGAATGCTACACACTCTACTTTGAATGTAAAAAAAGTGAGCTCATGACTGTGGCTATAGCGTAAATGCTGGGCTTAAAGGTTGAGAGACTGGTTCGATGATAGATGGATGTTGGGCTTGAAAGCTCAGGGAGATTGGTTAGATGAAAGACAGATGGTGAGTCTGAATGCTCAGAGACAGGTTGGATGGCTTGAATGCTTAGCTAGATATTTAGTTGTCATGTGACTTAAATATGTCTAGCTAGACAGCTTGTGGCTAGTTGAGCTAGTTTGCATAAGAAGGGATCCTAGTGATGGTGATGGAGGCCAATAATTAGATGATTCTTTCATTTTCACTTTACAGTAGTCTGCGAGATGAATTAACAATGTAAGTGACCTTGTATAGCTACGTTTCAGCGGGTATTAGCCCAAAATTTCTCAGTATGTTGTAGAGAAAAAAAAAAAAAGACAAACTAAAAATTGGAGAGTCGTGCTTTCCTCTGCCAAAGACAAGATGAGACATGACAGGCAGCTAAACAAGATCCAGAATGAGAACCTACAGGGAACAACAAAAAAACTGGACTGCAAGCCAGTCTGTAATCATTTCATCATTTTACCTTTGTCATCTTTTTCTATGTGCACTGATTAAGAATTGTAATCCCCTTCCCTGCAGCAATGTTAACAACCCATTCCAGTGAATTTATTTATTTATTTATTTATTTATTTATTTATTTATTTATTTATTTATTTATTTATTTATTTGCTGAAAAGTGCTGTGCTGTATGTACCGTGGAGACTGCAAAGCACAGACGTACAGAGTTATAGCTCACAATCCACTTTCAAAACTGAAATTCCAGAATGTAGTTGAAACAAAAACGTCAGGTGAAATGATGTAACAGCCTCTAGCTCAGTGGCAACGTCTCATCAAGTGGGCTGGGTGGTCGAGTCGGAAATCATCCCTGGAATGAAATGGGTAAGTTTTGACACTAGTATCAGAATACCGGGGCCTGTAGTAGAGAATAGAAGAAGAAGAAAAAAAATTATTTGGATTTTGATTTTATGCGTTACCTTTTTTCTCAACAGAAACATTTAGTAATTTTCTGTTGCAAAGTGTTTGCAAAGGGTGGGGGGGGGGGAACAAACAAACAAAAAAAAAACACTTGCACATTTATCTGCCAGTCATAGTTAAGGACAAAAGTTGATTGAATATATTGAGTGTCTCTGAGGCAGCAAACTGAGAAACTCAAACTCGTGTGAAACCAAATAGGCAACAGGGGAAGAAATCAAACGGCAAGTTTAAGAGCTGGTAAGGAGTGTGGTTCCATGGGGCGGCGGGTGTACCAGGGCTGAGGCAACAGCGCTGACGCAGTTCATTTTTATTTTAACGAACTGAAAAAATTCGGCACATCCACTTGACATACCAGGCATACCATCTGATTCCACTCGGGTGTCAACATTACCTCCCAGCTCATCTGACTGTCTTGCCAGCCAAAGGACTACGGAAAAAAAAAAAATTCACAAGAGCACTTTCAAATTCCGTTCAAATTTCCATTTTCCATTTTGTACGTTTAGAAAACCGAAGCGATCTGGCAAGTTTTTAGATAAAATGTCCCCGCTGTAAAATATGTGTATATCAAAAGGAAACGCCCCACGAGAATGTTGTAATTAATTGGAGGTGCAAGGACCTGAACACTGGGAATATAGGATGGTAAAATAAAACTGCTTGTTCCCTCTGTTGAGAGAGAAAATCAGAAATAATTTCTTTTTTTTTTTTTTAAGATGGAAACCAGCTCAACAAAGGAATCAGGATATCAGAATAGGACAGGCCACAATGACTGTTATGAAAAGATAAGAAACAGTGCCTCCAGCTGCAAACGCTGAGAAAGGATGCTTCCATGAAACACAATCCTGTCATTAGCCAAACTGAGATAAATTGAAAAAGTTAGAAGGAGAAAATGATTGTTTTTGCTTGTTAACTGTAAGCCAACTGTAAAAAAAAAAAATAACTGTATTACACATAATAACTGTATTACACATAATAACTGTATTACACATTACACAATGCATGCGCTTTAGGATAAGTTCACCAACAAAAAAGATAAGTGCTGGAGCAATGTGCACATCACTGGAAACCGGACTGAATGCCATTACAAAATTTAATGAGGAAAATAGAGGCCAAATGCTAACTTTGTATTGTAGAGCTGGCACTTTTGTGTGGTAGCGACAGACCTATGTGGATTCATATAACAACCCACCCATACGGTTAATAAAGTCAGCCATGCACACTATGAAACTCAAATGACAAATAAGCTAACATGTCTAATTAGTTAAGCAAACATGCTTCATTTATGTTCCAAAAATGAAAATACTCTAACAAGAAACATATAAAATGTGTGGTTCAAATAAAAAAAAAATACAAATTCTAGTTTAATATTATGCATGTGTATTTTGAGAATGCTTTACTGGATACAGCAAAGCTCACAGCCTATTGACTTACACATTAGGCTGGATCACACAGCCACTGCAGTATGCATTTATATAATAGTAAACTTAAAATGTAAATAGTACATTGACTGCTGATTGAATTTGTGTGTGAAGCACATTCATTGAATCGATATTTATATCATTTTAATGGCTAACTAATTGACTTTGTGTGTGGACCAAAATTCATTGATTCAATATTCAGATAATTTTAATGGTTACCTACTTTTTCACATTAACTGATAATTAAACCTGAGTCAGTCAAAAGCATAACCCCAGTAGCGTTGACAGAATTACCAGAATTAAGATATTGTACCGTGCTGAATGCTTCAGGCTGGTATGTGCCTTCAGAAGTGCAGGGTCTGGTGTGCCAGTGTGAGAGTCCCTCGGGTGTGTCTGTCTCATTTTGCTACGATTCCCCAGAAAGCCGGCTTTCTCTGAAACGATACTGACCGCGTTCCACTGAGCAATTACCTGCGGGTTGGCATGTACAGCAATAAAAAAAAGAAACTTTAAAAAGTGAAGCTGAAAAAAGTACTAGGCTTTTGAGTAGGTGGGGGGGGGGGGAGAAAAAGAAAAAGGGAAAGAAAAAAAAAAAACCTTGAGTTGTCATGAGTCATGATAAGTCTGGGACCTGGAAGCAGAGAGCCAAGTCTGGACAGGTACACCAGCATCCCTAATGCAAATTCAGCCCCGTCCCATCCTATCCCATCAGCCCCCGCCCGGCAGGGGGACAAGGTGGGCGAGGCGGAGGCCGTCACTGCTGACAAAACCGTGGTGAGGATCTCAGTCTCATCGCGGACGATGAGACCCGAAGTCTATCTCCTCTCATTCCTCTCATGATCAGTGCCGAGCGACGAGAGGCCCCTGGATGTTTGCTATTTCTTTTCTGAGCGCGCTCTCTAATTTTCAGATGTGGCAAATGCGTTTACCGAGACAGGCGAGCAAATAAATATATTATTAAAACCCTGCGAGACTGTTTGCGAGATTTAAATACTTCCCGAAGTGACGCCGCTCCTGTCCCCATAAATTAATGCATTTAGAATGGTAATGCCATGGCACAAAAAGAATAAAGGTCTTCTCATTCCGAGTTGTCACATTCCATGCTTGCATGTTAGTGTGTTTTGCCAGATGTGACAAATGTGAAATTGATTTTTTTTTTTTTTAATTCTAAGAACTCACTTGCCATGTTTTTCTCCCTGTCTCCTAGTCTTCGGTATCAACACGAAGGCACAGAGGCCGATTAATAATTAATATGCCATACAAACCTAACAAACAACTATTTGTATTGCAACTACAGAAGGTAGCACTATTTAAGACAGATTTTTAAGGCCTATTTTTATACGGCTGTAACACAAATTATGATTATGACTCACAACTTAACTTCAGGTGTCACTTCCAAGTTCACGTACAATGTAATGTCTAACCTCGGGTTCCAACCGAAAGTTAATCTTCACTTCACTTTCACTTCAATTTAATTTGGAGTTCACCTCATTTTTGACACCGTCTGCCCCTCATGAGCTCCTTCCTAACTCCTCCTGACATGCAGTGTACCCACTGGCCTTGGTTGCCATGTGGCCAGGTAGCCAGAGATTGAGTCCTAGAAGGAACTAAAACACATTCGTATCCGTTTATAATAGGCCTATGGAAGGCTTAGCGTATTAAAATACGCTTTCGCTATAATTAAAATGTAGCTGTTCGTCTTTTCAGCTTCTTTCCCAGACGTGGTCAGAACCTCCCGGTTCAATTTTCACATTTGGATTTTGCAGTTACATCCATTCTCTGTGCTATTGATTCTCTCAAAGCTGAGGCCTAATCCTCGGGCTGAAAACGGTGAGGTGAGAGAAGGCTGTACCGCTAGGCGCTAATACACAGAGAAGTCAAATGAGTTTTCGGGACAAAAGGGAATCATCACAAGGGCCCCGGTCCCTCTCAAACCATCTTTGTCTTGTTCGACTCACAATACGACATGAACTTGTGTCAAACTTTGAAGAGATTCAAGTATTAACTCTGTTCTGTTCATAAGAAAAAAGATTGAAATGTTCATTTCCGCTCTTCTCTCTTTTACTCCGCTGTTCTTCAGCCATGAGTGTGCTTCCTTACGCTGACTAATGGACATTTCGTTTTTAGTTTAAAAACATCAGGAAATGAAACAAAACATTCACCAAAAAATTGGAAATACATGCAAGTATTTTCCTTCTTCAGGAAGGGGGCAAATACTTTTTCACGGCACTTTATGTCAATCAACGTGCTATTCAAAATGGATGGTGTTGAAGTTTGCCTACAATGAATCTCACCACTGCCCCTGAATCTTTTTAAAATGTGACGTTTTATATATGAAGTGACACCTAACCAGTCAGAGTTTAAGCCTGTGCTGACTGATGATTGTGTTGCCCTTGGTATCGAAGTGACTGCGGGTGTGGCTGTCTCATGTCTTTATGGCTTGTGTGCTCAATGGAGGGGATTACCTCTGGCATTTTTATCAGATGATGTGCCTATCTGTGATACTAAATAAATGAAAAATAAAAAAATAAGCATACACTCAGCTTACAAGTATTATGTATGCATTAAGCTGGAATTACACCAGAAGCAGAGCGTACACACAGCAGAAGCAAAGCATGCCAGTCGCGGGATGTCAGCTACACTAGAAGTGTTCTTCTGCGCTGTAAGCAACCAGCGGATTCTTGTGGGCTGCTCAGGAACTGCCTTTAGAAAGATGGTCGGCAATCCTTGCACATTATTGTTAGTGATTTGTTTTGTTAACATCACAATTAGTTACATTACATCAGTTAAAGTTGTGTTCATTTGTGTATTATTCTTAACATTGCCTTTTCTTCTGCCATTTTTGAAACAAGTACTTCAAAGACAGGAGTATACAGGAGGTTGCTCATCAAATATATAGTCGATGACCAGACCTGGGTCAAATACGTATTTGTTTTGGATTCTCATACTTTTCTGTGCTCTATTGAGCTTGCCTGGTGTAACTGAACCTGCCAATATTACCAGAAGGCGAGGTTTGCACATTTTGAGAGTATTTCATTGGTTCCAATACACCAGACAAAATCAGTAAAGCATAGACAAGTATTTGAATCCAAAACAAATAAGTATTTGACCCAGGTCTGTCTATGACTTAGACTTCTGTGGCATTATGCTGCGAATAATGACCATCATCAGTGTATTTCCACAGTGCATTTCTGTGACATCATCACGCCAGACACGGAGAAATTCGACTCGACGCTGAAAGTATGCTACAATCTGCGCGTGACCACGGCCTGTACAGCGGCTGTGGTCCAATAGCGTGGGCACCAAAAGGAAGTGTGTAATTCCAGCCGTACGTACACCTATCTAATATTGGCAAGGGCCTGTATTGCCTGAATTCTTCACAGCGTCGATCAAGGTGGTGGAAAGTTTCCTTTGGGATTTTGGTCCGTGCTGATTTGCTGCCGCTACACAGTTCCTGCTGTTTGGCTACACATTTAATGCTGCCATTTCCACCTCATCCCAAAGGGGCTCTATTTGATTAAGACCTGGGGTCTGTGCAGGCCATTGGAGTAAACTGCAGTCACAGTCACGTTCGTGGAACCAGCTCGAGATGATGCTTGCTTCGTGGCACGGCACATACTGCTGGAAGTATCTATTTGAAAAAGGGTAGACTGATCTATCTGAAAAAGGGTAGGCTGTGGCCATAAAGGGATGGACAATGCTTAGTTATGCTGTGGGGTGAAGGGTCAATCCCTTTGACCCCAGTGTTCAAGGAACATAGGAAGCTCATGTCAGTGTTTGCATTCACGAATACGTTTTTATTCGCACGGGTGAAGTTCAGGTGACTGATGCAGTGTGTGTACTCATTGTCGGCCACATTTGACTGGAGGACATCCAGCGCATCACGTTCTTTCTTGTCAGCCGTCCGGTGCTGAATTCTCGCGTTTGTCGCACGCCGCCGTCCCCTCGCTTCGAAGCGTCAAGGCGTCAACGCGTTCTCGGGTTCCGGGCTCCTTTACGAAGAGCGGCAGGAACGTCCTGGCTCTCCGAGGTCAGAGCGTTCCGGGATTGGAGGTGCCCCCCCCGCCCCCCTTCCGCTCCCTCGCCTAACAAGCTCCGCTCTCGTCAGTCACCTGGTAGCCGGCCGCCGGGCCGCCCGGGCGCCTCTCTCTCCCCCCGCTATTCCGGCGCTCCATTATCGCACGATCTGATCCCTGAACTCCGGGAAAGTCGGCGCGGAGTCGCCCGCGGATCAGACCTCTAAAGCGGAGGCTTTGGCGGGGAGCTCTGCGGCTCGTCTGGAGGAAGACTTGAAAGCGGCCCTGCAGAGCTCCCTGTCACAGTTCATTTTGTATGACAGGAGCAGCAGAGACAGAGAATTTCCACCTCTTTAAATGAGAAATGAGCATTGGGACTTATGTAAAGGGAAGTAGCTTCAGCCAGGAAGTTTGGCATCTCCATTGACAGGCCTGACTGTGGGAATCAGAGCGGAGTAGTGGCACTGCGCTTTATTCATTTATTTATTTTTTTATTTATTTTTTCCTGGCACGCTTTTCTGATTAGACCTACATGCTGGCAGTGACCCCAGCAGCTGCTGAATCCAACTCAAATGCAATGATAACAGTATGGAAAAAGATAAGTTGTAATCCTCTGCTAGGGTTTAGAGGGTGTGTTATCCTGTTTGAGAGCTTTGGGTTTGATCTCTGAGCAAAGCTTACCGCAATAATGCTTTCTACTCAAACGATTGGAGATGGATACTAGAGTGAAATAATATGAAAAAAGATGGATAATAGCAGAAATTGATTCCCTTTTTTATCAATACCAAGATAAGCATTGATCACCAAATTATTCGTTGTATAGAATATAAAGAAAGACCCGTGATGTAACAGGTTTTCTCTGCTACATGGCAAACTTAAACAATATGGCACAAGGGGCCGTACTGTATCGTGAATACAGTCTTGGCTACAGGGGGGTTCATAGGCACAATGCTTAGCCGAGTGCCAGCAACCCCCTGTAGCCATGACTATATTCACGATACAGCACGGCCTGGAGTGCCGTAGTGCTTTTATAAAAAGGTTACAACATTTGTATTGTTGACACAATATTATTTCTATTGTAATACCATTTGTAAATAGCAGATATGTGCGTAGTCATACTGTTTACAAACAGACTGTTTGATTAACTGTTACTGTATTGGATTTACAATCACTGTAGAACTCGCTCTCAGCCAATCAGCATCCAGGACTGAAGCAACCCATTTTATAATACAACCCATTAATGCATCCTTACTGCATAATTACATGGTATTACATGCTACACTGCATTCTGTTTTTAGCTGTGACTGGATGAAACAGTCTTTAAAAAAGAGTAGTGCCACTTCATATTTTTTGAGCCAAAGCCTGTACTTTGAGATTCTAACACTCTCAATCGGGTGAGTGCCATCTTATCTGAAAAGGGCCGGTGTGGGTGCAGGGGTTCCTTTTTAGCGTAGCACTACTACACCTGATTAAACTAATTCACTAATCACAGTCTTCAATAAAGACCTTGATAAGCAGAATCGGGCGTCTTAGTGCTGGACTACAACAAAAACATTGGTCCTTTTCAGATAAGATTGAACGCCCTCGCTCTACATATTGCCCAGTAATGTTTCAAGAGCGTTAAGCTCTACTCGTTATTTGAACCCTATTGTTGCCAGTAAAAAAACATGATTTATAATTGTGGTGGCTACCTGCTTTGTGGTACACTTTGAGTACCAGAACACCTAATGGTTTTATTGCTCTTTTAAATCTCCTAATGGTTTTCTTCATTCAGTCTGAGCTAAAGAGAGATCTCAGTTAAAGAGCTTGTTTAAGAGAGGGGCAAATACATTATTAAGCCGGTCTCCGTTTTACAAGACCTGTTTTCTAATTCTTAAAATAGGCTTTGCGATTGGGTCGATCTGCTTCTCGACTCTGCTTTCACGTGCCTCGGAAACTGGTCTGTGGTACCACGGCAACGAGAGAAACATGTTTCTTTACGATGAGCTCAGCTGTATTTAAGAGCAGTTTTCTCAAGGCTTGTCCCTGAAGGTAGAGATGATGTGCAGTGTTGTTCTCAAACCCTTTCCCTTTTAAAAAAACACAGATCATTGATCGCGTTGCAGTGCATTTCCCTCCCCTCTTGGGTCCCATAGAAATACTGTCTGCAAGTTCAGACTTTTTCAGCTGTTACAAAGAAAAGCCATTTAATTAGCATGAAACATCCGAACCATTTTAATGTCATGAGCTGTATGTAGTTTTGAGCCACGAGCGACGGAGGTCAAAGCTGTTGTTCTAATTTCTGCACGGAGCCAAATAAGTAATGGTAATTTCCAGAAGAAATGTACCCCTTTTCAAAAAAAAAAAAAAAACAATCAGGGCTGGACGCACATCTAAATGAAATTGTTCCGTCTCATTGACTTACCCATTGACGACCTCAAGCTAATCAACAGTAAGAAATGAACACGGAAACAATAGGTATCTAGGCAACAAGTCTTACCTCACAATATATCCAATTTGGCGGAAAGACAATTAGGCGGGAAAAATATTTCCGTTTTAATTAAAACGTCAACAAGAATACCCTTTTCTCTCTGTACGCCCGCAACATTGAGATTCACGTAACAAATGGAGCGAATGTGGAACGGAACGGGAAGGTGATTCTCATCCCCCCGTTTCTTGTCTCCATATTCATTCAATTTCTTTCACAGATCTCCGAGTGTCTCATGTTTTTATGGCAGGATTCAGCCTTTCTTTTTTTTTCTTTATTTCCTCTGAACCCCTTCGACTGTTAGATTCTTTGGACACTGTGCAATACAATTCAGACGCATACTTACAGTATGTTCAAAGGATATTTCTTTTTCAGCAGTTAAAAAAATATATCATTTCAGTTTTAGTTATTTTTGTGTCAGATGAAGGATACCGTAGAGTAGATATTACATATGTTTCAGATGGCAATGGTTAGTATGGGGTTTGTGGTCTAAAACAAGAAAATACACTTCTAGCAACTCCAAAACTGCTTACTGAGCTAATTTACCGTACAATGCAAGCATCTCTCCAAAATGTCTTCTCTTCGAGAACAAAATTATTTACCAACACAAATCACAACATTCAGGTAGTATTACGCTAAAACATCCAATTTTGATGATAATAAATAATAAGTAATAAGTAAATATTTTACTTCGGTTAAAATATAGCATAATGAACAACAGCCCCATGTTTTTTTTTTTTTGTCGATATTCATTAAATTTACTAGATTCATAAAAATCAGTTCCACCCTATTACTTTCTTTTATTTGCTGCATAAAATGAAATGTTCAGGGCCTTCAGGTGCTTACAAATGGACTGAAACTATTTCAGTTGCTCAGAGTTCCCACACAACGGAGCATTTAACTGGAAAACTTGTTATTCTCTGTCTTTAATCTCCCCGTGCTTGAAAGGGAAACTCAAAGGACTTTCACTAGATAATTTAATCCCCTAATTTCAAAAGCACTGGTCACAGAGCGGGACTCGGAGGGGAGAGAAAAACTGTCATGCTTTGCCTCTCTGACTGAGGGAGTTTTTTTCTAAAGGGATGGCAGACATTAGCACAGCGTGTCAGGCCTTTCTGATGAAATTGAAAGCTCGAGCGTGTCTTCTGCGTGGACACGGCGAGTGTTGGTGTGGTCCTTTAACCGGGTCCCGGCTTCTCTTCTGCAAGACTTCGCTTTGGACTCGCTTTTACAGGCACTGTAGGCAGGGTGAGGAAACTACAGATACGTAGAAAGAGGGAAACACTGACACACACACACACACACAGGCTCTCACACACACACACACACACTCACAGGTGTGCACATACAGACACACACACACACAGGCTCACATACACATACACACACAGGCTCACACACACACACACACACTCACAGGTGTGCACATACAGACACACACACACACAGGCTCGCACACAGAGACACACACATGCACACACATGCGCGCGCACACACACACACACACACACAACCTGATATACACACACGCACACATAATAATAATACACACAATACACACAGATGATACCCAGTCATAGAACCGGAAAACTGCAGAACTCATGAGAGTCCTTAGGTTTAATTATTGGCTGGAATTTGAAACATTTTTAAATGTAGTGTCCATTTGTCTCTGTAATTTTCACTGATACCGGCCAACAGGGAAGGAATTGTCCAGCGACCATCACACAATGTTTTAAGCCAAGCATTTGCGCAGCTATATAATGTGTGATTTATTAAGCGCTAATTGCAAATTAGGGCTTTAACTAAATTACAACACACAATATATAAAGCCCCAGGGGTCCATTTGGCTCAGCAGGCCACAGTAAAATTTAAACAAGTAACAATTATCAAAAAGAGAAGAAAATCCGAAAACAACATAGCTTAGCCTGACAACGAGCCATAGAAATTTTTAATTTCAAGAATACCATTCTTAGAATAAAACAGCCAGTTGCGTGGAAATCTGCCAAACAAACAAAAAAAAAATGCAGTTTATTTTCTTAAATCCTATTTGTCTGTGGAATAACTGCCTTTGAGTTTTTCCAGCTGGTGTCAATACAGACCGAATCAGGCGTCAGCTCTGAGCTGTAATTTAAATGGTAGTTTAAAAAAAAAGTGGTCCCTCCGCACTACCCCACTGCAAACTCTTGGAGCAATTTGTAGCCCGTCAATCTGCATTTGTGTCTCAGACTCGGGGTGCGGTGGGGGGGTGGGGGGCGGGGGGGGGGGGGGGGGGGGGGGGGGGAAAGACGTCTCAGTGACGCCGCCCGTTTGACTGTGACAGGCTATTTTCTCTCGGGCGGGGCGGTGGGGGGGGGGGGGGGGGTCATTTATTTATTTATTTATTTATTTTAAAGATGGGTGGCTAAGTGAAATGGGATGGGTATTTTTTTTTTAAATCTAGTTTTACAGAAATGCAAATGCTGCGCGTGTTCCAGATAGCCGCAACGGGAGCGCTAGCAAATAAAGGATGTGCTGGAGAAAGGAGGCTGAATTAAAATGGAGTGATGTGAATTCCGTTTAAAAGGGGGGTCTCGCTTTCCCCGCCAGCACAACATCCGAAAGATGCGCTGTTTCTCGGTCCGGGATCCCTTTGTATTTTTAATGGGATTTTCTCCACAGTACGCAGATGTGTTGTCCATTTTCCTCCATTTGCGATCGCATACACCCAGAGCAACAAATACCCAAATCATGTTACATGCAGGGCGGACATGAAATCCTATCCACGGGTGTTCATCCTAAACCTGCTAATGAGTTAGCCTTTACATTGACTAACACATTCTGGAAAGAATTTGATTTATTCCAGTATTGTGCAATATTCCTTGTTAGGTTAGGAATTGTAAGGAAGATGACTATGGCTTGTAGGTTCAATTTCTTCCTTGTATGTGCATGCATGTATGTGTGTGTGTGTGTGTGGGGGGGGGGGGGGTGGATGGGGGGGTGGGGGTGCAGTATGCGTGTATGTTTGTTTTAGTTTATTGCGACATGTATTTTATTACATGTTTACATATCAGCACAACGCTTCCTCCAGAGACAGACATTTTAATTTAATTACATAGGAGACGTGTCACTCTCGCACCTCTAATAAATTGCTGTGATTGAATGTAGATTGGGAACGTCCTTATCAGCCTCGGAAATATGCATCCACTTTGCTTCCCCATTGGCCACAAGCGAACCCGAACATCTTTCCCACTTTATTAACAAATAAATTACACCACCTACGCTGTTATGACACCGCGCTTCTGGGAGACAAAGAAACCTTCGATGCTACCGCGGCTCCAACTGCACTGTACATTTCACCTTTAGCTCAGAGCTGCCTTCCTTCCAGATTACACTGCAGATAACCTACTGATTGGCCTTTTTGCTCGAAGCACTCCCAAAATTATTTCCCGTAAAAGTTTCGCCATTTCTGTGTTTTGTTTTTGCTTTTGCTTTGATCATCATTTATTGCTTCAAATGAATGCATTTGGAGCTGGGCATGGAGCAGAAATATTATAATAAATACTAGAAAATGCCAAAGATCAAAACAAAGATTACAGCAGTCATAACAACTGAAAACAATAATTGGTCGGGTTGTCTTATTGCAAAAAAAAAAAGAAAAGAAAAAAGATTAATCTTTCATTTCATATGTATTTATGCTGCGTATAAAAACTCCCAGCTCCAGAGGTTTTTGTGTCATTAATTTTACATTAAAATCACAACTGTATATATACATATATATATATATATATATATATATATAAAATAAAGAAATCTCAATTGTCATTTCTGTAGGCCTATGCTTTGCTGAATGTAGCTCATATGGATGTGATATGCAAGGTTGTAATAAAGTGGAGGGGTTTGTTTATTTGGCGGGTTAGTCCCCTGGAAAAGGCTGGACGTCACTCAAGAGCACATCTGTGCCGCGTTCTGTGAACGCGAACGCCGTCCCTCTATTTGCGTTAGCGTCGCGGCTCCCGTGCGTCGCCGGGGCCGTTGTTAGCGCTCCTAATCCTAGCGCGGTGCTAACGGCGGCTATCGTTAGCGCTCCTGATCCTAGCGCGGCGCTAACAGCGGCCATCGTTAGCGCTCCTGATCCTAGCGCGGCGCTAACGGTGGCCGTTGTTAGCGCTCCTGATCCTAGCGCGGCGCTAACGGTGCCAGCAGACAGCAGAGACTCACTAAAGCTTTTCTGAATGTTTACATTTTATTCGCTTGATTAGCATGTGAAAACTTTCAGAATTATCGGTGACCACTGAGAAGTGATTCATGTTTGTCCCATTCCATTAGATCAAGTCATGATCAAATGTTAACTGAATTGAGTAATAATCAATGTAATCATAAAAAAGACTTTGATGTAAACTGCTCAATTTGCTGCAACCCTGAGCTGGAAACTCAAGCTAATGCTGCTTATTTTAGTTTTGTTTCTGTATTCTCAGTGCCCAGATAAAAAAGCACTTTGTAGAATACATATTTAAGTGGGTCTCTGGGTCTGTCATTTCTCGCAAATATTAGAATTTCATTTTGGCGAATTGGGCAATTGAGATATGGAAACAAATCCCCCTTTAAGTGTATATACTAATGCGGCCAACTATTCATAATTAAAGTCACCCGTGCCTTGTGGCACTGAATAATGTTATTTTATTAAAGAATAAGTACTGGAACGAGAACTCCAGGCGAATTCACATTTTCCGTCTGCGTGCGTGAGTTGGGGGCAAGCTAATCTATTCATGTCCAGGGGAAACTCAACATGGACCACCCATTTCCGAGCCAAGCGATCGTGTGTTTCACGTGAGGGCGAGCGTGTCTTAGATACACGTTAAGTCCACGCAGCTGGGAGCGTGTGCAAAAGCAGAGGTTCCTCAGGGCAGGATCTGGCCCTCATTGTGTGGCCTGTAGACTTTACAGGATCTTCTGTATCATTCAGGGAAGCACATCATATAAACCCTCAGTGAATATAATGGGGGAAAAAACCGACTGAGAATGGAGGGAGACAGAATTTTGAAGCTCAGACGGCAGTGCTGTGGAGCCTTTCAGAGGAGTACTGTAGACAAAAGCCGCGCATATTTTGACAGGGAGGGAAACGGTCAGTTATGAAACCCCGCATTTATTGTCATCTAAAGGATGTCCTCGTGTGATGCTCGCACTTTCCCCTCAGGAGAGAAATACATTTTCTGTTAAAAATGCGGACGGAATTTGCAAGTGAGCAGTAAAATGCAGCACAACAACAGAAGATACATAAAATAACAGGCCCCCTAACGGTCGTAAGATATGGGAGGTTTGGGGGCTGATGGGAGGCAGGTTGCAGTGTGTTTACGAGAGGATCGATCTAACCACCCACCCCGCCTCCCCTCCCCCACCATGTCCATCTTCCACCCGTCGCCATGTTTCGCCCAGTGACCCAAAAATGCGGAGCCATTTCCTCGGGGAGAGCCCTCTGACATTCTTCGGATAGGAGCCGCAGCGCAGCTTCCAGGGGCAACGATGTGCCTTCATCTGAGGAGGAGGAGGAGGGGGGGACGAGGAGGGGGAGGCCACTGCGCAAAGAGGCTAACGCGCGAGGCCCTCGCGGAAAAGGTCAGGCGCCCAGCCGAACGAGCGGGCCCATCCCGCGCGCGCTAATGGCTACGGCGGGTTAGCGTAGCGCCGTGCGTGGACCGGGGGGGGGCGAAGGGGAGGAGACCAGGTTGTGAACGGGGTCGGGTTTGCACTTCGCTGGACGGCCACGGGGTCCCGTTCGGTACCTAATTCTGGCGAGAAAAACAGGAAGCGCCGAGCAGAGCTCTTTAGCTCGCCTGTCCGGTCTGTTCACGTACGTTCGTTTATTTATTTATTTACTCGTTTGTTTTTATTTTCAGTTCGCCGTCTCCAGTGGATAATGCGTGCGTTATAGAAACATGTCTGCGCTCTTATTTTTTTTTCTCATACGCCGCCTAAAAAATGGATTGTTTTTGTACTTATTTTATATTTAACTGAAGGATTTAGCCGGTTTTACGGCTCCATTTGTTCAGCGACTCAGTCTCTCTCTGCGTTAAAAGCCTACATGCAGCTTCTGTTAATCCACAGGACCCCATTATTTTAAATGGCTCGGTTCCAGCACAAACTGGTAGGATTGGAAATGCCATGCAAAGAGGCAGATTTGCGGAGATTAACTCTTCGTCACCAGCAGGACGAAGTTAATCCCTTTCGTACAGGGTTATCCCGTAAGTCATAAATGTCATATGTCAGAAGGAAGCGAGGGCCGGCACATCTGTGCAGATTAAGGAGGGAGATGACGTGCGTGTAGTACGCATCCAGGTTTGGAACACCGCCAGTTGACCATTTAGCTGACTTGACTCCTCCTGCTGTGTCTTGCAGCGATACACAACTGTGTGTGTGTGTGTGTGTGTGTGTGTGAGTGTGTGTTTATCATGGGTGCAAACTAGCCCTTTCATCCTTACGACACTGGCATAAACACACACACACACGTTTCTCTCTGTCTTTCTCTCTCTCTCTCTCCCTCCCTCCTTGCCTCTGTTCATTCTTGTCCTCTTCCTGGCCACCTCACCCCCCCCCCCCCCCCTTCATCCCCCTCCACCCACCGTCTCAGAATCAGATTAGTAGTGGCATATGCTGCTACCATTAAGGTCGCAAACAAAGCCGGAGGGGGCCTGATGTCGTATGAAAACACATTCGGATAAAAGGAGCGGGAACAACCACCAGCCGAGGAGCACAGCCTCTCTCTCTCTCTCGGTGACGCACACTTTTTCGCTCTCTCTCTCTCTCACCGTCTGCCAGTCACACACACATCCCCCACCCCCCACGTTTCAGTCCTGGAGAAGCTCTTCACCGCCATTCTGAACACTGACAACCGCGCAGCGCCAGACTGTTCAGTCTATTTTGGTTTCGCTGTGAATGAGAGCGATCAAATCGTTGGCACTGAAGCGACGCTGTGCACATTTCTAATAATCACCAATCAGTGTGGATTTGTGGAAAATCCTCCGACTGCTTTATTCTGGAAGTCCTATTTGAGCTTACAAGGGGGAGACTGTTTGTTTTCGCACAGGAAACAGCCATTAGCTTGTTTTTGTGGCGCCGCTATAAATTTTTTATTTTGATCGTGCTCGTGGTTCATCCCGTTCTTTGTAGCCCAACAAGTTAAGAAAGTGTGGGCTCATTAGTAAAGAAAGAGAGAGAGATGCGACATTCCATAACTTAATTATTTGTCAGAGACCAACTGCAGTGCTTTGTTAGCATAAACGAGACATCTGATTGCGCTAGAGTTAGCCAAAAGCGACCATTTTTCTGTCAGTATCATGGTCAGGTCACAAAATTGTAAACCTTCATAACTTAATTATCTTGTTTTACGCTGCAGAAGGTGCCATCCTTCAGATGAAATGATAATCAGGGATTCTTGCTCATTGTGGTCATTAAAGATTCTAGACCATCTGTCTAAAGAGATGTTCTATCGACTTCTGGTCAGCTAATCCCTCCCTTTTCGATTTTGTACTTTTTTTTTTTGGCAAGATATTAGTCATCAAACAATTTTTATATACATTCATTATAATAAGCAAGTAAATCACCCCCAGGGGTGTTGTATGAATAAATGAATGATATACAATAATGTATTAATTAAATGGGTATGGATAAGAATATGGACTCCAATGTATAAGATTTGTTCTACTGCCCCATCGATTCAAAGTCCATTTACTACTACAGGAAAATTATGAAAAACTGAATAAATGTAATTTTCTCAACGAATAATGTTTAAAGACACCGATCCGCTCACTGAAGCAGTAATATTTTTTGGATGAGGCCTATTTATATGCAGAAGTACACAGTATGTTGCGGAGGTGACTGAGGAATCTCAGAGGGAACAAAGGCTAAGACAGGCCTACCTGAAAAGGTAGGCCTACCTGAAAGAGGGGAGAGAAGGGCAGTTCTGAAGACAGCTCAACTACCACCGTGTAGGATAATTATTTTTGAGAAAAATGGAGAGGGATACAAGGAGCTGGAACATTCAATAAAACCATTCGATGGGGACATTTTCTTACATCTTGTAAGTATCTTTGTCCTAAAATAGCCTGTAAGTATAACAAGCTGTGTCAGTAATGAAACTTATTTCAGAATTCATGCGTGTAAATTATGTTTTACTCATTACTGAAGCAATATACTGCATAATGCATGTAGCCTATAGGAAAACCTACCGGAGAAAAAGTGCAGGGGACATGCTGGGCTGCAGTACAGTATAATGGCAAAAGAAAAAAAAAAAACTGGTCCTGCAAGACACTTGAGCAAGGCACTCGAATTGCTTCAGTATAGTATATCCAAGTCACTCTGGGTAAGAGCGTCTGTAAAATGCCTGTAACGTAGCACAAAGCAAACAGCACAGGTACAGACAAGCAAGCAACATGCTGCACAGATTCTGCGGACCACTTACCACTACACTGTAGGTGAGTCTTTCTTTGAGAGTTTAAATGGCTGAGCCATTCCCAGTGAGTGTTGTGAAATGGAGACAACAGGAACCTTCTAGGCCGCCGGAGGTCAAAGGTCAGCAGCGAGACAGAGTAAATAAGAGTTTGTCGACTCTTTGTTCAGCGCTATAACCGAGATCCACAAATAAAATTGATAATATTTGCAGAATCTTCTTTCTTCTTCCGTTAGCAGAGGTTTCACCATTGGCAGACCAGGTCTATATTATTGATCAGGCGAGATACGTATTGGGACGTGCAGGCAAGTTTCGTTTTTTTTTTTACTCTACCCCTGTTTTCCGATATCAGCTTTTCTGGCACACACGTGTGTGATCAGTCAAGCTGTCTGTCACATATGGATGTGACCGCAAGCAGCGCCTCGACTGCACCCAAGTCTTGTCTTGCTGCCACTTGGGACAGTTATAGCCATGGACGTGTTTGTGCAACTGCAACATGGGTGTTAGAACGCACATCGAACCTATGCTTGCACAACAGTTGAATCCATACAAAACTAAAACTAGTCATGAATGTATATTTTATGAGTTTTCATGACAACAGTGGGCAACGCTGAATTGAAAATAGTTAAAAGTGTGTCCTCTCAGAAATGACCGAGCACAGAATAATCAGTTTAATACAGTGAATCTATTGATCACTCTGGCCCAAACTGAAAGTCTCCCAAAGTTTCTTTCTTGTGATTCAGTTACAACTCTCGGGAGACAAACCACGGACAGAAAATTGGATCGCTAAATGTTTACAAATTTAGAGGTTAGGATTGAAAGAGGACTGTAATTTTAAGTAAGTAAGTTTAGTTGCAGTAGAACACGCTATGAGGACAACAGACAGCAGTAGGTTTTATTAATTTTCAAGAAGCTGAACTTCAAACTGCAGCCATAATTCCTTCGGAAAACAAACTGTCACTGCAATACTAAAAGAGACAGGGGGGGATCCTTCACTCCTTTTTCAGGAAATGGCTGTGAGGGGTTAGTGCATGTTCTGCGTATAATTCCTTTAATTAATAAGCTGAGGTGCCAAATTTATGGAAGAAAATTATTCTTTTTTTCTTCTGTGCCCTCGCCAGCTCTAGGGACCGAGAATATGATTAATGTTTTATTCTGAGCCATAAGCATTCACAGCACACCTGACCTGCTTTTGTTTAAATGACAGAGCTGCATTCTGTGGCAGGATGAATAAATGTGCCTCTTTTTAATGGTACTTTGCAAGCTGGAAAAAGCCTATCAAATGGGACGCTAGAAAAGCCAATCAAAGAGGAATAGCCAACTGTAGCAGAAACCTTAAAGTAGCCAAATCATATAAACACTGGACTAGCTTAATTGAATGTGAATCTGGTGTAGCCAAATGGAGTAAGAATATGGAATAGCCAATTGAATGAGAATCTAGAATTATCGAATGCAGCAGAATCTGGAATAACCAGTATTGGGAGGAAAAGGGTGGATGGTGCACAGGGATAAGAGGTATCCTTCAGGAATTGTGGGATTAAGTATGTATAGCTGTCAGGGAAAAAAAAAAACTATGGAAGTGTAGTATAGTGGCTAGGGAATTGAGTTTTTAACGCAAACGTTTTGGCCTCTGTTCCCAGCTGAGGTGCTGTGAAACCCTGGAGCAAATCACCGAAGCAATTCTGTACCTCGCTAAATGCCTCAAAGTAGAATGTAAAGAACTTCATATTTAGGAAAACACACAGCCGATGCAGCGACTGAGCACAGCACAAAACTCCGCTCAGGGGCAAAGTTGGGAGAGAAGACCTTTGGGCTAGCTGTTTAACACAAAGCTTTCATTTTAGGATGCGGGTTCAGCATTGCCTGTCAGAGATAATTCACTGGACCTAATTACACCCTCAGTCCTTCCTCCTCTGGGAGGTAACAACGTATACCCTCGCTCCTGATTAGCAAGCTATTTTACTTGTCTTCGCATGATGTGCTGCAGCAGGATTGTGTATGGATGTGCATTAGTGTGTGTTTTATGGCTGTTCCTCTGCACTAGCGGTTCTTAAACGTTTTAATATCAGGACCCAAATTAGAAATACTTCTTTATATCAGGACCCAAGATGTTAGTACCCTTTGGAGACCCATCAAATACACATGCTAGTATAGTGCAATGGACTACAGAATCATTCCAGGACCACCTTATGCACTCCCACACCCCATTTTGGGTTGCAACTAATTGTTTAAGAAACACTGCACTACACTCTACACAAATATATCCATCAGCTTTGTACTATCAACTCTAATGGAGTACTTAAAAAAATAATTATTGTAAAAGAATAAGAGGGCCTCCACAGTATGCATGAACTCATATAAACTCTGATTTAACACGGAGAGGTCTGGCGTGCATCGTGGCGCAAGTAAGCAACCATTTCCTTTTTTACGATTCCTGGCCAGTTAGTGATGTCAGAGGTTAAGCTCTGAACATTGGCGAGCGCGGGGAGGCGATCCCTCATCCGTCCGTGTTGGGGGTGGCAGTGGTTACCCTCTGCGCTTGTCAGAGCTGAATTAATGCCTCGGGTCAGTGGCTCTCGCCCACACTCCGGTCCCACTGTTTAGTACGAGCATTAATGATCGGACTGGCCAAACAGAGCTCTGGGAATCCGAGCAAGCGCGCCACAGGTGTGTTTCGGCTGACATCCCTCCGGAAAAAAAATGAAATTAACTTCTCAGCTCAACGGGCTACAGTTTCTGCAGAAGGAACCATTGTGGTCTTTGGCGAGGCTTGTTTTGGTCAACACTTCTTAAACGACTTACATGACATCACTAATGTTTATGTAATCACATGAAGCGCAGTAAATAAGGATGTAAACCTAGCTGCATATTTTACACTCAGTTATTGGGGGAATGCTTGTGGACCAATGAGCTGAAATGCATTCAAGGGCCAGATTTCTATCTGTCTCTTACGATGTACTGCAAAGCTAGCTGTGAAACTTTACACAGACATGTCAGGTCTTTGTCCTACTGTAATGGAGCACATTTAAATTCGGAAACGATAAAACAAGAGGAAAATGTGCCATTTTTTTTTCTTGAAAGTTCTTGTTCTTTCTGTTTTTTCCTGCTGTAAAGTGCAGTAATTCCCACTCTGTAACTGGAGGCAACTAATATTACAGGCTCCCCTAACAGTACAGGCCATTTTAAGCTTTGTGACAAACATTTGCTTTCTGACAGCCATGTTGCAGAGACGCTACGCACTGAAAAGCACCGACATAACAGGCACAATAATACCGTTTGAAAACTCCCTTCTTTGCCTTCCAACGCGTATTGTCACATGAAACACCACGCCGTTGCTTTAAAAAGTATCGGAACTGACAAGAAGACATCTTACTTTTGTATGTACACAAAGTTCGCTTACATCCAGCTGGTGTGTTTTCCCAGCATCCCCTTAATCCTCTTAAAGTTCCGTCTTTCTTCCACACCTGTATCGGGGTTGCCAAGCGAGGAGGCATGTTCAAAGGAGGCGGGGGGGGAGGGTGGAGGGGGGTTAGGTTGGGAGGAGAGGGGGCGGGGGGGGGGGGGGGGTTGGGAGGAGAGGAAGAGGTTGAGCACCTCTCCTTCCCAGCATGGTGTCTTTTTCTTCTTTTAGGCGGAGCGTGTCACTGGAAGCAAATGAACTGCTCTCTGTCATTACAGTAATTCCCCAGCGTTAGCGGCGCGACGCAGAGCCATTACGGCAGGTAATACACCGGCGCGCTGTTCCGGAATACGTGTGACGGAGCATAATGAGATGAAAGCCATGGCTGCGATGTAAACACGCGAAAATACAACATCAAAGCAGCCCTGTCTTCCCCCCCCCCCCCCCCCCCCCCCCCCCCCCCCCCCCCCCGCGCCCCCCCCCCCCCCCCCCCGCTCCCTCTTTCATGTGGAGGTGTCAGTCCGAAACGGATAACAATGCCCGCCGAAAAAAAAAAACTGCCCCTCTCTCAGCGGGCAGCTCCAGAAACGCCCGCGGGGCAAACGTTACGCGGGCGGGCGGGCTCTGGGTTCGGAACCGCCTCGCCGCGCTGGTCGAACTGGACCCCGATCCTTTCCCGTCGCGGTTCGCCCCCCCCCCGGGGCACCCCGAACGCGAGGCTCGTTTCCAGCGCCAGAGGTCAGGATAATCACTCATCCCGTAAACAAATTCTCCAACCGCCGGCAGGTTAATGTCGGAAAATGAGGTGGCGGCTCGAATTATCATCATTATCAATGCCTGTTTATACGTGTCGCGGGAAGGAGCGTTGTCGAAAATTGTCACGTCCATCATCGCTTGATACATTGGACACACGGTCGGAGAACTGTCAGGCCCAATTACCGCCACCGAAACGATGTGTGAAGGGCACACACACACACACACACACACACACACATACACACACACACACACACACACACACACACACACACACACCTCTGCTGTCTCACACACATGCTCACACACGTGAGTTCACGCACACGCGCTCACGCTCAAGTACACACGTACATGTAAGTGCAAATGCACACGGGGACACATGTTCACACACACACACACACACACACACACACACACATATACACATGTACACATCAGTGCAAATGCACACGGAGACACACTTTCACATGCACACATATACACACATACACAAAAGTGCAAATGCACACGGAGACACACATTCACATGCACACATATACACACATACACAAAAGTGCAAATGCACACGGAGACACACATTCACATGCACACATATACACACGTACACAAAAGTGCAAATGCACACGGAGACTCATATTCACACACACACACACACATATACACACGTACACAAAAGTGCAAATGCACACGGAGACTCATATTCACACACACACACACACATATACACACATACACAAAAGTGCAAATGCACACGGAGACACACATTCACATGCACACATATACACATGTACACAAAAGTGCAAATGCACACGGAGACACACATTCACATGCACACGCCCATATACACACCTATATTGACACACACATACACACGCAAATGTGTACACACATATGCACATGTACTTTCCATCTATTTAACTTTGTGCGGTTAGGATTTTATTTTACTTCATTTTTACTTTTTGTTGCCTAGAAAAAACAGGAAGTGGATTAAGTAGACAGAATGAGAGGTGTGTGCTTATCTGATGTGAGGTGATCTCTGCGGTTTTTGTCAATGATAGATTGCTCTATGTGAGAACACATCCACTCCATGGTGAGTTGAACGAGCACTTAGGGCTTGACACCTTTTTTAAAGGAGGGATGCTTGCAGTGTATGCTGCAAGTTAAAAAAAAGAAGCTAATTAAACAGCCACTTTTATGCATTACATTGCACATTGGCAGAACAGGCAAAGGTACCAAGAAAAAAAAAAAAAGGTTCAGGGTAAGAGATGCAATGAATTTTGCCTAAATGTGCAGCGTGGACAGAAATAATGAGGGTGCCAGTATTGCATTACAAAGAATATCACTTTCATTGGAGGTGTCATTTTCAAATCATCAAATAATATATAATTGCCATCAAAGAAAGAAGGTGCTATAAGGTGCTATACTACGCCAACGGAAAGGGGTTCTGCGTAATTTAAGGCTTGAGCAGACTAATGGTGCTAACATAAACAGAATGTATTGGGAGGCTTTGGTTATTCTAATGCACACAAATCTGCGCTATTGATTGGAGCATTTGCTGGAAAAGGTTTTCAGTAGGCTGAGCGGGACTTAGCACCGTGTAAATAGTTGTTTTATGTTGCCATGTTTTTCATTTGCATAATGTACAGCCAGGGACTGCAAAGATGGGGACAAAGCCTTGCTATCAGCTCACACAAAAGGAGAAACAGAATGACCCCCTCTCTACTCATTTCAGCCCAGTGCTCCATTAGTATTAGCATGTACAAAGACGCACACACACACACATGCTCACACAAACATACACACACCTGCACATACGCACTCACACACACACACACACACAAACACACACATCTGCATGTACACAAACACACACACACGCATGCAAATGCACACACACCTGCACATACACATGCACACGCATACACAGACACACACCTGCACACACACACACACACACGAGAATGCACATTATATGAAATTTCTAGGGGCCAAAGAAAGGCAGCTTGCTGATAAGGCAGCTGATCATGAACTCCTGAATTTTGGAGCAGGCATAGCACTAAGCATTTCTATTATGCTGCTAAGCACTTCCACACTGCTACGTGATCACAACTAATATTGTCCTGCACTATAAGATATAGGTAGCCTCCAGGCCTGTTTTTCCAATGCGATTGTGCAGCTCGGCTAGGAAGTAAATTGAATCTTGGGGCCTTACGACGACCTACACCCCACCACACTATTATCTGAAATGGTAAGCACCACCCCGCCATTGCCTGAAACGATTTCTCCACTGAAATGAATCCACCACACAGTAAAATCTAAGAAGACCATGGCCCCCCACCACATTAATGACCAACACACCGCCACGCAATTATTGGCCTATGAAATGGTCAATGTCCCACTATTTGTTAATCTGAAATGGCACCAGCTGGCAATGACATGACCAGTATTCAGTTCTGGACCATGTCAAACATCACTGCACCAAGGGCAAGAGCTTTAGCTTTCATTCACAAGCCCATACTCCACAGATACGTGGTTTTAGCAGCAGTGCAATAGTCATCATGAGATCCTGATGTAAATCTGCAGAGCTGATTATGGGGTTTCAGTGGACATCGCATAATGAGACGTCTATGGTTAGGAGGCAGGCCAGGTTGGCATGTCTCCAGAGGCACAGGCATCATCTGAGTACATTACAATATGATATGAATGCAAATGAAAGTTCTCTGAGTGTGTTTCCTAGTGTTTTTTTTCTGGTCTTTTTTTGGAAAATGGTTTCCTGATATGTGGCATTGGCATGGAGCGGGTATGCTAAGGATCAGCAGTCATATGGCACTATACTCTCCTTTTTATTGGAAAACACAGGTTGTGGCTGAATCAACCACTTAACTACTGCATCTTTAAAATATGTACCGTGTACTAAGCATACTGTTTAGTGCATACATTTTAGTATGGTACAGGTACTATGTGAGAAATTTCCTCCATACTGTTTTCCAACCGTACTGTGGAAGTGTTGCAAGACATTCTGTACTTGCCCAGCCATGCTCACATGAAGCTGCCCGTCATATTTAAGGGACCAAAATGGTCGCTGGGAGCGCACTTAAAAAGTATATACTCAGTGAAATCCAGAAATAAATATATCATCCTGGGATTTAAAGTACACTACATTTAGAGAAAAATTTGCCTACTTAACAACTTTCTCATTCAGTGCACTCAACTATACTCAATAGTAGGCAAATGCGCTGATTAAAGACAGTCTTGGTTTCCCAGCATGCTGCAGTGGCATGGGATGGGTATGCCAGGGTATTCACCTTTGCCGAGGAGGGGCAATCACTTCCTTGATTGCCGATGTAAACTGTAGTTATTACCTCCCTTACAAAAAAACGGCCCGCTTCTGTCTGATGGATGACATACGTACTCAGGCTACACATGAACAATAGCAGGCACATGACTATTGTGCAACGAGATTGAGATGGAGTTCAAGGTCATGCCATAAAGAAGACCTCTGCACTGGTGCTGATGAAAAGGGCTTCGAATAAATGAAATTTTATACACTTGAGTTGTTCTGAATATTATTTATTCTTGTTCTGTTCGTGCGCTCAATCTACTGTTCACAATTTATAAAATCTATTCTACCTTCCCAGTCATTTATTTTAGTTCATTGCAGTGTGGCACACTTCATTCAGTTTAAAATCAAATAGAGTGAATTCGTGTTTAATCTTGTTTCCAATTATGTCATAATTATAATAATGATTTGATTGGAGTAATCACCAGTTGTTTTATGACATTGTGAATGGAGAGGATTCTAGATATTACGGTGACTGAGGCCCATAACCTGATGTGATTGGGCAAATGGTGGCTTCACCCTTTAAGTTGCAAGATCACAAATATGTTATTGGAATGTTCTCAACTGAAATCCAGAAAACCATTGGTTAAAATGGTTATTGTGATGTAGACAATTATAACAAATTGAGTGAGCTTCTTCACACAGACGAGGGCAAGATAAAGCTTTTTTCTTTCCTACAGCAACCTGAACTACATGCAATACAACTAAACAAGTAACACACATCATCTGAATGTACTGTTAGTGCAGTCATGAGATGTGTTAGGCAGAAACAGATTCTAAGACAATGACGCATGTGAAAGACGCAGTGACGCAAGGTCACACAGAGGTCAATGGCGAAGAGTTGGATGAGATATTGTTGCGTTTGCCTTTGCATTTGTCCATCACCTCAACTACTGTCTCCCGGCGGCACACAAAATGGCCAAAAAGTACTTGGAGCAGACAGAGAATGCTGTGATGCCTGGGATGCATGATGGCTTGCCTTGAAATTGTCTGTACGACCGGACGAATGATGAGGACCGTGTCAATCAAGCGGGCAAACTGCTCTTCACTTAGACGTGGAGTAAAAAGGGCAGCAATCATCCAGATACCGGTCAAGGTCAGCCTGTCAGGCTGGATGTCGGCCCCCGACAATGATGCAAACCTGAAGCTCCCTCCTCCTTCCTGTCTGAGGCTCTAAGGAGAAACCACGGCAACGGGATGTATGCTGATGGCGAGCAGCAGTAGGGGTGTGCTTATTAAATAATATAAGAATATAAAATACACACTGCGTAAATGTGGAGTGGAAAAACACCAGAAGCATCAACGTGTGTGCTCGCCCAGGAGCAGGTTGCCAAGGACCCAGGTCCCCCATTATTTATCAGGAACATGTGGTATACAATGTATAAGAGAGAGTGTGAGGGAACGCTTGGCAAGACGGTGTCGTGCTGCTCTCTTGTGCACGTAAAATAAAGTATCCTTTGCTCTCCTTGAACTGCATTAGTCGGACGCCTCTCTGAGTCCTGCTTTTTCACGGACCGAACGCTGGACTTCTCTAGCAGAAATTAGCTAAGCTTACACTGAACCTTTTTTGCCTTTGGGAAAGGGTTGCAGAGTAATGTCAACATGCGCAGAGGCCGCTCTCTTGTGTACTGCGTTGCGCAGTTGTGGCAGAGAATGCGTGTGGTAGCAGGGTTGAGGCCTTCCTCAACCCTGCCCTGTGGTCCTTTCGTCAAGATCTGTCCTGACACAATCCCCCTTTGTTCCCAGTAAAACAATTTGGAGCTGGATTCTATGCAGTTCGAGATTTGGACACAGCTGGAACAACCACTAGGGGTGGTTCCACATTCAGTGTGGTTGTTTCTGGGGCCAACAATACTTTGTCTCCACTGTTTGTCACCCAGAATATGCTCAGTCTATGGCAATGGACTGGAGGTCTCTTCACATAAGTAGGTAAGAAATGTTTTTAAAATCGTGTTTAACCTACCGGAATGACCTTTACATCCAAGGGAGTGTCATATTATGTAGGATGAGATCAAAGATCAAAATACTACGGGACACAAGATATTATGCATTTTGCACTTTTTAAATTATTATTTTACACCTAACACCTTTGTCAGCCATATCTACATTCCTCATAATTTAAACCATTATGTGCCCAGTTATACCAACATTTTATTAACTTATTGTCCAGTGAACTCATTCAATGGAACTGTTGTGCAGTCGTTTTGAGAAAGGGCCATCACAGGTATTCTGGGTAAAATATTAATGGTCCTATAGCTAAAGATATATCTTCGAAATTGTTGCACCTGTCTGAGAAATGTGTCTCATGAAATGTGCAAATGCAGTAATATGCACCTCTGCTCTGGTCCACTAATGGTGTTTCCAACCATTTTGTGTTTTCCTCTAATGCAAAAATCATGCACAGTTATGTAAATAAAGAAGAGTGGAGATTTGTGCTAAAACCTTTAAAGTAAAATTTATAGTTTTCGAAATGTCAAATGACTTTTTAAAAACGGCAAAGTAATAATTAAGAGTGGTCATAAAATATGATGAATAATGCTGGTAAGCAGCATGTGAGATACCTTTAAAATCATAACCGAGACATTTGTGTTATGAAGGCATTGTTTATGTCCCTACTAAGGGAACATTCAGGTTCTTAGCTCCCCAAGCTGTCAGGAGGTAGAGGGATTCTTAGATTTAGGGGTCAGATGGTGAATCTTTTCAGTCCTTTGAAATAATGGAGTCAAGAGCACCCAAGATTATGAACAAGCTCCTGAGATATCAACAAGCATTAAGAAAGGCATTGACCTCAAGATGGTTGAACACGGCAAGCAAAGAGGAACAATAAAATATGTTGTGTGTGTGTGTGTGTGTGTGTGTGTCTGCCTCTGTGTGTATGTGCATGACAGAGAGAGAGAGAGAGGGGGAGGCAACAGACAAAGGATATTATTCACTACTGTCTGTAATATAATTATGATTACAAGGCCTGGGGGAATGCAGTTAGGGCGAACACACATCAGCAGCAATGACAAGGATGTGAGACACTGAGACAGTGATTAGTGATATCTCCTTGGGATTAGTGGTTAGGTCAAGCAACTGCATGAATCTACTCCCCACCATTTAATGTAAAAAAAATAAATATATTAATGTTTACTCAAAACCGAAGAGGTTTCAGCCCAGGAAAAGCAGTTTTTCTGTGCAGTTCAGGCAAAGCCCCCCTCCCTCCCACAAACCCTCCCATTAAAAGTCCATCCACTACAGTTGGGAGTCCAGGGCCCTGACCTGTTCTCAACATTATGCTTAGGAAAAGCCATGTTGCCTCGCTGCAAATCCACAGCTTATGAGAAGTACCGACGGGCCATTGTAGATGTCATCCCCTCATTCTTCACACATTTTCATTTCGTGATTGTCTGTCATAATGTGACTGTCTTTCATTCGCGAGTTATCTGTGGCTGTTATGTGCTCATATCAGAATAGCATGTCTCTTCCTGTTTCTCCCCGTGCTTGATGCGACCAGTAAATGGCTGTCATCTGGAATGAATAAATTCTGCCTCAGGGGATGCACACATACAAAAAAAAGGAGCTAAATTGTATTCAGACATCAGAGAGTGTGACTGATAAATAAAGCAGCAGCCAGTGTGAAATGAGGCTGGTCCTGGATCAGTGCTTGTGTATGGAGAGTGCTTACAATGAATAAAGCAGCAGCCAGTATGAAATGGTAACAGCTGATCCTAGATCAGTGCTTGTGTATGGAGAGCACTTGCAATGAATAAAGCAGCAGCCAGTATGAAATGGTAACAGCTGATCCTAGATCAGTGCTTGTGTATGGAGAGCGCTTGCAATGAATAAAGCAGCAGCCAGCATGAAATGGTAACAGCTGATCCTAGATCAGTGCTTGTGTATGGAGAGGGCTTGCAATGAATAAAGCAGCAGCCAGCATGACATGGTCACGACTGATTCTGGATCAGTGCTTGAGTATGGAGAGTGCTTGCAATGAATAAAGCAGCAGCCAATGTGAAATGTTGGAAGCTGGTCTTGGATCAGTGCTTGAGGGAATAGTCAAAGATTCTATCAATAGCAGAACAGAAGTGGTAAAGGGTCATGGGCACTGCAGTGGGAATCAGAGAGGGGGAGGGGCTAATGGGAGGGGGTAGTAAGCGGAGGGGCTTACAAGGAAGAGGGGAGGAGCTTACTGAAGATGTGAGCAGGAGAAAGAATGAATGTTCGTTTTTTTTTTTTTTTTTTGACAAACGTACGGGTGGTCCGCTATGCCATCTGCTTCTGACATCTGGTAAGGTAACCCGTCAGGTAAACGTACCGAAGAAACTTCCCCGTCAGTACAGTAGAACCAGACAAACATGGCACAGGAATGTCACGGGTTGACAGACGAGGCATCTCGCGGGCAGCTGTCACGCTATCTGGAACGAACAGAAAACACGAACATCAGGAGCGCACGTCCGCGCTCTGCTGAACAGAACAAAGGAGTTTGAAGTGACGATAATAAGCACACAAACAGGGTATTCCTAATTTGGAATAGGAATATTTTGGGGCAAAAAACTGTGGGACTCATATATGCGCAATGTATGTGGCTCTGGAACTGGATGGCTTTCATGCAGGACATACATTGAGCATAGATAATACTGCAAGAAATCTCCCCGTCATTTTTATGTATTTTAATACAGTATTCAGTATACATATTTTCATGGAAGTATGATTGCAGATCTGAATGTGTGTGTGTGTGTGTGTGCATGTTTCTGCGCATAATCAATATGCAACTATCTGTACACATTTATATAGAGCTGTCTCTCATACTGTAAATGAGAAACTAGTAATAGCCAGTAAATGAATATATATAGTTTAAACAAAGTGACATGATTAATATAAAGGCATTTATGTGCGCATGCAAATTTTTGTTGCATTACACAAGATGATGTAGACTGAAAGGTGTTGACAATATGTCAATTAGTCAAATATAAACATATGTATATGTACTGTGCATATTGAAGAAAACAATTGTCACACTGTCTTTTTCAAAGAATTTTTTTTTTTTATGTCTCAAATGACTAACATGACTTATGTTGCAGTATGACTAACATAATTATTTTTAAATAATATCAAACTACACCCAGTAATGGAAGGATCTATGACATAAGTAATTATTTGCGCTAATTATTTAATTATTGTTTTCAAATGTAAGTTTGTTTCAGAAGCAAAATTACCCCATCATATTACCTTCTTGTCGTTAGATAACTCAAATAAAAAGTCATTTATTGTTGTCGTGGCTGTCTGTGTATGTTTACTTGTGCAGAAAGTTCTTATCAGAGCGCATTGTACAGCGCAGACGGAACCTCGGTACCCAGGAAAGTTGCAGAATAGAAAAGGGAGGGAACAGAAGATGAGAAGAAGAGAGGTGAGAGTGAGGTTGGAGTCTGGGAAAAGGGAGACGAGATGAGAGAAAGGGAGAGAGTGCAGAGGAGGCTTAGAGGAGGAGAGGACTGCAGTCTGTAGGGTTGAGTTTTTCTTTCCTGCAGAAATGTAATACATTATTGATAAATGACTATGCTGTGGGTTGTAATTTTTAAATATATTTCACTTTCTCCAGAAAATCGCATACGTCAAACCTTATCATTTATGCTGAATATTTGTTATTCTAGTATCTGTGTAACAATATACGTCGTTTCAAAGTTTGCTGCAAGAGTCATGATTATTATGTACAATCTCAGGCTGTTTACATTTTAGTTTTCGAAGGGGGATTTATGGAGAATTGCATAAACAAAAGCTCCAGCGGAGTTAGAGAAGCAGAGTCTTCTGGCTGCCGGGGCTGCAGACATGCAAGCATCCCGCTATGATTAAGCTTTCACCGCGGAGATAATGTTCCGTACAGACGCTGAGGTAAACCGCACACTTAGTCTCTCTCCAGGCCTGCGCTCATCTACCGTAAATCCTGAATATTCCTGTATTTCAGAAGAGTCCACCCTCCCACCTCTGGACACCTGCTCATAAACAATCTCTCTCTCTCTCACACACTCTCCCTTTCTCTCCCTCTCTCTCCTGCCTCTCTCTATCTCTCTCTCTCACACACACTCTCCCTTTCTCTCCTGCCTCTCTCTCCTGCCTCTCTCTATCTCTCTCTATCTCTCTCTATCTCTCTCTCTCACACACACTCTCCATTTCTCTCCCTCTCTCTCCTGCCTTTCTCTCTCTCTCTCTCTCTCTTAAACACACAAACATACTTTCACACGCAAGCACAGTTGCCCGCTCTAGCAAAGATGTACATACTCACTCACACACACACACTTTCACAAATGCTCACACAAATTGGATACACACTACAGCTGTATCCAAACCCGAATACTATGTTTGGAAATACACAGACACGGCACTATATTGAACATATTGGGAAGATCTGATTAGTCGCGGAAGTGAGCATCAAATGAAATAATGGTAATTTGCTACGCACAACTACCTGTTTTAATGTTTTAATGCATCTTGGGAAACACTGACAGATACATTTGTTAAATAGCAGTGCTAGCCAAACAAATATGCAATCCCCCCGCCCCTTTCAACAGTTCATCAGTTTTCTGAATATGAATACAGATGCAGATCATCATTTTGTTTGGTTAATAGATATGGATGCTGGTAATATTGTCTTCACACACCCCTAGTACACACACACACACAGTCATAGACACATATGCTCGCAGACAGATACAGACGTGCATTGACGAGCACATACTTGTACACAGATATACTCACACGTACAAATACTAGTGCTCACACTGATACACACTCTTAGGAGAACACTCACATTCACACAAATACACACCCATCACAGGAAGTAAACTGAGACAAGACTGCATGTACAATTTTGTCCACCTACACACTGAATACCTATACCCCTCCCTCTCCCTCTCTCTCCCCCCCAACAAAGAAGAGAAATGTATTCAGAATCAGTAACCTTTGTTAATTACACAGGCCTGTAATCATCTGACAATGTCAGTCTCTTGCTGTCAAATGAAAATTTTTACAACTCCCTTTTATCTCTAATTTTTCAGTTTGAAATTTCAATGTCCTTTATTGCCAGGAAAAGCACACGTTCTTATGCCAAATCACAAAGTAAGAAAAAAGGTATAATTAACTAATTTCAATGGTAAATTCTGTCTCTTTCTCTCTCTCTCCCTAGTCCTCTCTCTCTCTCTCTCTCTCTCTCTCTCTCTCTCTCTCTCTCTCACACACACATACACGCACATAGATACACACACACACACACACACACGTGCATGCACGCACGCACACACACATTCACCGTCTCCCCTTTGCCAGGTTCTTCTCTCCAGTGGCTGTAATGTGTTCCGGTTTGATCCCCGGATATAAATTAAAGCCATATAAAACCCAAATAATAATAATAATAAAATAAAGGTTGGCGAGGTGTCATCACACGTGCTTTTTTTTAAATGGGAGGGAAGTGGCATTAATTTAAAATTCCTTTGGCTGCTCTGACAAGGCATTTCTCAGGAAGACAAATGGCCAATGGCTGGTGCCTGCCAGTTTAAAGATATTACACAACCCAGGGAAGGTTCGCTCCAATCAATCTTGTCCCTCCGCCCAGCACTCTAAAAAATACACTTTCTTTATTTTGTTTGATTTCTTTTGGCCTCCAATTTAACTCACTGTCCTCTCTCCCATGTTCTCCTATGCCTTGCGGGTGTGTGGGTGCGTGTGTGTGTGTGTGTGTGTGTGTGTGTGTGTGTGCGTGTGTGGGTGCGAGCGCAGTCGAGTGCCTGCATTTGTGTTCTGTGGGCGTTTTGTGTGTGTGTGTGTGTGTGTGTGTGTGTCTGTATGGGTTTTTTTTTTTTTCAATGTGCGCATTCATGCGTGCGCGTGCCAACATTATATTAGTTTTTGCGCGTGCGATTGTGCATGCATGCGTGTTATTTGTGAATTAGTTGTTTATGCGCGCGAGTGTGTTTTGCGAATGCGCGCCTGCATTTCGGTGTGCGCTGAGGTCAGTTCAGATGGGCGGCGCCCTCGGGAGTGGGTCGTCGTGATGTGTAATAATTAGGATGTGAATAATCACTGGGGTGGAAACACTGCTTTGTAATTAAGCCCGTGTGTTCTGTATCAGAGACAAAACAAACCGAGCGATGCAGTCTCCTAAACACACATCACAGAGAGCCTCCGCCTCCTCATCTTTCACCTGTCCACCCCTCCCTCTTAAACTGCTCCCCTCCCATCCCCACACACGCACACAAGCAAACACACACACACACACACACACAGACACACACACACACATAGGCCTACTGTACCCTTTCTTCAAACAGGTATTTAGAACACGATGTCTGGCAGGACTAATTCATTAAAGACAAGCCTTCATCACTTCAGACAGCGAATGCCTTTCTTTTCCCTACTCCTTGAACCGCCATTGAATTTTGTAAAATGTAGTGTATGAGTGTGTGTGTGTGTGTGTGTGTGTGTGTGTGTGTGTGTGTGTGTGTGTGTGTGTGTGTGTGTGTGTCAAAAGGCACACCGGTCTTTCGATTCTCAGGCATGGTGTTGCCGGTGTTAAATGCTTCGGTGAACGATCTGGCTGTATATGATGCATTAAAAATGTGTTTTAAAAGATAATATGCATAAGTGGCAGTGAACGCAGATGTGAGGAAAGCAGGCAGTTAATGACAGTGCGCTACCATCCCATAGCGGGTGTTGCCCCGCGTTACTGTGGCTGTTGAGACGGATCTGTGCTTCGTCTTCCTCACTAAGTGGTAAAGCCCGGGCCCTGCGGTGTCTGCCATTGTGCCAGAAACAGTTAAAACGCTGCCTGCTCAGCAGACCAGGAAACCTGATCCTGATACATAAAATAAAATAAAATAAAAAGTTCCTCCCGTGCCCTGCGTTACACATGGAAGTCACATGACCTGAGAGAACAACCAGCCTTTCCCATTACCGCCGTGAGCGGGTTTTAAAAGGCTCCCACGCTGGGGGCGGGCGGAGTGCAGAGCGGGGGGGGGGGCGGGGGGAGGCGTGACACGCCGCGACATTACCGCGGCGACGCGCGGTGACATGATGGAGGGATGACGGAGGTGCGAGAGAGGAGTTATGATCCCCTCCGTAAAGAGCGCCATTATGTTTGTGACGGGAGAGGAAGCGCTGCTTCAGAGAGCGACTCCCGAGGGATCAGCTGGGATAGACACTCATCCTTTCCATCTCCCGCTCTGCTCAGACCGCTTTAAAACCGTAAATTCCATTCTTTTACGTTCTCTTTCGCTCTTCATCTTCTTTCTCTCTCTCCGGCTCTCTCTCTCTCTCTCTCTTTCTCTCCATTACACATTTTTGTCCCTTCCCCCACATCTCACACTATCTGCTTGTCTACATCTTGAAGTCCTTCACAAAATGAATTGTTGGTGTGTGTTCCATTCAGTACATTAAAAATCTTTGCGATCGCTTAGTAAATTCTCTTACCCAGAGCAACTTAGAAAAGTGCAGAACAATGGTAGTCTCGGGAATAAAAAAGTGTGATAGCCAAGAATGCACAAAAGGCCCATTTAAAATCAATACGTGTATTGCTGGCCAGATAAGCCGACAATTAGTATTGTAAACAAAAGTAAATGCCACTACTTAGCTATCCTATCTGTACACAGCTGTGCCAATAACATTATTATCCCAAAAGGAAATCCGTGTACTTTCCTGCATGTTGCTGTAACCCACCTACCTCAGCTCTGGCTATATTCTGCCTAGCTCGTGGAGGGCAACTGAATGTAGACTGGTCTAAAGTGAAAAAATGCAATCCGAAGCAAAACAAAAAAACTTGTACTGGTCCTCTCCAGATACACAGAGTGTCTGGGGTGACTGAAATAATTCACCGGGGAAGGCACGCTCTCTGTTGACAGCCGTCTCCTCTCCTGGCTCGCCGTCCAAAATGGCGTCACTCTTTTTTTCGGATGCGGCGTTTCTAAATAAGGAGCCCGGACAGCGGTAGGCGACGCCACGTTCAGCAGTGGAGACAACAAAAACAGCAAGTTGATGTAACATCCGAATCTAGCTAAAAACACAGAGAGGACTACAAGCCAATAACACTTGTTTTCCTTGCTGTGTGCCTCCTGTTGTTGTTTGGAGCGAATTGATTTTTGAGCAACCTTCTGCCACTTCAGTTCAATGTACTTTTCTTTATTGGCATGACTAACTGTACATTTTTTGCAGCCAGTACATGAGCAGAGCAAGGAAAAAGAATCAAATACATACACTTAGCAATTAAGAAATGGTCAAATTAAATATTGAATAATTTGAATTTCTTGCTCTCTATCTATCCCTCCATTACCCCCCCCCCCCTCCCTCCTTCACCCCACTGCACATCTTCATTAAGTGGACTGGCACTCCTCAGTTCTTCATTAACTGACAGGTCAACTGTGGTGGTGGATCATCAATAATTTACTGTGACCCTCAAGGGACGGAAGGGAAAATGGCCGACGTGTAACTCATCGCCTATTGGGCGGCGGCAGGCGTCTCGCTACGCCCCTTCGGTTCCTTTGAAGAGCTCAGCTCTGGCGCATTAATGCGCGGCTCTTCCGTAGAGCCCCTCCGCAGAGCGTATCTGTTTCGCCGTTTCCTCAGAGCTTCGTTTTCAGAAGTGCGGCATCGGCTCCTCGTAAGATCTCCTCTCTGGAGCACCTCTGTTTCGGGCTCCTCCGTGGAGTTCCTTTTTTTCTGATGTGCTTCTGTTCGGGCAAACTCTAATGATCTGAGGAGATCTGAGGAGCTTGTCAGTGGAGCGTGTCGGCTTGGCTCCCGCTCCTCAGCGCTCTTCCGCGGAGCTGCACGCTCCTTTCAGACTCCTTCCCCTCACCTGGTAGAGCTCCTCATCTGGGTTTCACCGGAACGTGGACACGGAAAGTTCCAGAAGGCAATGTCTGAGCACGATCACCTACACAGATTTTTTTTTTTTCTTTCTTTACATTCATTATCCATGCATGCTAGAAGTTCTAGCGCAGTTCTTGCTCTTCTCCTCTCAACTATTTACCAGAACTGTTCTTCGGGGTAGTTAATACCGAGAGTGGAAGATCTCGCTAAAATCCAACCAGCCCTTAAGCATGTAATGTTCTCAACGATTTAGGCAACCTTTACCTGAACCTATAATGCGGTGTAAACAAGATCAGTATTTCATTCCATTGTTTGCAATTGACTTCTCCCCTTAGAGTGTGGCTAAATACAACCAGTGTTTTCCCTTTTTACCAATTGTTATCCATTATAAGTAGCCCAAAGCTAAAGGTGTTTTGGGGGGTTTTTTGTTGTTTGTTTTTTGTATTTTGTTTTTCTCTACACGACTGGCTAATGTCAATGGTTTAAGCATGGTTTTTATTAAAATTAAGATTTATTGCAAACACAGAGGTTTTACAAAAAAAGGTTACTGATGGCTTCGGGCATTTGAGCGGTGTAAATGAGGCGATGTGCTGGCTTCCTCTTCTATTTGCAGTGTTTTGTACCACTTTTCTGATTGGCTGCCTGTTCCTTCCCTGTTTCTGTTGTGTTAGCTGTGAGGCCGTGTGGGACAGAGCCATTACGTGTGTCGGGTCTTTCGTTTCTCTGAAACGACACCAAGTGGTTAGATACCCTTCCAAAAACTTGCGAAATGAAAAATCTGATTTCACGTTGCAGTTGACACTCGGAAAATGGTGAAAACTGCAGAACAGACGATTGCAGAGAGTGTTTGGAGGTACCGTGCGGACAGGTAACATGGCTGACACAGAAGGAGGATTACCCTTTTAGCGTTTGCACTCTACAAGAACTATATATATTTTTTTGCACTGGATTAAAAAATAGATTAGAATTCATTTTTAATTTAATTGTTTTCTCTTTCTCTTACACACACACACACACACACACACACACGTCTAATTGATAAGTCAATCTAGTGCATTGATGTAACAAAATATTCATAAAATTGCACACAATTAAATTAAATATGAAAACACCATCAAAAATAAATCTTTCTGTGTGGAGGTGACTCTTTGTCAAAGCTTGGAGAAATGGTACTCACAACAGATCATGAATGGCCAATTATAAATGTGAATGTTTCCTCTCTCAGAAATCTTTATAACTAGCACTTATATTGGACAGGTCAGTTTGCTCTGTGTGTGTGTGTGCGCGCGCGCGAGCGTGTGTGTCTGTCAGCCCATTACATGCGCAGTTGGTGTTTATTTGCGAACACTGGGAGACCAGGTGCTTATCTACTGACCTCTCTCTCCTGTACACCGCGATATTGGTGACAGAAGATGGGCTGCCCGACCGACAGCCGTGTTTAAAAGTGGAAAAAACCATTGATCTCTGCTCCGGAGGAGGAGGGGGGAGGGCGGAGGGCACAGACAGAGGCGAGCGAGGGAGGCAGTGGAACCCGAGGATGAGGGAGAAATACACACACAGACAGCCCGAAAGCAGATGGAGCCTTCTAATCATCTGGAAGCTGCATCCTGGTGCAGCTGTTTCTGCACCAGTGCCTGGATCTTCCCCATTAAGTAGAAGATTTGAATTTATTCTCTTAAGTGTGGGTGGGAGGGGTGGATTTGTAAAAAGTTAGTCTTTTTTTTTTCGTTGGGTGTTTTGAATTGTGATTTTTAAGGGGGTGGGGTGGGGGGGGTTATGGAGAGATTTGATGGGTCTGACAGTTTAATTAGTTTTTGCAATCTCTGGTGATGGCAAAAAAAGAAAGTAAGTTTTTTTGTGTTCCTCAGAAGCAGAAGAAGCCACTGAGCCTTGCCTCCACAGCCCTGCAGGTCTCCAGGCACTCTAAGCCCGCTCCTTGAAGTACGTCGTGCGTACCAAATAATCTTAAAGGGACATCACAATGTTCGTTTCAGTTTTTAAATTTGTTTATTTTTGGCTGACTGGCTTGCGACTTGAAACGAGCGTGCGTTTCAGACGGCATTTTCTGAGACGCGTGTCACCCCCCATACCCCCCCGCCCCCCCGCTGTGCACAATATTTATTCAGCCGGTACCTCTGAAATCATTGTCTTTTTAGGTTTCGGCTCATGACTGTAAATTGGCTTTGCGGAGGGCGAGGTTGTGACAGGAAGCTGTTGGCGACACGTTGACGGCGATGGTCACGGTGGGCGCGTACGCCCCCTGGTGCCGCTCCCGGTCTCTTCCCCCGTATTTTGGGGCCCCTCCATTTAATGTCTGCTGGCGCTCGTCTACCCGGCAGGTCCTGTCGTCAGTGCTGTGCGTGTGTTCCGGGATCTTGCAGTCATCTTCAAAGACGCAGTGGCACGCTCCGACTCAGTCGCAAGCTGTTGCCTGATTTATTTAGTTGAATGGAGCGATCGATAAAGAGAGAAAGACAAAAATTGAGTTGAAATGGAATCTTTAAATTATATATATATATGATTTCGTTTTTCAGAGTGATGTTCTTATTTTCATTTATGTGGAGAAGATTCAGACAAAAAGCTGCTACCATAATAAAGGATTTAGGGATCACAACATAAATCTAGTTATGCACCTGTGTGTCTATGTGTGTGTGTGTGTTAGAGGAATGGGGTGGCTTTTCAGCTGGCAGATGCAAGAGGAGTATTGAGTGACGGCAGGGTCAGCCTCCTCATCCCTACTGCTTGCCTTGATCCCTCTCTCTTTCCTTCTTTCTCTGCCTTTGTCTCTCATTTTCTCTCTCTCTCCCTCTATCTCTGGCTCTCATTGCCCCTATCTCTCACTTACTCACTAGCTTGCTTTCTTTTGCTATCACTTTTGCTCTCTCTCTCCCTGCATGTTGGGATTGGATCTGTGGAAGATGGTGAAAGGGCTTCAGGTTGAGGGCCTTTGTGTCCTATGATTTGGCTTTTCCTGTTTCCCTTTTTTGTTTTTCACTGAATGTACATTTTTTTAAAAAATGTTACCAGAATGATCTGAATTGGCCTTGATTTGCAATTTGAGCTCTAGAAAGGGCTTAACAGCAATATTTGAATTCATCCTTGAGTTGCAGTTTGAGCTCTAGAAAAGGTTTAACAGCAATATCTGAATTGGTCTTGATTTGCAGTCAGAGCTCTAGATTAGGTTAGTTTTTATTGGCAGGGTCGTGGGATGTATCTGAATTTAGGGTAGTTTGTAAATTAGTGATGTTTATTCATGCAGCATGGAGAGGTACGGCCCCCAAAGGAGATCAGTTGTCACTCTCCAAAGCTGGGTAAAAATCTCTTCAATATATAATCAAATGCGTAGGATCCTATAAGTAAGGGTCATACAAGCTGATAAATAAGGTGAAAAACAAGTTTTAAAAACAGGGTACAGAGTCCAGTTTCTTAAATACAGTCATCAGCACAATTTTCCTGTTTTTCAAGCTGAGGTTGGAAGGTTTCGTTTGTTTTTGTCAGTCACATGATTACAAAATGTGTTTGTTAAACATTACTGACATATATGTGCAAATCGCTGCTTATAATATTCAATTTTCTGTCACTCTAAAACATCATGTTCTTTTGTTCTTAGCTTTCGCAGACGGCACTCGCCCCAACTGGGGGAACTGAGAAAAAGTGTGGCGTTTGAGTAATTGACAGTCGAAGAACGTAGAGTGGTGGTTACTGATGTGAAAGTGGGCTTGGTGGAGTGGGAGGCCAAAACTGTGATGGTATTATGAAGACGAAATGAGGGATAAAGATGGATCATTCGATGTTTCTGGTGGGTCTGAGTTCATTAGCCAACAAAATTATGAGCAAATGTTATTTGCATGAAATAAACTTCTTTTTAGATGAAATGCATGGAGTGACAGTAGAAATGTGTGTCTTTTTTTTCCTGACTTGGATTCATTTGTGGAATTTGAATCAAGGTTGCAACAGACAGTAGGCCATGACGAATTAAGTGAGAAAATAATTCTGCTTGAAAAACATTTTAGAAAAAGGAGGAGGAAAAAAAGAAATAAAGATGGATTCACTATCACATGGTTTGTGGTCTCTTTTTCTGTTTCTGGTTCCTGCTCTCTCTGGCTTATTCTCTATCACTGCGTGTGCTTCAGAATAGGCTCATTAAACATTAATGGCAGCAGAGATGTAGCCAAGAGAGCCATTCTCAAAGAGTTAATTCAGAATAAAGACTTTAATGTTACCTTTATACAAGAAAGCCACAGTGATAGATTCAGTGAGACTAGAGAAAATGGTAGGAGGGGGAACCTTCTCTAAGTAATGGAAGCAATGCCACCTCAGCAGTGGTTATTAATATACCATCCAGATCAGAGATTGAGAGAGGGAGGCTTCTGTTGGTAAAGGCAGCAATAAGTGGGTTGTTTTTGTTTTTGTTAATATTTACGCTCCCAACAGAGGGACAGAAAGAGTCCAAGGTGTCTCAGAAATATTTCAAGAGTCTATTGCAACAGTATGATGGTAATGTTTGTGTAGTCATGGGAGGGGATTGGAACTGCACCACAAGTTTTATTATGGATAAGAATGGACCCTCACACTTTTAATTGATATGTGTGTTGTGGGCCTGGATTAGTACTAGTAAGACAGTACACATGGGTCTAAGTTCTAGATGAGATGTTGAGTGGGGCTACTGTGGACTGGATATATCTAAGCAAGTGAAATCAAGTTTTTAACAATTTCATTGTGCCTACTGGCCTTTCCATCACTTGGTGAGTATTGACACCAGTCTAAATATGATGGTTGCCCCAAGGTTTTAACTAGCATTCCAATGCTAAGCTCCTCTTCTATTTATTTATACAGCTAGCTAGATCTACTTAGTTAATGTAAGATAATTTACTAAATGCATAATTTAAAACTAAGCAGTAATTAAGTATTGTTGCGGTTCAATAATGGGACGACTTTATAAAAAGTGCTTGTCATCTTTAGTCTCAGGCTAGTAGCTATCTAAAAATGGAGCCTCACCGAACATTTATTAAGTCCAGAGAAAGTTGCGCACGGGCAGATGTAATATTATTGTTTTGGTCTTTGAAACAGTCTATGTGTGATTCTCGTGAGAACATAGTGTGAAGAAAAAGAGAAGATAAATGTGTTTTCAAATTTCAAATCTCTCTCTCTCCCTCTCTCCACCTCGCTTTCTCACCACCCATCTTTGATGGCGGCTGTCTTTTCCATGTGTTCATGGCAGATCTCGGCCTTTCCCCTCAATATTTTAAAGCCGTGGAGATCGATGGTGGGGAAAGGTCCTGTGAGGAGACTGGACTGATGGCGCTAAAGATGCAGTGACAGCCGCTGATAATGTCCCGGACAGTCCGTCACTCAACTACTTCCACCAAAACAGACGCCCTCACCAACCACAGACATGATGCACCAAGTATTCCAACCCACCACCACCACCCCTTTCTCTGCCTCAGACATAATATATCGCCAAACAGACGACATAATCACACAAATATGCACGCCAGCAATGTGTAAGTGTGCACTGGCATGCGTACGCTCACACACAAATGTGCGTGCACACAATGGCCTGCACATACTCTGTCAGTCCATAGATTTGTCAGTGCATAGATTTGTCGGCAACCGTTGACCGGGGAACGGGTGCAAGTACAATAGCATCGGAAAAGCTATTCGCACCCTCTGAATACTGCACAATTAAAATAAAAAATAAATAAAAAACGGACTTAAAAAACAGAATTTTGAGGCTCATCCATATTTATGGCCTAACAAAGACCATTTATGCCAGGTCTGCACACACGAGCACAGGCGCATGCACACAAAGGAGGGAACGCACGCTGTCATGCGGTCGCATGCAAACGCGCCCACGCAAACTCGCAAAATGAAATCTGCAAACGCGCAAAGCTGATGCAGTATTAGACAGCAGACACAAGGACAGTCTGTAGGTATTAATACGAGACCATATTTCAATACACCCAGTTAAGATGTCAGATATTAATTATGCATGTCGCAGTAATGAGGAAACATTCCTAATTAAATGAGAGTAATTCAGTGTTATTTCATTCTGAATAGAGCATGAATACTTAATGAACGGCATGCTACCAATTAATACACTATGTTAGAATTCATGTGTATTACACCTCTCACTCTTTACCTACAACACAGTGCATTCAGCCATTCGGGGCACCGTATGTATCTACTAAAATTGGGCGAATGTAATTTTCAACGCTATACCCAAGTTATTCGTGGTCCCTTGCTGTTGACATATGGCACGCCAGTTGTGATAGCTCTGTCGCCAATCTATAAGCACGTCCGGAGATAAATAAACTTTCTGCCCATTATCCGGCAGATGGATTTTTTTTCCTCTCATTCACAATGCATCCCGATTCCTGCTTCCCTCCGTCGAAAAGGCTCAAGTGAGCAAAGAAAATTCTGCCCATTATAAAATAACAAGGCCCGTAAATATATACTTCCTTTTTTTTTTAACATTTGAAATGTATTTGGCCAGTTTTCGCTGTGCGCGATATGCACTCATTCGCGTGTAATTGTTGTCCTGCATTGAAACCCGGAGATCGAAACTCCAGGCACAATGCATTGTGTGAGTCAGCATTCGGTTTAATATGATTACTATTATTATTATTATTTTTTTTTTTACAGTGTCCCTGTCAGATAAAATAAATTGCTGAAAATAGCCATGATTTTAAAACACAAATTATGGGCCGATGCCGGCTGCGCGTTGATATTTCCGCGGAAAAGTTTTAGGACGCGGGGCCGCTCTTTGTCGAGAACGCTCGCTCGCTCACTCGCTCACTGAGCGCGGCGAGACAAATCCATTTGAGAAATGAATCCCGCCTTTGCAAAAGCGATGGGGGCGTGGTGGAGGTAAACACTTTCCACTTAGTTTGACTCCACCAATGGGTTGGCACGACTCACATCGTTTAGGGCGGAGCCTGTGGCCCTCGCGGGCCGAGGTTTGGCCATCCTCACAGAGGAGGTTGTAGTGGGTGAAATATTCTGGCATTTGAATGAAAGGAAACAGATATCATCGCCATCATCATAACCGCCATTGTCATGATCATCACCATGATGATGCTCATCATCATCATCATCATCATCATCATCCTGCAATTTCATGCATAATTAATTTAAATTCTCAAGCACATCTACAGCTGAAACTGGCATAACACAAACACATCTATAGCTGGAACTGGCATAACAGAAATAAGCTGTGAGGAATTTTAGTTGAACTTGTTCATCCTCATCGTCATCATCAGAGCTGAAGAGGCCTCGCTGGGGTTTTGGAAAAACACTGATTCACTGCAGCTCCAGAAATGCGTCACTCACAGCTTAGCAAGAGCCACTGATGTGCAGCAGGATCAGCAGTTTCTCTCTCTCGTTCTCTCTCTCTCTCTTGCTCTCCCTCCCTCCTTCTAACCTCCTTTCTCTTTCTGTCCCTCTCCCAGCTCCTTTCTCCTTTCTACTCCCCTTTCCCCTGCCTTCCTTTTTTCTGCCATCTCTTTCTCTCCCTCTTCCTTTCTCACTCTCCCTCGCTCTCCCTCCCTGCCACCCTCCCTCCCTCCCTCCCTCCCTCGTTCTCTCTTACTCTGTAGAGGGAGAGAGGAAGTGGGGAAATGGTTTCTATTACACAGAGCATTAGAAATGCAGTCCATCCACAGAGATGGCCCCCAGTGGATAATTAATCACAATACAACGTCCAAGAAATCACTGGCTCGCCTCCTCCCCCTCCTCCACTCTGACAGTGGGGAAGAGATGTCTATAGGAAAATCGATGCGCAACAGAATGCCATGTATAAATAATAAACACTAACGCTGACCAGATGGAGTGAGGGTGTTCTCTATCGCTTACTCTGGGGCACATCAATCCTGCTCAGAACCCCCCACCCCTCGCCTTCTCCCCCCCCCCCCCCAGCGCCACCCTCCTCCCCCCCCCTCCCCCACTCCCTTCAGCTTTGCCACACAGCTCAGCCACTTCTGCTGCCGCCCGTTCCCCCGGCTCTGAGCAGCCGGCCGCCAGGCTCCTGAATCGGGGGCCCGCGGAAGGGGAACGTGGGCGCGAACGGGGAACGCGGGGCCCCGTCGGGAACGTGGAAAGGTAACAGGGGTGTGAGAACGAAAAAAAAAAAAAGTGGGAACGAAGTGAGGCTCTGCGAAAAGTGAAACGAGGACTTGGTCCGGCGCTGAGAGGGAACCGCGGGGGAAAATGTGGCGGGACGGCGCGAAATTCCGAGCGTGAGCGCGAGAGCGTGGTGCACGGAAAGGGCGCGTTGGCCTCCGGCGGGAGAGCACGTCACAGAAGAGCTCTGTTGAAAATGTTAAATTTGATGTTTTCAAAATGCGCCGAGTACTTACGAATATGCAAAAGAACGGGAAGAGGGCTTCGGCGCTCCTAGAAAGGGTGAAGTCGAGAAAAGCATTATGAAGGTGCTCTTTGGAAAAAATCGGGGGGAAAAAAAACGACAAAATAGTGAATACAGCAAGTCCAAGGCACTCTTCTTAGAATAAAAAGCCTTTAGTGAAGGGCTAGTTCACAGCGAAACATTTTTAAAAAACTACACCAACATGTTTCGGCCTCACATGGCCTTCGTCAGGGCGTAACCCTGACGTACCTACAAATATGACTGAGCGCTTTAAAACCAAAACCATAAGTGCATTCTGAGAACCTCAACAGCGTATTCCTGTCAGGGTCACACAGGACCGTCCCTAGACTTTTGGGGACCCTAGGCGAGGAATAATTTTGGGGCCCTTCCGAAACTCTGGTACTTTCTGATTTTTCTGTTTTGACACAAATTTAAAAGGAAGGCAAGAAGGCGGGGCCCTGGGCGAGGAGGCGGGGCCCTGAGTGAGAAGGCGGGGTCCTGGAAAAGAAGGCAGGGCCTTAGGTAAGATGGCGGGGCCCCAGGCAAGAAGGAAGGGGCCCTGGCCTCAGTACCTGAGCTGCCTAGTTGGAGGGACGGCTCTTGTGACTCATCTTCCATTGAATGGAGAGCACCAAAATGCCAGTGATAAAAAAAAATGTTGTTTTTTTTTTTGAACAGATAGCTGTTTTTTTTCACTCCAGGTATTGTGCAAAAATGTTTTGTTCGAATACATGAATGCGAGCTTTGTCCGCGCTAGCGATACAGTTGTTTGAAGGTGAAGCGCACAAGGTCAGCTCTTTCAACAAGTGATAATGCACTGAATTGCTCTAGGTGCTAAGAATAGGGACCACAGACATACATTTGATCATTGCTCATATTTGATTATAAAGCATGTGTGTTTAGATTTGGACTGCAAATGTTTGATGCATAACAATGAATAATTTAACAAGGAAATAATTTGGCAGTTGCCTTTAGCAAAAGTGGGAAAAAAAAAAAACAATTTTGCATGGTAAGTAAACACCACAAGAGCTGGAGATTTTACAGTAAAATGTACAGTCAAATAATGGCTCAAGAACCTGTAAAATAAATCACATGGATTCATTAATATGCAAATACTTTAGAAAAATAAATACTTTAACAATATATTTTTTGATTTTTCCTGGATTGAACACCCTTGCACGCAGTCTCTGTCTAGTATAACACCATTGCATGTAATTTGCTATTTTGACACTCTGAGCAGAAGGGAGGTCAATGTAAAACACAAATTATTTAACAGCATTGCTCCTTAATGCAGCTACTATCTAGCTTATATGAGACAGTTGTAAACAAGGTGGAGAAAGTCATTTAACATGTTGATGTTAATGCCATTGGCTATATTGTTAACTGAATGTCCCCTAGATAATTGTGAAATCAAAAAAAAAAAAAAAACATATTCTGTGTCATAAATATCTAAGTACATGCATTAAGCAGCTACTAAATATTTCACAAATTGACACATGTAAAACGACAGAGCTCTGCTGAGAAGATATCAATTATCCGTTCTGAAATTGACATCAGTAATAGGGGGAAATTAACCATAATTATTTTCTCATTTGATTAATTAAATTTGTTTAGCTATTATTTTTATTAATAATGTGAGTAAGTTGGGGGGTGATGTTTGCAAGTGTGATGTGGGGCGGGGGGGGGGCAAGACTGCAACCTTGAGGTGAAGAAGGTCTCCAACATAAATATTGAAAGGATCAATAACTATATCATAATAAAGTTCACCTTGTATTTGGGGGGGGGGGGCAAAAAAATGAAACAAGCTTCACTTTTTTCACACAGTAACAAGTTATGACAACATATCACGGCTTGTGACAGATGCTATACCTGTATTACAATGTATTGGTGCAATTTTGTATGTTTCTTTTAATCATCTGTTGTGTAAGATTTACCACATATCACAGCAGTGTCATTTGTCATAAGCTGGAATAAACTGTAATGTTTACGGCAGGTCTTATGTCACGTTTATGGCAGTCTTATGTAGGCTTTATGGAGCACAGCTGTAAAGTAAAGCAGTACCTGTTTTAATTATGCTTCCTTGTGTAATTCTTTCCACATCAGTTCTGTTTTTGTATTTTCCATTCACAATCTGTACTATTTTATTTAAAAAATTGTGCGGAAATGCGCATCCGAAAATTACAGTTTTGTTTTATAATGTATTGGTAATATTGATGTACGACCATAAAAATGCAAATGAAAGTAACATCTCTGCAGGCTTCTCTGTATAATTCTTAGCCCATTTAAGACTGGCTTTACATTTTATCAAAGTCTTTGAATTGAATGCTGAGATTGCTGCACTTCCAGGTAAATTCTTCAGTGTGGACTTGGGGCGGGGGGGGGGGGGGGGGGGGGGGGGGGGGGGTATTTATTTATTTTATCTGACAACCATATGTGTATGCTACTTATGAATGGTAAAATGATATATAGCTGCACAAAAAAAAAGCACCCAAATATGCATTCAAATGCTTTAACTCTTTAGATACACAAGTAGATCCCTGAGAATTATCAATACAAGATATTCCAAATCAAATCAAATTACATGAAAGAAGAATTTTGTTATGAATATTGGTGAAAGTAGATGTTTGTTTAACCTGTCAGTAATTGTCTGGAATCTTAATTTTCCAAAAAAAAAAAAAAAAAAGATAAATTAAAATCTTATTTTTTTCCCCAGGTCTGGAGAGAAAGCCAGTGATCATTTGATAAATAATGAATGTGCCCCCGAGTCAGGCACTTAACCTGCCTTACTTCGGCTAAACATCGAGCTGTTTAAGTGGGTACAGTGTAAAATGCGAGCCATGAACATCCCCTTGAGAAGCTGAGCCAATACATAATGTAGTATCCATGTCTACACCATACATCATAGACATACTAGTGCCCTTCATAATGTTTTGGTTTATTTTTGCGATATATGTTTTTCTTGCTTCAGCTCTGTACTCCACAATTTTAATCAGACATTCACAATGTGGTCGAAGTGCACATTCTCAGCTTTTATTAAAGGGTACTGTAGCATCCCGGGGAAATGTCCTCTTATATAGTTCCAATATGTGTCGCTGCTAGGCCTGTTTAATGTTGCACATGTTTGCAGGGTCCATCTGTCAATCAACTTGCTGTCTGCCAACCATGGGAGGCCTGGGGATGTTCGTGTGCCAGGGGGGTCATCGTGGGGTTGGTGGGACGGGGGGGGGGGGTCGGAGCTGCCAGAAAGCTAATAGCGTACTGTTGCTGTGTTTTTTGGTGCTTTTTGGCTGATTTTTCTGCTGGGCTTTGGAGCACCGTTATGGCTGCTGTACCTGTGTTTTTGATGCGTCTAATTTGGCGTGTGCTACGGCAGTAGTAGGTTCTAAATAACCAGAGGATTGGAGAAACTATACGGCTCGCCTGGTCAATTTTAGCAAGGACGCTACCGTTTTTTTTTTTTACATATTTTGGTTTCACCATGTAGAACTTACAGCACATTTTATACATACTCCCCTCATGGGGCCATAATGTTTGGGAAAAATGGCTTCATAGGTGTTTCTGATTAGTCAGGCGTATGCAATTGCTTCCTTAGTGCAGGTAAAAGAAAGCTTTCAGTATCAAGTCTGGATTCTCGGCTTGTCATTGCCTTTGGAGTCTGTTATTGACCTTTGTCAATATGAGAACTAGAGCTGTGCCAATTTGTGGCAATGAAAAGCAGGCATGGATGTGTCAGTGACTACTTCATTAACAGAACCACAGTGACTACAATGCAAACCACTAGTTAATCGCAAAACCATGGATGGCCAGATAACCTTTGGGTAAGAAGTGCCTAAAAGAGCCTGCAGTGTTCTGGATAAAAGGTCTTGTGGACTGATAAGGCAAAGACTGACTTGTATCAGAGCCAGAGCGATGCCAAGAGCGAAGAGGGGAGGTCAAAAGACCTAAAGCACCCCCCCTCCCCACCCCCAGCTGCTTACTTGTATTCATTGATGATGTAACTGCTGATAGCAGCAGCAGAATAAATTCCGAAGTGCACAGAAATGTTGATTCTTCCTACAACAAATCAATGATTCCAAGCATACTGATAAGGCAGCGAAGGAGTTTTTCAATGCCAAAAACGGGAAAAATACTTGACTGGCCGGCCAAGTCATTCACCTGATCTGAATCCAATTGAACATGAGTTTCATATGCTGAAGAGAAAGCCTAAGGCAGCTAGCCCCTGAAACAAGCAGGAGCTCAAGATGGCAGGTAGCGTTTCAGCACGTGAAAGGTTTTCCATTCTAATCCTTTCATTGCGCTAGAAGCTGTGTGCACCACCTGAACAATGAGGCCATTGTGACATCACTGTAGCCTCACTTGGTTGTGCTCATGCAAGCAGACACATGTACATACACCTGCCCACACACATGCATACCTCACATATGCAAACGGGGACATGCCTTTGCTGGCTCATATGACACAACACACGCACACACACACACGCACGCACGCATGCGCACACACACACACACAAAACAAAAACAAGTCGGCACTATGCTTTCTGGCTTTGCCATTCCTGGTTCCAGTTCCTGTTTTTGCCAAATTCCAAGCTCTGCTTCACCAAAATTCCAGCTCATTTCTCCCGTGATAAATATATCGCTCTGATGTGAATCTACCCCATTGAGTTCGGTAATGAGATCCTATTATTTACCTTGATTTGCCTTCAACGCTCTCTGAAAACTGATAGCTGCACTAAATTGTCATTAAAGTGTTTTATTAAATGTCAACTTTTTAAAAGTCACAGCAAATACGCCGCTCAGATTAAATATCGACAGACAACACGATGCTTTACCGCCATGTTAAAAGTATTGATCGAGGCAATCTGAGGTGTATGAAATTCAAGCGTAAGAACCGGTGAAGAGCCCTCTGCTCTGGGGAAGTGCCGCTGACAGGTGCCAATCATCCTCTTCTCTGAGCATACAGAGTGAGCCGCCCTTGGACAGTGACGAATGGACACTGCAAAACTGCCCGTCCGAGGCGTCCATGTTAATGCCCGGTCCCTGTAAGGAGGAGGGGGGGGGGGGTCCTCTGTTTCCTATTTCAAAGATCTAGGAACCATCGAAGAACAGAGCAAGAGAACATGTTAATGTTCGCGGTCACACTGTTTCTCCCCCACAGGGTCCTACTGAGGTCCGGTTGAGGTTGTGTTCAGGTCACGGCGCTGTTGCCATAGGAATGGTGATTACTGTCCTCAATCCGCTGACATTTGAGGAACCCCCACACTCTGTAAAATAGGTTTATAGGTGTACGTTTATAGGTGCATAGGTGTCTAATTGAGCAGTGTGAGTACATCGGGTAATGCAACATGAATTAAATTTCAGAGAGGGCGTTCCATTTCGCCATGAGAGGGGATTCACCACTCTGTCAGTGAAATCTTTGATGCGTTGCCAAGTGAGTCTGTTCTCCATCTGTGGTGCACCAGACGCCAATTTCGACTGTGAAACTGATTTTCTCCTGATAACCTCTGAGAGAGAGAGAGAGAGAGAAAGAAAGAGAGGGAAAAAGAGGGAGAAATACTCTTTCAGAAATTTTGACACAGCGTTTCGTGCGGTACACTCTTTCTGATCCGGATGAATAAGACGGAGTCTCGCGAACCGGGATGCTTGTCATAAATCCGCGTCTGACGGTGTCATCCTCCTTGTAAGACAGGCCTGTCATACGCTGCGCCTCAGATGAATTGATTTCTCCCGGTTTGTTCCGCTCCGTCATTTATTTATTTATTTCGTTTTTTCTCTCGTTTCGTATTTAGATGGACCTAATGGGGCTGAGGCGGTGTTTGCGCTCTTATCTGGTCTGTGCAATGAGAGCATTAATGGGTCTCTGTGTAATTAACGCAAATTAATGGAAGAGATGCACGACTGTCAGAACAGAGTGGGCAGGGGAACGGGGAACGGAGCAGCTGCCTCGGGACAAAGCCGGTGGGTTTCGAGAACCTGACCGACGTCCACATGTTGTAACAAACAACAATACGAACACAATACCAAAGGGGAGGCGTGACTGTGCCTTTTTACTCCTAGTCCTGCATGTGTGTTTACCATATATACATTCCCATATTTTACTTCTCGGAATAACATTTAAAAATAGCAATAATAATAATAATAATAATAATTGAATGGACTTTTCTAAGAAGCAGCTTCCAAGAGCGGAAACTGCGTCTGTTCCCCAGCGAGGCGAGTTTGAAAGGATGAATAGACGCAGAGCGCGTTTGTTGGGCTCTTTGATTTGAACCCAGGCAGAAAAACCACTCCCGCACCCTTTAGAAAGAGCCCGTCCACACAGAAAAGGAAGCAGCGAGCACTCCCAGGCAGGGCTACACAACGGCTTTTCAGAGCGCCGTGATTGGGCCCGGACGCGTCGGCGACCTCTGCGGATAAAACAGACCGATCCGGTGGGTCCGGTGGGTCCGGATACATAGTTAACCTGGGTGGATGAAACTGGGGCCATGTACAGGTCCGGCGTGGCTGGATGCATAGTTAACCTGCGCGTATAAATCAGTGATGTAACATCTGATGTAGCTCTGGCTGGGGCTCCGGGGTCAGGGCCCTCGCGTTGCAGTGTTTCGGAAGCCGGGCTCGGTTAGCGGCGCCCGAGGCGCACCCCCCCCCCCCTTCCTGAAGGCCGATCGCCGGGGTCAGAAACCAATCGCTACGCCGCGCGCATCGCGGCCCACGTTCCGCATTACCAAGGCTAATGCGCGCCCCTCGGCCCACGTCCCGAATTACTGAGGTTTCGCAGAGGTCCCCGGCAGCAGCAGCAGCGGCGGCAGCCACAGGGCGCGCAGATGAAGACCCGCCCCCCTACCCCCCCCCCCCCCCCCCCCCCCTTCATTATGCAGGCGAGGAAGGCCCGGGGATCATTTCCGAAAGAAATAACATCCAGTTCAAACTTGTTCTTTTGAATACGGCGAACGTTTCTGCCTCCTTCGCAACCGCTCGTCCAGCTGGCCCGCCGTTACCACGGTGACGACAAACAGCCCGAATCCTGCTCCCTCCCTCATTCAAACGCTGTAATCCCGTTTTGCGCTGTGAATGCGCACATGATATGTGCGTATATATTTTTTTTTACCCCGCCCTGGTAACCGTATCCGAATTAGGAGCGAGGCGGATCGCGAGACGAATGCGCGGAGTTATCGATACGGATCGCGCGTCCCGAATGTCCGTTTAACGTCCGCCCGGGCACCAGGGTTTACCGCAGCGTCCTCCGTCCCGTCTCGCTGATTTAGATGCAAGGCTGTCCGTCGATTAGCTCCGTCAAACAATAAACATCGGAGACGTTTGAAACATCAATTACTAACTGTCCGTGCGCAGTTCCCCCCTCCCCCTTAATCCTCCCCTGCTCTGTTTGGTTTGAATTCACAATATTATTCTTCTTTCTCATACCATTGCATTTTGAGAAATTTGTGAAATACGCTCATACTTTTTTTATTACGATTTTTTTTTAGCACCCGTAGTTTTCAATCATGTTAAATCGCACACTGCTATTCTGATCCCTAATTGAAACGCATTTGAACACAAAGCGCATGTTGGTATCTGTCCGTGCAACACGCTGTGCCAATGCCTCAGCTCACGACGGAAGAAGATTAGCAGTGCGTTCCTTTCTTTCGGCCTTTTCGTTTCATTCGCCCCTGATGAAGGAGATCACCTGGGTCTCATTCCCAACTCACGTATTGACGCTTGGACAGAAGCCCTCAGCGTCTCTGTACCCCTGCTGCAGGCATCACTTGGCATCAATTTTTGACACCGTAGGTGTCCCCATAGACTTCAACAGAAACCCTCAGTATCTTCATGTCGACACCAAAGGTAAACACGTTGTACCGATGTCAAGGGTTAAAGGGAACAGTGTTCCCGAGCCAAGTATTGACACAACTGAAATTAAAATGTAATATGAATGTAATGATTAACGAGAGGGAAGAATTGAGACAGAAAAGCTTACTTCCTTCAGGACTAAGGACTGCATAGTAGAGATTTAGCTAATTTTATGACGTGTACCATTGAGCTGGATCACTGAAGAATCTGCTTGACCAGTCTTCAAAGGTTAGCCACAAGGATAGATGAAGGAACCGTAAGGAGGCTGTACAAAGGACATCTCCCCATTTTGGGAAATGGTACAAACTTTTTTAGCTGAGGCTCATGTTGGACAGCGCCATGGATGGCGCACTTCAGAGTCCTCCATGTTGGACAATATTTTGAACCGGGGGTACTCAACCCCAGGCAGTGTTGAGGACGACACGAGTGCAAGGCAGTGCCGTCAACACCACGGCTGAGGGCCCTCAACTTTCGATGGTACTATGGACATCTTACCTGCGCATCCTTGACCTCAGGAATTAATGAGGACCCCTTACCTGAGAGTCCTTGACAACTCACATCTCTCAGATCAGTCTCCTATCTCATAGCTGTCTGAAATTTGGTCTAGATAGCATTTTGAGTGTTCAAAAGTAAACCTGGCACTCATAGATCCATGGGATTCTGGTTTAATATTACTCTTGTTCTTGTGATTCACTGTAGTTGGTATGGATCCATGGCTCTTGTCTTCTTATTGTAGGGTGGCATTACAGAAGTGTGCCCCTTATCCAACCCCCAAGGGAAAACACTCAGACTGTGTTTACTGTGTTGACAGGGAGTCAGCAGGGTTTGATAAAGAGACAGCGCTCAGTTGCTCAATATCCTACCGGATCAGCATTATGTAAACCTTAGGTTCTCCATAATACAGAGTAATGATGTTTGTTATTGTTGAACAGTCGATGTTTGTGTCTTTGGTGGTGTGGCAAAGCGGGTGCTGAGAGAAATGCGGTTCCACCTTGCCCTCGTCCGCGCACGCACACACACACGTACGCACGCGCGCTCGCGCGCACACACACACTAACACACACACAAACAGCAAATGTAATTCAGAGCCTGAGAATCCACTTCTGTGCGGAGCTATACACACAGGGGTGAGAGGTTGCCGAGCGCTGCGAGCGGCTTCATTTAGAGAATTATTCCCTTTCTTTAGTGTCATTAGAGCTGGCTCCGGGGTAGCGAGAGGCACATTTATTACTTCATATACTGTAATGTGTCATTTTTTTTTTCCTCCTCCTTTCACAATTTCTCTCAAATTTAGATTTCCACATCAAGAGCGCCATGGCATCTAGAGAATCAAAGAGCCCTACGTGTCTTTGAACTGCCTGATGAAGAGATGAAAAGGCAGAGGTAGCAGGCTCCACCGTGCAGAGCACTTCCTGTCTGTCCAGGTTTGCCTGGATGAAAGCCACCTCTCTCTCTCTCTCTCTCTCTATCTCCCTCTCTCCTCTCTCTTTCTCTCTCTCTCTATCTCTCTCTCTCCCTTCCTATCTGCTGCTGTCATGTACTGTCTCCCTCTGTACTCACACTACACCTCCTTTCTCCTTTTTTCTCCCTTCTCCCTCTCATTAATTCTCTTTTTCTCTCTCTATCATCTGCCTCTTCCCATCACTCAGCCTCCATCTCCATCCCTCCCTTGCTGCCGTTCTGTCTCTCTCTCTCTTCCTTTCTCACCCCTCTCCTCACCTCTGTTCCTTTTAGTCTCACCCTCTCTTCACTTAGCTGTGTTCCAAGTCCAAAGCCATGGCAAATGCACACCCGACTGCATTTATTTTTAACCCTTTGAAGGTTTCTTGAAATGTATTTTATTTATTTATTTCAAAATTCTACTAATTCATTTCTTTTGAAGTCACACAGTAAATGTCCAGTGTTAATTCAACTCTAACAGAGTACATATGGGCCCACTGGGGACCAGAGCACGACCATATGTGTGCTGTAAGAGTTTAACACTGAACACTTTGCTGTACAGTATTCTACTACTCCATTGTTTTCAATTACCAGTAGTGATTGTTACATCAGCATTAGAATGTTCAGCTCAGAACATTCTAATGACATATGTGTGATCTCACACCTTAAAGGGTTAACCGACGTATCATTCATTCCAATTTGGCTTGTTTCATTGCCGGCTACTGACAGAAGGACAGTTTAATGGCAGATTGCTCGCTGTGTCGGCCACTGGGACGTTCTCTTTAAAGTCAGGGTACGAGCGTGACTTCGATTACGGAAGTGATTCATGCGTCTCTGCGAACGGGGCGCGCGGGCGGCGCACGACGCCTCGTTATCCAGGTGTTTCGTCCTCATCGTTATCCAGGTGATCCGGCGAATTCCTCCCATGAGGTGGCCATGCTCATTTCACATTACTGCTCCGTGGGGCTTCACACGCAACCTGACAGACAGACAGATGTGCCGCTGCCACGGTAATCACGCCGTGTAATTTTGGAGTGGAAGTGCCGGGATATATGGACTGCATCGGCAATCTCCCCAGGGGTGGATGAATGACCTCTCTGACAACACTGGATGCCGCGCCATAGAATCACAGGTTTATGGACCTCATACTGATGCAATTAACTGCAATTCATAAGGAAGCAAAAAAAACAAAAAAAAAAACATCAACCTTCCAGGGCAGGGATTGGGACGCTGTGTTGCAGGAGGCGAATTCAACCAGTGTTCTACTCGTTAGACTCTGTCAGCCCCAGGGCAAGCGAGCGGGAAGTGTCCTTTTTAAAAGTGCGTGCGTACGGGGACAGAGCGGTTAGCGTCAGTACGCTAAGTCCTCCCTGCCTTTACTGGCAATGCTCTTGGCAGCCGCAGAGACGGGAGCTGAAAACCTGCCTCGTTTCTCAGCTTCCAGATCGACTGCGGAGCTGGTTGGCCTCCTGGCTTGCAATAAAAGTCTGGAGCCCCAGAGGCAATCCTTGGCCACCTGCCACAGCTCCACTATTGCTGATGCACCTGTGACACAGACGGTCCGAAGGGGGCAATGGGCCAGAGCGCAAGGTCGACGTTTGATCAAAAGGGAAGATTGATCAGCCTCAAACAGATGTGGTGGATCCCCTACAAAGGCTTGATTTCAAAAGCTTGAATAATTTTATTTGGACTGTTTTTTTGTGCTTTGTATTAATACATTATAGGCATTTAGCAGGCACTCCTATCCAGAGCGACTCACACAACTTTTTTACATTCCATTAGTTTATGCAGTAGGACGTATACTGAAGCAATGCAGGTTAAGTGTCTTGCTCAAGGGTACAGCTGTAGAGTCCTTCCTGGGAATGGAGCCGGTGACCTTTGGGTTGTTTTCTTTAACACAACGGATCATTCAGCAGCTTTCGGGCCTTGCGTTCAGCGAAACGAGAGGGCGACTGACGTCAGGAGAGAGCGAGGGATTCTGGGGTGCGTGGCGGGCGGGAGACGGCGGGAGCGGGGCGACCCGTTGGGGCGCACGGGGCGGGGCGGGGCTAGCCGAGCTCCCGAACCGAGCCGGAGCGAATCGAGTTTGAGGAGACGCGGCGGTGACTCCGTGGGCGGGGCCTGACAGCGCGCGTGGGCGGGCTCTGCGTGGGCGGGCTCTGCGTGGGCGCGAGGGCAACGGTGATTGGCTGCTGGCAGGTACGAGCGTGACCGGCGGGGGCCCCCCTTAACGAAAACCCGTGAGATGCGCAGAGACGGCTGCGCCTTCCAGCAAACGAGCAACCGGAGACGGGTTGAAGATTCAATCCTGGAAACTTAGCAACTACTTTCTCCGCTCGCATCGGGAAACGCGGCGTCTAATAAGAAAAGCGTTGCTCTGTTCTCCTCTCGCTGCCAGCGGTCACGGCGCGGTATCGGTGACCTTTGGACCGCTGCTTGTTTGCGTTGATATTGTTTGCCGGTGCCAGCAGGGTGCATTTAAACTTCTCGGCTTGTGCAATGTGGGAGATGTTTATTTCGCCCTTAACTGGCACGCCAAGAAAAACCCACGGAATTATTAAACCACTCGCATGTGCCGATCGTTAAAGGAATAATCATTACATTGCTGGCATCCATTTATACAGCTGGATATATACAGAAACCATGCAGGTTAAGTACCTCGCCCGAGGGCACAAAAATAGTGTCCTACCTCGGGAATCGAACCTGTGAACCCGTGACCTTCAGGTTACAAGACCAGCGACTTGCTCATTATACTACACGGCTTCCCCTTCCTACACTGCCATTATCCCATCATCATTTGGGCTCCGCTTGTTTGACACCAGTAGCAATACGTGAGTCCAGTCACAGCATGTGGGTCCCATCAGTGCATGCCAGGAAAAAAAGGGGGAAGGCAGATTTGGCATTTTTACCATTCCCATTACATACGATACACGGCAACAATGACTCGTTTCAAAGGCTGCTCTCCTTTCCGTAGCAGAGCGCACAACAGCTCTAATCAAATGACAACTGGGGAAACATGTCAAACAGCGCTCCTGCTAAAGAGAGTTCATCTTGTGAATATATTTCTCTCTTTTCAGATGCTCGAGCTCAAAGGGACGGGGGGTGGGGGGGGGGGGGGGGTCCCGAGCCAAAGAACGCAACAACATCTTCATGTCAGCACATTCTAACCCCCCAGAGAAGATCAACTTTTCTCTCTCTTTTCGCTCTTTCCCCACATCTTTCTCTCTACATCTTTCTCTCTCCATACATCTCTCTCTCTCTCCCTGTGTCTCTCCCTTTCCTCCGTTTCTCTCTCTCTGTCTCTGTTTTCATCTGGTCTCTGTTGTGTCTAAGGATCCGTTGTCTCTCTTTGTTACGTCCGTCTGATGGGGAGAGAGAGAGAGGGGGGAGAGAGAGGGGGGAGAGAGACAAGAGAGAGCAGATAAAGAGAGAGGGAGAAGAGATGGGAGCGGGAGTGAGAGGAAAGAGAGCAGAGAGATGGAGAATAGAGAGAGAGAGAGATAGAGAGAGAGAAAGAAAAAGAGAAGGGGGCAAGGATAACGAGAGGGAAAGAGAGAAGGAGAGATGCATTTTCCCTAAGCCTGGTAGGACGGGCTCACAATGGATTTTAAGATTCAGATGGCACAGATTTGTGATGTGCCTGGGGCTAGGATAAAGCGGCAGCATCAAATGGAAGGCTCGCTTTGTACACTGCTGCGACCGCTATCCTTGGAGGAATTCCTTCTCCGGCGCGGCGGCAGACACCCTCTCCTCTCCCTGCTCCGGAACATACTCTCCCCCTTTTCAGCCATTTGATGTGGCGGACTGCACAAGCCCATTTCATCTTTCGGCGCACTTTTCTGTTCCAATTGTCATGTGGGGTTTACCTGTTTCCATGGGTTACGTGCAGCAGGACTTTGCAAAAGCTTTAGACACAAAATTCCCGCCCCCACCCCGCCACCCCCCATCCCATCCTGCAGTACTCTGAATCCAATAATGTTCTACTGGTCAATAGAGTTCATCAGGCAAACAAGCGTGATTGGTCAGGAGCGGCCGCTGAGCCTGTCAGCTTTCCAGTCGGGAAGACTCAAGAAGAAAAGAGCAGAGCTCATGACACTGCCAATCTGCCCGGGAACAGAAGCAGCATGTGGAGCAAGAGAGGGCATTGGCTTGATGAAGACCACAGATAAAACCAGATTGAGGGCAGCTTTGTTTATAAGTGCGAAAGCATGCTTTCGTTTCCCACATCAAATATGATCCCCGATAGCTTTTCATGTTCAAATTAATTATGACCCACCCCCGTTTTCGTATTTGTAGATCAGCATCCAGAGTTGTAACCCCCCTATTATGTGCAGAATTCTCCTGGTAACTCTTGCAGGGAAATTAAAATCATCCCTCTTCGAGTTTATTACTTCTCTGAAAATAATGAGCAGCCTTCAAATTTAAGAAATGTGAGCCCATGTTTGCTTTTCTGTTGAATATCACTGACCTGATGTGTTACCTACAAAATTTGAAAGGTACTGTCAGCTGTGTCTGTACCTCAGTGTCATTTACTGTTGGCAAATACTATTTATTTATTTATTTATTTTTTTTTTCTCAAGACCAGACGTTCTAAGCTTTGTCCTAGAGTAACTCTGTTTATGCTGTTTTTTTTTTTTTCAATCATAATTGCAATTCCTGAAGTATAGCTGGCTGCTAATTGTTTTTCATTAGACACTCTTCACATCTAATGAGGGATGATTTGCCTTCTTATTGCCACATTATGTCAGAAACAGATATTCATATTGCAAAAAAAAAAAAAGAAAAAAAAGAGCATTCAATATGCATTCAGGAACTTTTAATCAAATAAACAATGCCTCCATTTTCTGAAATGTGTCGTGGCAAATGATTCTTTTTTGAAAGAAGATATGCTTTTAAATGATTTATTTGTTCATTGAAACTAAACCATGTGTGCAAATACACAAAGCCAGAGATGGGAAATCCAGGTTCAGAAAGCTCAGTTCCTCAGAATGTTGTTCCAATCACCTGGATTTGCTCGTTAGCGCAGTTCTTCAGCCAGGAGACAGAACTAATTAGTGAAATCACTAATCACTTTTACTTTCTGACCCCTGGACTTTCCACCTCTGGACAAAGCATACCGGCAATGTGCCAAAGCTTGTGTTGTGATAAAATCAGCTTCAGCACAGAATATTGGAACTTAAATGTGTTTCTGAAGTCCAGAGATTGGTTGGGACAAAATTCATCATGTGCGGGCACGTTTTCGGGAAATCCTGCCCTTGGAAAATTTCACAACCAGTATTATGTATAAAATGATTATTTTATCCCAATTTGAATTTTAAAATAAAGCAACATGCCATGCATGGTATTTGTGCAAATGAGTAAGCAATTTTGATTAGGAGACCGTTAATATATGAGCATATATCACATGGCAAAAACAAAGACATATCTTTTACAGCATCCAATGGCCTGGCCTTGTTTCTCTGGAAACTCCATTACCCCTCTAGTCAGTAAAGGAAGGTGTCTTTGACCTGTGTTATTGCAGGCTAACCTGCTCTTGGAGACAGGCCGAAAAACAATGCTGTCAGTTCGCATCCAATTGCTGGGGATTATTAGCTGGGGTTGCACGCAAGATAAAAAGAGAAAGAGATGTGTGTGTGTGTGTGTGTGAGAGAGAGAGAGAGAAACAGAGAGACAGAGAGAGAAAGAGAAAGACCACATCCACACCTAAATGGCCATTATCTGCTCTTATCTGAATGACTGGCCAGATAGTTTTCATCAGGGCTGTTGACCTAGTGGTTGTCATGGAGACCACCTCCCCAGCCCGGGCTGTGCATGAACAGAGACAGTCCGGAGAGGATATTGGTCGTGGTGGTGGTAGTGGGGGGGGGGGTCTGGGGGTAGAGCTGATAGGGCATGGGGGGGGGGGGCCCTCCTGCCTCTCGGGGAGCTGGGCATTTGCGTCACTGATGGCCGAATTCCCATTAACCTGTACCAGGGGAGCCTTCCTCCGCGGATCACCCGCTCCGTCCCGTTCCCTGATGCAACGGGTAAGTATTCCCCCTCGGGCTGGCATGACGCGTGCTCTGTGTTTGGGGGCGCTGGAGCTTCGGGGTGGTTAGTTAAGGCTGGCGCAACTGCCCCTATGGGGGGGGGGGGGGGGGGGGGGGGGGGGGGGGGGGGGGGGGGGGGGGGGGGGGGGGGGGTTGGATTCGTTAATTCTACCTGGGACAGGCCATCGGCTGGTGCCCTAGTCCACAGGAAGTACCGCACAGCAAACGCACAGCGAAATCGACATAGACAACACAGCTTTCCTCCGGTTATTTTTGCTTGTTTTTTTTTTTTGCGGGGGGGGGGGGGGGGGGGGGGGGGGGGGGCGCAGTGTATTAAGCTGACCGGAGAGACGGTCTTAAGTTCTGACAGGAAGGGCTGAGGCTGGAATAAAGAGCTGATTTATCTCACAAGGCTGCCCGCTCGACCCTGCTTCTCTCTCAGTCGCTGTTATGGCAACGGTCGGGTGGGGCGTGACCGGAGCATCCCTGGGCATGCAGAAGAGGCTGTGCCCTCAGAGACCAAGCTGTGAACTGGCAGCACAGTGGCTGCCTGCCATCTTCTTAGGGACAGTTAATGACGTGGATCAAATGGAATTACTAAAAACTGTGCGTAAACAATATTTATTTTTCATTTGCTTTATTATGTATTAGTATATGATTACATCTGTCATTACCTTCAGCATCATTATCATTATTCTCAACCTTACTATTGATTTTTTTTAGGTTACTGCTATTTTATATTATTATTTCTAAATCCCCAGTCAGAGGAAGTTCCCATTTCCATGTGATTACTGTTCACTTGTTTCTTGTCTCTGATGTTTTGTATTGATGTATGCATGTTATGTATTGATGTGTGTATTGTTAGGTATCGTGTCAGATGTATGTTTTGTTTAATACTGTGTGCTTTGGCGATATACACGCAGTGTTTTTCCATGCCAATAAAGCAAATTGAATTGACAGAATTGACAAAGCAGTTCTAACTCTCTCTCTCTCTCTCTCTCTCTCTCACACACACACAGAGATACACATGCACAAACATTTTAATCCCCCAACACACACACACACACACTCGTCACGTGCAGAAAACTGTGAGATTCATGTTTGTGAGTTTATTGTCCTGCTGCGGGGACTGTGAAGCACTTAACAGAGACAGCAGCTGTAAACAGACACAAATGAATGCTCCACACCCCTGTTCTTTAAAAAAAAGAAGATGTAGTGGCTGTTTGCATCTGTTAAGGGGTGGAAGAAAGAAAAAAAATCTATGCAATTACTCTAACTGGTGCCAGCAATCCAAGTGGCCCTTGCCGGCGCAAGGTTTCACTTCACAGGGAAACGCACCTCAGCGTTGGGTCCCCTCTGCGTCTTCCTCTGCATCGCTAAAGTTCCTCTCCACCCCCACCCCCCCACCTCCCCCCCGAGTCACCCTCCCTCTCCCTTATCTCCCTCTCCGTCTGCTGGCCAAGCGGCCAAAGGCCCTGTAGGCTTCCCACACGCATGCAATGGTCCCCAGGTTTAGACAAAAAGTTCCAAGTCATCTTAGGAGAATTTGCCATTCGACAATAGTACATAATCTATATGCCTCATGCACATGCATGCATAGACGCTCTCGTACATACATTCACGCTTAGATACGCTGTCACACACAAACACACACTCACACGCTTGTGCAACATCTCAGATACTCATATGCAAAAGTATCCACACACACACACAAACATACACATATACATGCACACATATACACGGACACACACACATACACACTCAAATGCACACATATACACGAACACACACACATAGACAAACAAATATACACACATGTGCACACACAAACACACACAGCCACATACACACACACACACACACACACTCACACAAACGCACACACACACGCATGCACACACGCGCACACACACATAGCCGCACAAACACAAAAGAGTCCGCAGAGGATTTTGGTGGTGTTTTGATCAGATCTATGAGCTTGACATGAGCCGACTGCTGCTCATTAAGGCTATGGCTGTGCTCCCTGTACCTCTGTGATCCTTCACTCCGGACTCCTCTCCTAATTGGGGATCCGGGGGGAGGGCGAGGGGGCGGAGAAATTCTTGCGGCCGGGAGGTCCGGATCACCCGATAACAACATTAACATTCCGTCTGATTCCTGTGCCCGGCCAAGAGGAATGCATTCCTTTATGACACCCAGCAGGACAGACAGGGTGGGAAAGATGTGTGTGTGTGTGTGTGTGTGTGCGTGTGCATGTCCATGTTATCTGAGTGTCTATATGTGTGTATGCATGTGCCTTTATGAGTGTGTGATGTGTGTGTGTGTGCATGTGAGTGCTATGTGTGTGTGAGATGTGTGTGTCTACATGTGTGTATGTGTGTGTGTGATGTGTGTTTGTATGTATGTGTATGTGTGTGTGGGTGCATCTAAGAATGTTTGTGTGAGCGTGCGTGTTTCCATGTGTATGTGCGTGTGTGTTTGTGTGTGTGTGAGAGAGGGGAGGGGTGGTTGATGTGTGCGCCAGCTCATTACATATACACCGATTCTTCTCTCAATGCTTCAGATACCATAAATTGCTTGCTTGTAAAGAACTAAAATCCTAATGCTCAATTTAGCAAACAATTTTAATTAAATGTACAAAATTCTAGTCAACATTGGCTAACTACATTGAGCTGATTCATCACTTAATTGGTTAATTAATAGGAGCCGTCAGTCTGATACACATATAAAATTCTTATCAGGCATGGAGGTCCATAAGGTATTGTTTACAGATGTATGGGTGCATTTGTAATTATAGCTCTCCATGTGTCAGATCGGCACAGGTTTGGAGTAATACTCTCAGCTCCCATGGTTGAAACTTTGCTCATTAAAAAGCTATTTGTGTTTTTCTTTTCTTGAAAACACACACACATGCACGCACACATACACACATGTACACACACACACACACACACACACACAGGCACACATTTTCCAGTTATCAAAAAGACTGAAATAATTAATAAACAAAAATGAACAGAACTCCTAAACAAAAATGAAATAACAGTTTTCGCGAGAGTCTGAGTCCCTTCTGACTTGTTTGGTGCAAGATGTCAGTGAACTTTTTGGTCTTTTCTCAAAAAATGAATGTTTCTGGGGACGCTCAAATTTGGCTTTAATTTCATTTTTTCATTTTCAAATTTTCACCAGGGCTTCAGCTTGTTTAGAGTGGCAAATTATGTCACCATAGCGTGGGCTTTGAAGAATGCCTGGCAACCCCGGCAGAAACATTGTAAAAAAGTGGAAAAAAAAGTAAGCAGGGGACAGTTAATAGCACAGAGAAAACATCACAGAAAATGTTGGTATTTGAATATAATGCTTGTGTTACGGGGGCTCGGTCCTGGAAGTGCAATAAAGTTAAATTATCTCTTTATTTCATGGATTTGGAAACCCAGAATGTCATACAGATAATTTCATATTTGGTTGTTACAGATTCAGGGCTCTTAGCTGAGACTGCACTTGCTAAGTAGCAAAAACCATAACCATAACAATAAACCCTGCATTTGCATATAATATAAATGTGTGTAAAGAGCTATGTATGTCTGCATACGGCAACATATTCATAGGGTAGCTGCGTATATCCTGCTGCATCGGTGTGGAGTTTAGATAAGTGAAGTATTAGCACCTAAGCTACCGCCACTGTCATAATTTAAAGTGATAAATGATCTGAGCTGAAGCTATTTATCAATCTGCTTCACATATGGTTTTGTCTTGTGCATCACTTCACTTGAGAATTCATTCTTTCGGACAGAAAGAGGCTTAACCCACAACTTTTTCTTTCCCATAGATGTTAGAGGACCTACACAAATCCCAGTCCTAACATGCTTTGCTCTTTTTTTTCCAACTGGCATAGGGGCTTGTGTTTCTCAAGACGGCGCAAGTGACACTGCAGTTCACACATCAGAGAAAAGACTAACATGCTTAACACACAGAGTGAGACGGAGGTTAATGCACATTTTTTTCCCGTCACGCTGTGAGTTATGATGAAACCCAATGCCCCCGTTCATCGGAGGTCAAACAAGTCCTTGCGCCTGGCCGACAGGAACTGTGCCCAGCAATGAAGTCATCCAGGGACCATTCACAGAAAGACACAGAAGCAGGGGGAGTGTCCGTATCACCGGGAGGTGGGGGGCGTGGCTAAACGTCCCCACCAATCAGGAAGCAGCTGTGGATGTCCCTTTGGGAGCAGCACTACACCAGTACCTCAGCATGCTGTCAACCCCATTTGCAGTCAGTTCTCGTTCCGCGCCACTGTTTAAACGCTGCTGGAGCTATTTCTCGACCTAGATCACAGTAAATTAAGCCGCTTTTCACATACCTTCAACATGACAATTAATGCTGATTAGCATATGCCATGGAACATTTCCCAACTCATTTTCTCGCACTTGCCTGAAATAAAATGTCGTCATGGAAACCCAGGCGTTTTAAACGTCTCCAGCTGTTTGCACAGCCCAGCTAAACAGATAATGACATCTGGTAATACCAAATGACATCGGTCTTAAACAAATTCCATTTTAAATACATGTACATTTTTAAATTGCTTTATTGTTGTCCCCATTCCCAAATCAGATTCTTGTTACTCTAGAATCAGAGGAAAGGATGTTCAAGATTAATCTATGCTCATTTATTTGCCCAGACACACATCTTGCTAACATATCACAACGTCAAGTCACTGAGGTGTTGCACAGTACACGTGACCTCTGACCTCTCCAATGATAATATGGTCACATGGGTTCAGATCATTGTCAGACTCTGATTCAGGATCAGTGTGATCCAGATTTGGACTGAGATTAGGAGCAAGTATAGGTTTTAACTTGTGTTTGGACAGACTGTGAGCACTCTGCCAGGTCTTTTAAACATGGAGAGTAGGGAGTCACCAGGAAGCACCAAAGCAATGTGTTTTTTTTAATTTTTTTATTATTTTATTTATTATTTGATGGTGGCTTTATTACTGTCTAGAGCAGTGGTGTCCAACCCTGCTCCTGCAGATCTGCCATCCTGTAGGTTTTCATTCCAACATTAACAAAGCACACCTCATCCAACAGCTAGAGATCCTACAGGATGGTAGATCTCCAGGAACGGGGTTGGTTACCGCTGGTCTAGAGGAAGCCCACAGCTGCATCCACTGTCTCTCTACTTCTTCTTATTCTCTTATACCAGCTGCACTTCTCCTGTGTAGTTCCTGTCAGAGGCTATTTCTGAGCATTTTAAAGTTACAGTGAAGCACCTCTGGGGCAATTCATCACTAAGGGAGCAGTGCAAAATACCATCTGACTGATGGCGGATTCAGACAGCGCGTTTATGGAACAGAGAGCCCAGCTTGGAATGCTTGGAATTCCGAATTCTAGCTTTCCTGAATCTCCGGGTTTTTCATCGTTTTCTGTGGCGGAGCTCAAGCATCGCCTTTCCCACTGACACACAATGTTTGCCGGAAGAAAAAGAAAGAATGAGAGAGAGAAAGAAAGAATGAAAGAAAAAAAGAAAAAGAAACAAAGGAAAGGCAGCTCTGGCTGCTGCAAGGAATCCAGAGAAGAAGAAAGTGGGAATTCAGAAGCCCCCCCCCCCCCACCCCCCCCCCCCCCCCCCCCCCTCCCAGGTTCCCCATGAAAATGACAGGGTCTGAATGTCAGGTGGAAGCCCCCCCTGTGATACAACGGGGGTTTAAATGTAGGTTAGAGAGCGGCTCCGCCTCCAGCGCACGTGCTCGTTTCCTGTTCCTCGTTAGCGCCCGCGATCTGCGGGGCGGGAGATCAGCGCCGGGCCCTAACGAGCTAATCAGGCGCCTAAAAAAAAACAGAATTCCGCCAATACCGCCGAAAGACCAAACGCTCGGGGCTGGAATTTAACTTCTGACGCGGGAGAGGGCAGCGCTGAGTTTACACCGGAGGAGGGGACGATCCTCCGGACGGCCACCCCGGCGCCTTTCTCTAAATGTCGCTCGCATCACATTCTGGCTCTGAGTCGCTCGCAGGGAGCAGCAGGCAGGAGGGGAAGGTGCGTTCACCTTTATGAGAGACGGGAGGGTGGGCGGAAGGTGAAGTTAGCAGGGTCCACGTGAGTATCTCACAGGGAAATAATATCCAGTCATACTCACCGGAAACAATAGCGCTAGCAGCAGCTTGTTCATTTGTCGTGACCTTCGAAGGTCACGCGTGAATTTCTGTTCCGAATGCCACAAATATTCTTATGTTTAAAGAACGGAACGGCATGAAGACAACACGGTGAGCTGACCTTGGTTTGTGCCTTGGTTTGTGCCTTGGTTTGTGTAGTTGTTCCAAAGACCTTCAGTGTGCACTTATCGTATGTCACATTGGATAAAAGCATCTGGCAAATAAATGTAATGTAATGCCGTCATGTTCTTGTCCATGTGCTCAAGTTAAACAATAAGGCTGGAGAGGCTGGGTTATATTGTGAAAATAGTCACGGCTGTAGGGTGTTGTTAGGCATGATGGGAAGTGGAGTGCCTGCAACCCAATTAGCCGTGACTATATTCACAATATAGCACGGTCAGGAGTGCCGTATTGCTTTCATAAAATGGTGGTGAAATCATTAACATTATAGCTGAATAAAAAAGAAACAGATGTTCAATACATGTGATCATTTATAGATTTAAAAAATACAGTAACATTCCTCCTCTAAGCAATATAGTTCCATAACAACATTATCGACTGGTTGCCAAGCAACACAACAATGCCGTGGAAATATTAACACATGTGCATTTGCTGCTTACAGCTGTGCATTTGTGGGACAGTGATAAGGGCGGCTGTCTAGCTAACCTTTTAAAGCTATGTTAGAGGTGTGGACTGCTTTTTGTATAGTTAACATGAGCTTATTGGAAACATTTTAGCCCAATCACTCCATGGACGTGGACCCCAATGTTATCTTTTGTGTGGTGACTGAAAGCAGAGGGAAGATAGCTGAGATAATATTGACCAATGTGCTTGCAAACTAATGTCATTGCTGCATTTTACAGTAGTAACTTTGCGTCAAACACTCTACCTGATTATTATGATAATCATGCCTGATTATGCAAATTTGACAAGAAGCCTATACCATTCTAACTTGTCAATCATTCTTCAGTTATAAATTACAAAAAAAAAAAATAGAAACAGTCTAGCTAGCTAACTTCACTTTTTCATAGGGTATACTAATCTGGATGTTGTCATTTACATAAGTGGCAAATGTGCACAAACGAAACCATACGTTTCAGAAGTATGTTTTGATATTATCCAAGGACAGTTGCAATAATGGTGTTTTCTTGTTAAAGGTAACATTAAAACTGCCCATATTGTTGTCCTGGTTTGTGGCACTGCACTTTTTATTGCAGGCATTCTCAAATGTAAATAGTCAGGCCAGTAACGTCTATGGTCCTATCTCTTGTTAAAGGTGCGCAGTGAGGTGAACACGTGTTTGACATCATAGCTGTTACCATATAGTGTACTACAGCATGGCTGGAACACTGTACTAACCTATCAGCACCAATGAGAAGAACCATCCATTGTTCACATATAACTGTTCATATAACAGGAAGTGACATGCAGTTCATCTGAGAGAGGTCAGGACCTCACAAGCTTCGACTTTACAGAATTTGCTTAGGTCATAGCCATACAATACGATCTGTTTTTTTTTTTTCTATAAATAATGTCATACAAAAAAAAGCACTTTTCAAGGTTTCATAGTGTTCTCAGTCTGTCGCAACACAGCTGTCACACATCACCCAGGTGTGTGCTTACACATTATCAGCAGTGGAGGAGAGTCAACACCCCCCCTCCGCCCGCCCCCCCCCCCCCCACAGTGAAGCAGCGGCCTGTGGGAGAGGGATGAAAGTCGCTATATAAAGTCTGTTCGGTTTTTTTTTTTTTTTTTTTTTCTTTAAAGGAAATGAAACGTGGTTGGATATTTGAAAAAGGGTTCAGCCGGAAGGAGGAACTCTTGTGCGAAACCCCAAAAAAAAAGAAAGAAAGAAAGAAAAAAAAACAACCCGAGCCCGTGCCTGTCTGACAGCTGAGCGCTTTGCATCATTTTGCACTTTGCTGGTAAAAGTGGATTAGCGCGCCGTGTTCTGTTTGCAGCCGAGCTCTGTAGTAGCGGGAGCCCTAAGCGCGGCGCGCTAGCGCGGATCAGTTGTATTTAAATGACTGCCTCGCGCTTCTCGGCTGTTTGTGCGAGGGGATGTGTGACACGGGCAACTGATGTAGATATCCCCTGCAGGTTCCCCCGTTCCTACCTTTAAAATTCTGAAAGCGTGTACTTGCACCAGCGCCTAAGCTGTGAATGTGAACAGTTTTCCAGGTGAATGAATGTGAGGAGGACAGCTGTGTATTTCCTGTCTGACAGTGTGCCACTCTGTCGTGGGTTACGCAGGTAGGGAGGCACAAGGTAAAGGCTGTTTGCCCGTGACTGGATACACATTGTTCAGCGGGCTCGGCTGGCAGCTATGCTAAAGCTACGGATCATGTGCTGGAACTTTAGCCCACTGTAAGCTCAGCTGTGACGGTTTCATGTGTATGTGCTTATGGTGGTGTGTGTGTTTGTGAAAGAGAGAGAGAGAGAAAGTGAGAGAGAGAGACAGAGAGACAGACAGACAGAGACAGACAGAGAGGATGCTTTTGCGTGCATATATCTGAGAGTGAGAGCGTGAGAGAGCCACTCTTCCTCATTTTGAAGAAGATGACATTTAGGCGGCTGGGAGCAGGGCCTGTGGGCGGAGGTGGGTATGGGCCAGGGACAAGAGCATCTCCTCCAATAACAGTCTGCACCTCTTGCCGCTCCTCTTTCCCCTGTTAGCTTCACAAAGGCTGTGCTGCGTGTGTCATTAGCCAGGTCGAATAATGCACCGCCTTGTCGGAGCTCGCTCCAGTGAACGATATCTGGGGACACGGTCAGCTGCTTGTTTGCACAGTGATAGGCAGGTGGATATAGCCAGTTCTGTGAGCACTGCTGCATCAAGTGCTTTCTGAACTTCCCTCTTTGCACCCAGCACATATTATTCTCCACTGGTTCCTCAGCACTGTTCCCTTACACTGGGTGCCACGCTGCCTGATTGCTACATAGGGGAAATCCCATTCGGGTTAAATGGCTTAATTCACTGTTCAGTGCACCTGGTTGTGTGCTTAGAATGTGCATCTGTGTGTGTGCGTACAGTGTGGGTGCATGTGGGTGCGTGTGTGCGTGTGTGTTGTGATTGCATGTGTGTGTGTGTACATGCTTGCGTGCATGGGCGTGCGTGCACATGTGTGTGTGTGTGTGAGTGTGTCTGTGTTTGCTTGTGTGTGTGTGTGTGCATGCGGGTGTGTGTGGGTGTGCGTGTACGCGTGTATGTGTGTCTGTGTTTGCTTGTGTGCGTGTGTGTGTGCATGCGGGTGTGTGTGTGTGTTTGCTTGTGTGTGTGTGTGTGTGTGTGTGCGCAGGTAAGCACACCCCTATGGAACATCAGTACTAGTTCTCCCCCAGTTACTGACTGGAACTGCCTGTAAACATCGGAGGTGGCTCAGTCTGCAGGTGCACACCCTCATTACCAGCGGATTAGCGGACGTCTTAGCGAAAGGACGAGGTTTGCCAAAGAATATACTCACCAGTCTGTCAGATCACTTAATCCCAGTTTGTCTCAGCAAAGGCCTAACCCCTCATTTAGATTCTGGAATGAGTGGCCAACACTGTTGTTATTTTTCGGCGACGGCAGAAGGATCGATCGATCTGAAGCTTTACGTTTCTCGCAGTGACAATGTCACATATGAAGACGGTTTCATCACTGACCGTTGCAGCAGATACACTGAACAGCCTAGTGAATGTCGTGAATCCCCTGATAAAGTGTGCTACAGAAATACTAGAACTGTATTTTCCCCTCTACACCACCTATCAAGGCAAACAGGTTCTATTGCTTTAAATCAAGCATATGCAAAAGTGTGGGATTCCGTTCGGGATTGAGAAATGGGTGACCAGTTCAACAAAAGCCCATTTCATATGAGAAAATGTCTGATATTTTGACACCGGATTTTTTTTTTTTTTCATTAGATTTATCTGACTTGGTCACTCAAAATACAATATTTGAAAAGACGTTTGAGAAATGATGTGTAAAATGCATGCTAAATGCATTAAAGGAAAGGGTTAATTGAAAAAAAAAAAAAAAAAACATGAGTTTTTCTCTTTTGGACTTAAAAGGCACTCTAAAAACAAATGAGGCAACCTAGGACTAACACAGGTAGCCGGCCATGTTTGTGTAATTCCATCCACAGGGTTCCCCAAAATGCAATTTTTATTAGGCCTATGGGTGTCTTTCTGGGAGAGTTTGATTGAGCTGTGTGATTTAAAGGCCTCTGTGCTGGCGTTTTATGGCAGTCGTTATTACAGCTACAGTCCCTGTTGCATTGTTGCTCACCCATTTTATCAACCAGCGTAGAAAGCAACACTTAATCCCTGATTGCGGCTTATATTCATAGTGAACTACAAATAAATAAATTAGTTAATTACTACTCCAAGAATGAGGCTCTCCGTTATAACTAGTGGATTAGTTGCAATCACTTCTGTAATGAGAATTGCAGTCATAACTACCGGTGCATGAAGCCACAATCACATCATGAATAAGGCCCACCATTTTAGCAACTGGTGAAGAAGGTTGCAATCACCTCCGGAATAAGAATCACTTTTTTAGCAGCCACTGAATTAAGTCGCAATCACTTTGTGAAGGGCTCTAGTGCAACGGCTACGCTGCTGCGCAGGTTGACTGGGGAGTGAAAAGATGAGGCGGCTGACTTAACCTGTTTCTGAGGAAAAAATTTTGAACAAGGACAAATGTGGCTTTAATTATATTTCATGTAATTCTGATAATCGGTTTTTTTGTCCACAATGTTCCAACATCGGCAAATTTTTACTGAGTTTGGCCAAAAGTTGAAATGTGATTATTATGTTGAGAAATGAAAAATTTCAATCACATAAAAAAAAAAAAAGTGTAAACAAGGATAATACAGCCGGGTGATTTTAGTGGGAAGTAAATTTAGATTAATTGGAAACGGATAGTTTGATTAATTACAAGAACAAATGTTGCCCACGATCCATTGCAAAAATCACCTTCTTTGTCCAGGTCCATATTTCTTATGAACAGTCCCAAGGTGATGTTGCACGTTTCATCTGATAACTATATTGTGTTGGCAAAACCTACTGCTCGCACCAAAGCAAGATCTAAATCAATTCTGACAAGCCTGCTATCAGCAAGTATTATCATCGTCATTAGAAATTGTGATTTATCATGTAATATAGAAGGGTATAAAGTAAACAGCACTCTCACAGAGTGGGTGTATTTTTTTCCTAACACTGGAAAAAGTAATTGTTAACAAGGCTCCGCGGAACACAAATCATATTGCGCTGCTCATCTGAGTACATGGCCTCTGTCTGAAGTGTAAAGTTGCCAAAGGTATGGTGAGCTCCAGAGCATTTGGGACAAAGACATACAGTATTTTTCTTGATTTGGCTCTGAACTCCACAGTTTTAGATTTGTAAAAAAAAAAATTTTGCATGTGGTTAACATGCACATTATCAGCTTTTATTTCATGTTTCACAGATGAGGGAGGTGTTTTGGATCTAGGGCAGTTCCTTTCCACCTCCACGCTTTTGACCTCTTTCCATCACTCTGATGCAAGTGAATCATGGTTTCTGTCTAGAAGACCTTTTTTCCTATTTTAGACTCTTTTAGGTACTTCTTAGCAAACTGCAACCTGGCCATCCTGTTCTTGAATCTAACTAATGGTTTGTATCTTGCTGTACAGCCTCTGCAGTTAAGGTTGTGAAGTCCTCTGCAGACATTAGTCACTGACACATCCACGTCTGCCTCCTGAAGAGTGTTTCTAATCAGCTGGCCAGGGGTTTGGGGGGTTTTTCTTCATTATGGTGAGAAATCTTTGGTCATTAACTGTGGAGGTGTACCTCAGCTTCCCAAGCCCTCACTGAACTCACCAGTGCTCTCTTTCTTCTTCATGTTCCAAACAGTTCAAGACTAGACACTGGGAGCTCTCTTATCCCTGCACTACGGAAGCAACTGAACACACCGGACTAATCACCGGACTAATTTGTCCAAGACATTGAATACTATATATAAGCACTCTTTGACATTCTGCATCTCCAATTAAAAAAACATAGACATACTCTTCTTCTTAATTATCACTGTCTTTCTCCAACACACCAGACATTAACAGGAAGACCTGCCCAGAACCCCCACGGACAGCTGATTTATCTGCGGCAAGAACTGCTTCTCCTGGAAGTCACAGTGGAATGTGCTTCTCTGAAGAAGTATGTCAGTTCAAAACAAATCCTGACAATTCTTATGGCCCTGTTTTCCGCTCTCTGCTCGCGGCCAGTGTAATCCTCTTAAGTCCATGTAGTCGCTGGGGGGAACAAAAAAAAAAAAGAAAAGAAAAAAAAGTATGGTTTAGGTTGCCAGTTTTTTTCCCCCCCAAAGCCTGAAACTTTCTAGTTTTCTACAGCTCTGCTGCTAATGTAGCCTACTGTTTGCAATACAAACAATGCTGTAAACGTATTATATGATTATGGATGGGTTATTCTTTGAAAATGTGTGAAATTAATTGAGAGAATCTGTGGCCTGTTTTTTTAAAAATAATTTTTTATTAAAGCAATACATAAACCTTCTCATAATGACATTCCAACATCCAACAGTTGACGTTTCTTATCAATTTTCTTATTGTTTCTTATCAATTTTCTTGATGTTTCTTGATGTATCCACGGCATCTCCTCGCAGTTTCTTCCATACACTGTTTTATTTATTTATTTATTTTTCCCATTTTCTTTGAAGCGGTCCTTTGAGAGTGACAGCACCTGCTCGGTTCCCCTCGCCATTCTTCAGAAACAGCGGGAGTCCCGGGTTGCGTCTGAGAGCGCGCCGCAGCCGGGGCCGAGAACACAGCGTCACCGCGGCGTGCGTGCATGCTCGCCGTGCACGCCGATGCGATATCCCAGCCGTTCCCTCTCTGTGCTTCTGCCCAACCATGTGATCCCGTAAACGTTCCACCTGCTTTTCTTAATCACTTAATAGAATCAATTATTGACCTATTTGCTGTAAATTAGCACTTTTTTTTTTTTTCTCCCAGGTTCCCCAGCTGCTGAGGGTTTGAAGTTAACTGAGACAGCAGCAGGTCCTCCTGGCCCGGGGGATAATATGGTTTATTTAAACGTACTGCTCACGCGGAGGGTTAATTGAAGTCTGTAATGCTGAAAAATTAGCCAGCCGGAGAATCCCAGTGTACTTCAGACTCAACCTTGCGCGTGGCTGAGTGGTGAACGGGTACGCAACATGCACCCAGGCTGACCATCGGTTGCGTCCAGACTGGTTTGACGGGGGCGGGTCCTGTGACAGGGGAAGTGACACGGAAATTTCCCTGCCCAAAGAGAATGCTCGAATAGTTTTCTTGTTTTAGAAAAAAAACTGGATTTGTCACGTTCTGGTGCAGACGATTAATTTCAAAAGGGCGTGTGCTCTTGCCATTGAAATGCACCACGTATCGTTTTCAAACTGGCACGATCATTCTCTGTGTGCAAATAAGCGACACAATTGTGTCTTTATTATAAATTTAGCTGAGCTAAAACCGAATACCTGCAGTAAGTGCTTCGCTCTGTGTACCTCAGTCACAATGGGCCACAGTGAGGAATTTGACAGATTTGCAAATTATACATTTGGCCACTTTGTGGGAGGGTTATTCGGAGAGAATTTACTGGAGCAAGCGTGGAGCGATGTGTTATTTCGCTTGTGCTTGGCTGACTAAAGCACACGGTCAACAAGCTTCAGCCGAAACCTGAAGGCAACAATGGCAGCACTGATTTTTTTTTCTTCTCCCAACAGACATGCTATTGCAGACTTATTTACTTCCCTTTAAACGACTGCATGATGTCATCCATGCTAATGAATGTCTGACTGTTTAAAAATAAATAAAGGTGTAACTTCTTTATGTGCCTGTGATGGTTGCATACGCCAGTTTGACAATAGTATGCCCTTGGTTTGATTATACTACATTACACATAGTGACCTACTGTTAGGGTAACCGATAAAGAGTTGATTTTTATTGTCTTTTAGTCCTGACAAGGGACTGTAGGTCAGTAAGACCCAGAGGTGATGTAACCATTAGATAGAGATTACACTTGCACTGGTGTTTAAATCAATTAAAACAAAAAGATGCTGCTTTTAAGAGTTTTAGTACTGACATGATATACCGGATCAATTGTAGTCTGCTTAGCTGGAGTTTAAACCTCTATACCACAGAGCTACAACAGGAACAGCTACCCAAGGCAAAAAAATAAGGATTAGCTGATCCAGTTGTAATGCAGTTCTGTGGTCTAGGGGTTTTAAACCTGTGTTTTAAACACCAGCTAAGCATACTGCAATTCAACCAACATGTCTTGAAACGGTAGTCTATAAGCTAGGCCAGGGCTGCCCAACCTTTTTCCTGGAGATCTACTGTCTGGTAGGTTTTCACTCCAACCCTAACAAAGCACACCTCGTTCAGCAGCTAGAGATCTCATGTAGCTGTGTTGAAAATTAGGGTTGAAATGAAATGGAAACCAACAGAAGAGCAGATCTCCAGTGACATGGCTGTGCAACCCTGACCGAGTCAATGAGTTCAGGATTTTCTTTTTGCCCATGACAGAATCAGATGTTAAGCTTGATCCTTTCCTTTGTGAATCACTTCCCCACAAATTTAATGTTTTGCATAGTAACTTTTTATTATTACTATTTTTCTTAATTTTATTATGAGAAGCCTGAACAATAAAAAAATTAAATTTAAATTAATTTAAAAAAATTTTTTTTAAAAACTTTGTGACAATCTCTCTGTTAATAAGACGGAATAACCATAGATATAGCATACATCACTTTTGACTGACATGAATCTTCCGGTGGCAAGAACATACAAGTATTGAATGGCATACGTGCCGTCTAATGGCACGGATTGAGGACAATTACAAATTCAGGAACGACACCAGATTAATTGTTTCTTCACGTAATTACATTTTGCCTTAGATGCAACTGCTGAATATTATTTTTTATTTGGTTGAAAGTGTTGCGGCGCACCGGCAGTATCCGCTGATGCTCTTAAACTAAATTTTCAGCTAACGTCCTGCAGGTGGCGGTAAGAGAACAATGAACACTTCCTGCTGAGTTGTGCCTAAGCATATCAACCAGCCCCAGACTCGGCATTCGACCCAGGCTTACACGGGCTCGTTATTACAGCGGTATGTGAAAGCAAACAGATCTCGGAACCGTGCAAATCCTAGATCGGTTGTCTTAAATAAATAAATAAATAAATAAATAAATAAATAAATAAATAAATAAATAAATAAATCTAGATGACTCACAGAGAATGAGAGCCTATTTGGATTTTTATTTATTTTTACTTTTAAGTCAGCACAATGTTATTTTTTACTGTCAGAGGTGTACAGGGCAGCATTTCACAGTTTTCATTTGTTCACTAAAATGATCTTTTTTTTTGTAAACTGAAAATATGTCAAAAATGTTTGTAAAAAGTGCATCCAAAACATAGGCGGTAATAGGTGTTATCTCCAAGTAAAATACGAAAAGGTACTTATGACAAGCTTTTATAAATGTAACATGCAATCGCCATGATGAATTTGATAAATTAACAATTGCTACGTGATACTTTCATCGTGCACATAAGTTCCGCTATAAAAACACATTTCTAAGAGAGTGGGCATTACGTGCAACTGGGGAATCTGGTAAAACGGACGGGTCCTGCTAAGCTCCGCCCCCTTGCTGTTTCTGCTCCGATGTGCAGGAGAGAGAGAGGAGAGGAGCCGAGCAGAGAGAGGAGCAATCGTCTGGAAATCGTTTCACTCACACACGCATCTCTCCGCCGCGCAAGGTGAATCGTTGAACGAGAAAAGCTGAGGCAGCTCCCCAGTTGTTGCGAGAGAGGGAGAGGACCGTTTCCAAATCAGGCATCCGACGGACAGAACATTGCGAATTTATTTCAGTTTCGCATGCAGTGGGAAATCTCAGCAGGGAAGACTCAGTGGGAATGATGGCACATAAGCTTAGTGTCAGTCACTAAATTTTCTAGCAAGGGAATGCAGTGACACCGGTTCAGAGGTGCGCTACCTTTTAGGGTTCCCTTCCACTAAAGAAGACGGACAACACTGACGCTTGGTCTCGCAAAATTCGACTTATCACTCGTTCATCACCGAGAGAAACCATCTAGCAGAATCCACCGGACCATTACTGGGATTCTTGGAATTGGACGGAATTGCAGTCCCTGATAGTTTCTGTGGATTTTTTTTTTGTCCGCCAGGGATATTGCGTTTTTCGTACATTCTGGATTCTTTACCGTTGGGTTTTGAGTGCTGAAGTGGCTGCCTCCGGGAGCGGAGAGGGGACTCGGCTCCCAGCTCAAGAGAAGCGCACGGTGCCGGTAGACCGAGGAGTTATCGCCCGCAAAGGTACAAACTTAATAGACTTGACGAGGGAAAAGAATATGTAAATATATATATATATATATATATATATATATATATATAGTTTAAGTTTAATCAGTTAATATAGTCTTCCTTCGCAGGGACTTTTTTTTTACTGCAACATGGGCTATTCATCCTAGAGTTTTAAATTAAATGTGATGGCAAGTGAAAACTGTACATAAATCTATTTTTTTTTTTTATTTAACCAAAGAAACAAATTCTGAAATGCGTCAGAAAATAACAGCCCCAACTGCCGTTTAATTAGTCGTCTGTGCTTCGTTCCCGCATTCGTAATAAGGTGCGTTTTTGCTACTAAAATACGCAACTGTTTTCCTACACAATATTATTAATGTACCTGTGGAGTGGAAGTGGAGATGCAGATGATGATGATGACTAGTGCAAGAGATCACTCGCGTTGTTCTTATTCTCTTTACAATAGAGCTCGTTTAGCAGGTGTAGAAAATTCTGGCCCGCTCTGATCCGCGGATGAAGGGAACACTTGTGTGCCTCCGTGGCGCTTGCAGTTTGTATTCACCGCATGATGTGCGTTCTGATTAGTACAGATGTAAGATGTTTTCCCCTACACTACGAGTATCGATCTCTCTATGAAAGGCTGGGCTCTCTCGTGCACGTAACAAATCCACATTCGCAGTCAGGCTATTTCACCGCCGAGATAAAAATTGCAGTTTTGCTTCCTAACATCTATCCATCACACGGGAGTCCCCGGCCGCGCGACGGTTTACGGAAGTCTTGGAAAATGAAATTCGCATTAAATCTTCTTCCTCATAGCTTGAAACTGGAGGTGGTTCCAGTCCTGTGCTCATTCCTTCCCATGAGTCATAGAATTCCGAAGATTTCCTCACGAGCATCTAAGGTTATCTATAAAATAACAGCTAAAAGCGGCTTGAAATTCCTTATAATATTGAGCGAAGTCGAAGCAAGGCGCACTGCAAAAACCAAAGAAAACAGCGCGCCAAACCGTAGCAAAAATAGGCACAATTTGGGATGAAGTAGCCTGTTTTCTTTAGCTATGGGAGGAAGGGAAAAGGTAGCATTCCATTCAGAGCTATACACCCGCTTTGTGATTTTATTTTATTGCACACTCGTTTAGCTTACCGTTCTGTTCGCATACCACACCTGTAGCTTCTTCAAGTCTCTTCCAAACCACCCCTGCGGATCTGACATCCCTGTTCTCACACTCCTTATCGTGTTGCCGAGGACTAGATAAGAAGAATAATTTGAAATATTATAACTGCCTCGTATCACCCTCGGCAGCCAGTTCTCTGTAACCAGCAGCAAGTTCAAGTTGTGTCATAAACCGGAGAATCCGGTCTTTCTGGCTTCTCCAGACCTGGCTACCACACACTGTGCACGGTGACTCAAACCTGTTGTTCAGGTTTGAGCTACAGAGCGATGAATACCGCAGCGCGGTGCATCCTCGAAACGTTTGCCGTTCGCTTAAGGGACTTGTAGAGTATGTGGTAGAGCTTCAGCTGGTAACCGGATATATCTCCTGTACAGAATGCATAGACTCATCACAGGCCAGAGTGCGTGTAGTGTACGGAGTGTTGTTCCTTTGCGCACAGCCATCGTTCTACTACAGTAAGCTATATGTACTGTGGAGAAGGCAGCTCACTACCTTACTACCATTACTTGAGTTTTTGCGGAACAAATAATCACGATTCTACACCGTGGACTTCATACGTTAGCTGAAATCTCATTGCGTTTGCTATCTGTTTTCTAAATCCCTGATAGATATTAAACTGTTTACTTTTCACCATACATATTTCCATACATTGGCCACGACGGGGTTGTGTGATTTTAATATCTACTGATTTTTCGTGGCATGTACACAACCGTTTCAAACATAGGGGAAAATAAAAAACAGGTATGCACAAGAGAAGACTCTGTGTATGGAGATGGTAATTTAATTCACTTTTAGAAAAGCATCAGTATGAAACATTAGGTTGAACAATATTGATTTTAGCGGGTTCTAATGCAGGTTATCTCCCATTAAGTAGCGGTGATTAGACAGATCGCTGTCTATCATAATCTGGTTTAGAGAAGAATAGGCTAACTTGTGCGGTGCCGCGGGCGCTGGCACCTCGAGCCACGTTCTAAACAGCGCATTCCCCCAGAGCTGGGTAAATGCCAATCCGCCTCGAGTGCCCCACTAGTTCATTTACATGCCGGGTTCGCGCAATTAAAAACAGATCGATGTGAGTTGACGGAACAATTAATTTGAAGCTTTGTTTTATAAGCCTGTATTGTGAACCGAATAAAAAAATTCAGCCCGCGAATGCGCAGAATAAAAGCCACGACTCTGGAAACGGACAGTAGGCTAATGGTTAAGTACTGTGCGTTCGGGTTGCCTGACCCATCATTCTCTGTGAGCGTTTAAATTGCCCTGCATTTACTATTAATGGCGTATTGATTAAAGTTGCACCCGAAACTTTGATTCACTGTCATATAACATACTGTTTATTATCATAAGTCGACGTTATTTTGTTTTGGTTCATGAGGCTAGCCCTGTAACTGTGTGAATGTTACATATTTGACTAAACACCAGAACGAACTACAGCATTGAATTAAATGTATTCAAGCCCATGCTAGATGCGTTATACAACGATCCTCACAGAATACTTGATACTTGATTACCAACTGTTCATATCGTCACAAGTGTGTTTGTTAACACTTCTACGGCACCAGGCTTAACCTACACAAACTTTGACCTAAACGGTGCTGGCCCAAAAACGTCCGGGTGAAAAACTGTGAATGCGCGGGGGTCAAAAACGCGGATTAGTGCGTTTCGAAAAAAAAAAAAAGTTATTTGGGACAACTTCAATAATTTCAGTAAGTGCCTGCAATTTACACTCCCGAATAAACGCAGCACATACGACCCCACATGACGTAAATGTTTTCACATTATTTAAAAGAGATGTGAAAACAGTGTCTTACTCTGTCCATCGAGTTAAAATAACCTTGTGGGAAAATGCTTAACTAAAATGATTTAAAACAGTGGCGTATTGGCTACCATCAAAACCAGTACTATGCATGTAGTTAAGAAAATATAAAATATATCCCTCAGTAGGCTTACCGGAGACTACACAGATGACAGGCCAAATTTACACAACTGTAGGCTATTTTAAATCCTACGAATGCATGCAAATTTGTCTCATCTGCTGTTCAGCAAACATGTCAAATTCAAATTGAACTGTTCGGTGGCTGAAGATAATATCGATGTTATTCACACATTTGTCTTTGATGTTGATTTCATGCCATTTTTTATAGTATTACGGACGGTACAATCCTCTCGGATCAAATACATGTGAAATGTCACGCCATGGTCAGCTTTTTATCATTTAAATGCGAATTAGGTGCACACGGATTGATGAATAACACGCATTGTATGTGTTTTGTAAACACTCGTGTGTAATTATGATGATACCACAACTCTTCTGAAACCTTCGTTTAAAAAAAAGGAATTGCTTTTTGATGAGTTTTCTACCGTTCGCCCCATACCCTTGGAAATGAGTGTGGAGAATGCGTTTGCTTCTTGCAGACCGCAACTGATTCGGTTTCGTGGTCACTCATTTCAAAAATGCGCGTGAACGCGTCAACGGTGATTGTGCACACTTGGCAATTAGCTAGGTGCACGCAACCGTTTTGTGGCAGCTGCGATTTGCATGCTAAATCTGGACAGCTACACACCACGAGAATTAAAGTGTGGGTAGTAGCAGTAACCCGTTTTACCATATGCTTTCTGAAGTTATTTCGTCTCCTATAGTGCTCATCATGGCACTTATAAATAGAATAATGTTACATCTGTCCAGGAACAGCAATCCCAGACTGTTTATGCAGTTCTTTGTGATTGCAAACTACACCTGGTGAGTAGAACTGCCAAATCGAGCTTCCAAGGGGTGTGGGCCAAGGCCCAGAATGTATATTGTACTGTACACCATTGTGTTATCCAGATAGATAGCTGAATTACTGAGATGTTTACGACTTCCTGTATCTATGTGTCAAGCAGATATACATGCAAAGTCCAGCTTGGTGATTAGATGAGTACAGTTGGAACATAATGCATTTTTATTTACACCGTAATCTATATTGCAGGTCTTTACATTTGTTTAACCCCTTCAGGCCTGAATTTTTCCCAACCATATTTTTTCTTACTCGTATTACATGTAGAAATGAGGCTCAAACAAAGCACATTTTAAAAAGTCAACTATTTACTTATTTCATGTCCATTGCAATGGACATCAGGTCCAAACAGTTGTAAAATATTTTTTATTGATATTAGCAGTTTTCTTTTAATTCTAATGCCTATCAAGTATACATGCACAATCACACACCTTAGCTCTAGGTTGAAACATATGAAACTTTGAACTGGGAAGTCGTGTCTGTTGTGGTGGTTGTACTGAGCTTATTGTAGATAAAGGCTCAAATGTGTTGGAAAATATTGTTTTTTCCCCCCCATTTGCTGTGTTTCATGTTCGTGAGGGAAGCGTATGTGCAGTTAGTTATGGTGGATTTCGGTGCTACAGGGTAACCAAAGAACATTCAGCCCGGTTAGAGGGTCTTCGTGTTTCGAACAGTGCAGTGCTAATATGTGGGGTTTAAGCTATTTTAACGCAGTCTGTGGGGTTTAAGTGTGTAACATACTTGTGCGTTGCTCAGTGCTTCAGTGTATGGTGTCTTCGTGTGATGTCTTACTGTGTCATGTATTTATACTGTACTATGTATATTTGTGTCAGTGAGTGGACTTTACAAGAAGCGTCGGTGTATATCGTCTCAGTTTGCAGCATCAGTACATGTCTGCTCAGCATGTAGGGACAGTGTGGCTGCGTAGCGTAGCGTTAGCCAGCGTATGCCATATCTACAGTGTGGTTGCGTAGTGTTAGCCAGCGCATGCCATATCTACAGCGTGGCTGCATAGCATAGGTCAAAGCATGCCATATCTACAGTGTGGCTGCCTAGCGTTAGCCAGCTCATGCCATATCTACAGTGTGGTTGCGTAGTGTTAGCGTTACCCAGCGCATGCCATATCTACAGCATGGCAGTGTAGCGCAGCGTTAGCGGCTGCATGGGCGCACAGAGCAGCAGGATCCATGTCAAAGGCCTGCTGAGCAGCGCTGCAACACTTGCTGCGTCCGAATAGAGGCTAATCTGGCCACACAATGGATGAAAGGCTCGATTAAAGCAATCCTCCTTGTTTCGGGGTTGATGAGGGCAGGGACCACCCACGCTGGGACAGCGCTGTCCCCGAATTTGTCCTCTTGACAGGCGGCGGCCCCAGGTCCCACCCCCCCCCCCCCCCCCCCCCCCCCCGATTGGTGCAGAATGGCACAATTGTGCTTGCCTCTTACCGCTTCCGCCCGGCCGCTGCGTAGCCACCCCCCCCAGGGCTGCGCTTACCGCTATGGGTGATCACTTTATGGATGGGGGGGGGGAGGACGGGGAGGACGGGAAACACACTCGCTCCACCCTCCCTGGTTGATGTGCTGTAGGACATATTCAGGAGGGACGGTCCGTTCTCTTTAGTTTAAAAGCACTCACGTTCTAATGTGTAGTTTAGCAGCCTTTCGTTGATACATTTCTCGTCCTTGCCTCCCCCCCCCCCCCCCCCCCCCCAATAATTATATCCTTTTACAATATGTAGAACATACTCAATATGAAGAAATGTTTTCCAAAAAAAAAAAAGCTATTAAGCTGTGGAGCACTCAGAAGCAGGTTGGGAGGAGAAGCGCACTTCAGGCAGGAAGAAGGCCGTCTCTGGTGCTGCCGTTAATGGCGGTTGGGGTTAGCGTGCTACGGAGTGGCGGCCGCTGGAGGTGGAGGGCTCTAATGTGTCGTCCATAATTTGGGCTCAACCTCCACCCCGCCCGTGCCATCTCGTGAGCAGGGGCCCACCCTGTAGGCCTGTTTCTGCAGAAGAGGGCGTGACCATAAATATTAGCATGCTGTTTTTCCTCCTCCGTTCTCAGCCTATTTGGCTAGCGTGAATAGGCTCTGCATTGCATGAATCCAAAACCCTGTCGCATAATTTTTTTCCCCCCTGGTTGGGAGTTCAACATTAAGTGCTCGAAACGCTCAAAATCTTCATCTTTTTTGCGCTCTAGTGGGTAAATCTCGTTACTGCTGTTCACTGTGGAGGGAGCTGTTTATTTAGCAAGGCACATAGCTGCTTTCAGGGTTGCTGTCTCCAGTTGCAGGTGTCATCATAAGAATTTTTATTATTAATTGATTTAAAATGTATTATTCTTTTTTTTTTTTTTACTGTTAACAGGCAATAGGAATTATAGGATTTCTGTTGCAGTATTGTTTCGATAGGGTTCTGTAGGTCAATGTCGGCAAACCTTTCTCTTACCTCTCCGTTTCCATGGTGAATCCCTAAGAACCTTCTTCGCTGCTGACGCCTGTCTCACCGTTCGGCGCTGAGCTGCTTTGAACCCCTTCATCCCGTGACAGAGAGTCTCCGTCGCACCCCATTCATCTTTACCTCCCAAAGTTGCTGACGACACGTTTATGTCCCTTTTTTTTTTGCCGAGCGCTTTCCGTTGTCTCGGGCCTGCCGCACTCCGAGCCGTCGACTGGGACGCCAGCTCTTTATGTGCGCGGGAGAAACGGGCTTTTCTCTCTCTGGCAGCTCCCATATGCCGGGGACGGCCGCGACGGGGGTAGTGCCGAACCGCCCCACCGTTTTTTGTAGACAATGCCGGGAGATCAGGTTGAGCATGATGAATGCCCTGTCATAGCGGGGTTTTTTTTGGGGGGGGGGGGGGGGGGGACTTAAACGCACTGATTATTCAGCTCATGTCAGCCGGTTGGGTGCTGAATCTCAGGTAGCCCGTGGAACCTGTCGACGCCGACTCCGAGGCGGCATGGCGGTCGCGCTGAGAGGAGCACGGGGAAGGAAGCGTGTACGGAAGAGAGGGGAAGGAAGCGTGTACGGAAGAGGGGGGAAGGAAGCGTGTATGGAAGAGAGGGGAAGGAAGCGTGTATGGAAGAGGGGGGAAGGAAGCGTGTATGGAAGAGAGGGGAAGGAAGCGTGTATGGAAGAGAGGGGAAGGAAGCGTGTATGGAAGAGAGGGGAAGGAAGCGTGTATGGAAGAGAGGGGAAGGAAGCGTGTATGGAAGAGAGGGGAAGGAAGCGTGTATGGAAGAGAGGGGAAGGAAGCGTGTATGGAAGAGGGGGGAAGGAAGCGTGTATGGAAGAGAGGGGAAGGAAGCGTGTATGGAAGAGAGGGGAAGGAAGCGTGTATGGAAGAGGGGGGAAGGAAGCGTGTATGGAAGAGAGGGGAAGGAAGCGTGTATGGAAGAGGGGGGAAGGAAGCGTGTATGGAAGAGGGGGATTTAACGTTTTCTCTGGTTTTGCTGATGCTGGTGAGGCGTGGGATAAGAACGCAGGGTTGCTGGGTGTGGGTTTGAGTATGCCGGCTGGGATGGAAATCTGTAAATTTGTAGCCCAGCTTCCTGGTTTTTGCGCGCGCGCAAGTTTTCTACAACAAGCTAATTTTCTCTGTCTTCGTTTAGAATCGTAGGTTGGCCAGCCATCCAGTAAGGCTGACCACCTAACCAGCCGGTCAGCCTAGTTGGTAACCATTTGCAATTGCGTGGAGGAAACTGGGTCCTGTAATAACGTCATAAAGCATCTTTGATTTTTCAGCGGTGATCTTACTCTCCTGTTTTAAGAGGGAGTGTTTTTTAAAATTTATCATTCGTTCACGTGGCGATCGTTCTACATCTGCCGGTGCAGTTCGGAGGGTGTGTATGTGTGTGTGTATGTGTGTGCATGTGTGTGTGTGTGTGTGTGTGTGTGTGTTTCTGTTAGCTGCTCCTGCAGCGGAGCAGTGAACGCAGCCCTAGCTGCTGCAGCTGAGCACGCTAACGGTGGCAGATTGCCCATTGTCGGCGCTCCATTGTGATTGTAATGTGGCGGCGGCCCCGCGTCCGTGCGCATGTCTTTACCCCCCCCCCAACCCCCCCCGCCCCGGCTCCGCCAGGCCCATTCGGGGCGGGTGAATTGGCGAGATGCCGGGTGCGATATGCGCGGACGCGGCGGTATGGGCTGGTATTCCGTGCCTGCTGTGTCCGGTAAACGGCGGGCCTTTTGAAACGGCCGCCGCCCCGAACGCGGCGTGGAATGTCGTCGTTTCCATCACAATGCGGGGAAATTCGCCGGGGCTCTTGAGATGGGCGCTGCTGTTGTGCTAATGCTTCAGCCTTAGAAGACCACCCCCTTCTCTCTCTCTCTCTCTCCCTCTCTCTCTCTCTGTGCTTGTACTGTGTCAGGAAGAGTAAAGGTCTGGTACAGTTATTTTTGTTCATATGGCTGGTGGGCCCATTCTGTTGTTCCACGATATCCCCCCCACTGACCCCCAGATCTGTCTATCTGCCTCCCGCTGCATCTGGAGTGTGGGAACGTGGTAACCGAGGGGAAAAACAAGGGGCTTCCGAGCGGGAAGCCCCGCGGTTTGGGAAATGTTCCAGGAGCCGGGGAGAAGGAGCGCTCTTTCCCGGGGCACAGCCGAGAACGCCGCGGCCACCCCGGCCCCGCCCCCCGGCCCCTCCTCCTCTCTGCCGGGGTTCGCTAACCACCGCCGAGAAGCGTCGTGCGGCGCCGCGGTCTCTGGTCACCGCGCCGCGACGGCCGTCAATCTGAGCTGCAGTGCGCCAGACTGCGCCCGCGATAACTCACCCGGCCCGGCTCGGCCCGGGAGCACGGGCCCCCCCCCAACGTTCGGAATGACTCTTCCACCCCCCCTCCTCCTCCTCCTCCCCCCCTCCTCCTCCTCCTCCTCCTCCCCCCCCCCCCCACCCCTCTTTTTTAGTTTTTCCCACCGGTGCTGGGGAATGCGACGCAGCGGGTTCACAGGTCCTTCAGCAGCGCTCTGCAAAATGCCTGAGGCCAGGCGCAGGGCCACCCGGCAGTGGGGGGAGTGGACTGGTCTCGCTGTGAGACATTTGGCGATGTCTTGTGGAGGATGTGAAAGGTTTTTGAAGTGGGGGGGTGAGGGTGGGGAGGGTTGGGGGGGGGGGGGGGGGGGCTCTGCGTGAAGGGATCCATTGATTTTTTTCCCCCCGCGCTATATTACCGCGCGGTTTAATGAGCTGGCCTGTGCGCGGTCGAAGCTGTGTCCACAGATACGGGAGCAGACGCGCTTTAATCTTCAGATGCAGCCTCTCGGCGGGCAAACGATCAGAGAGCGACGTCAGCGCCGCGCTGACCGCTTTGGGTGTGGGGTCCTCGCTCGAGGGTCGGGCTTCCGTGTGTGAATGTTCATGTGTGTGTGTGTGTGTTTACACGTGCGTGTGTTCCTGTGTGTGTGTGTTTGTATGTCTGTGTATGTGTGCATGTTTGTATGTATGTGTGTATGTGTGTGCGTGTGTGATTTGGGCCAGCCCGCTCTTTTGGGCCTGGGTTCAGGCGCAGGTTCAGACGCAGGGTTCAGACGCAGGGTTCAGACGCAGGGTTCAGGCGCAGGGTTCAGGCGCAGGGTTCAGGCGCAGGGTTCAGGCGCAGGGTCCAGACGCAGGGTTCAGGCGCAGGGTCCAGACGCAGGGTTCAGGCGCAGGGTTCAGGCGCAGGGTTCAGGCGCAGGGTCCAGACGCAGGGTTCAGGCGCAGGTTCAGGTTCAGGCGCAGGGTTCAGGCGCAGGGTCCAGACGCAGGGTTCAGGCGCAGGTTCAGGCTCAGGCTGGTTTCAGGCGCAGGGTTCAGACGCAGGGTTCAGGCGCAGGGTCCAGACGCAGGGTTCAGGCGCAGGTTCAGGTTCAGGCGCAGGTTCAGGCGCAGGGTTCAGGCGCAGGGTCTCGGTTTTTCCGCGCGCTAAGCTCGCGCCCCGTCTCATTAGAGCCGCATTAGCGGGAAGCGGCTCCTCGGGTCCAGCAGGGGCGCCGCAATTAGCGCAGCCGGCTACATCAAAGCCCGCTGACCTCTACCTTAATGGATCAAAAAGCAAATCTGGCTTTATTTATTTTATTTCCTCTGTGCTGGTAGGTTATTAATTTAGCCTTGGGTAGGGAAGGGGATAAGGGCTGGAGGTGCCTGTGCTTTCCTTGGCCTGGCATGGCTTTGTCTCGTTCGCTTTGCATCACAGTGTGAGAGCTAGCCGAAACGCCAGAACTCGCCCACTTGAATGTTTTAAAAGCTAAAGTGGCCGGTGGGAGGAGAGGGAAAAAAAAAAAAAAAAAATTTAATCTTGACCTTGTTCCTCATTAAAAGATCTTCCGGGAAACAGGATGGAAAATCTCCCATCGATGGGTTTAAAAAAAAAAAAAAAAAAAAAAAAAAAAGAAAAGAAATTATTCTTTTTTTTTTGTACTGTAACCAGCCTTCATTTGAATCACCTCTTTCTCCTCTCTCCATGTTCCATTTTCTTCCTACTGGTGCTCCCTCTCTTTCTATCTCTCCTCTCTGAAATGGCAATGCCTCCTGATTGTAGCAGAATAATATCAGTCAGGGGTCCTGGGTAGGGGGGGGTCGGGGGTGGTTGGGGGCAGGCGTGGTCATTACAGCCACCCCCCCCACTCCCCCTTTTTTTTGTGCCCCCTGCCACCATCTTGGGGGAAAAAAAATCTCCAAAAACAAGGACAGTAGAGCCAGGATAAATTAACCCCAATGACCCCCTTCTGCTTCTCTTTCAAGTTCCAGCGAGAGATCTACTTGCTCAGGAAATAATTAAAGTCTAAAATAAACTGCGGCTGAAAAAGAGGGGGAGAAAAAGAAGAGAATGGTGTTGCTCTGGGAATACAGATCAAAGCGGGCGCTAAAATAGAGAGCGGTAATTAATAATGAGACTGAACAGGTTAGGAATCAAAAAGGAGCTTCGCTAATTTAAATTGTGTTTATCAGCAGTTTGTAGCGGTGCTGCGGCACGGACAGCCTTGTCAAAAGTAAACTTTTCTCCGCTTTTCACACGTCCGTTTTTTTTAACGTTCGAAGAAATGGGAAATTCTGTCATTTGAAATTTCTGAAATGGAACTGAAACCATTGCGGGTTCTTCCTCTTCATGCGCGGATACTTGTTGTCCGATCCCCACAAACCACTGCATGCCAATTATTTTGTTAGGTTTGGCAGAATGTTTCCTTTCCCAGCACTACAAATGGTTGCATAACATCAGCCTGACTGCTCATTGTCCTCAATTAACCAAGTAATTTTAAGGGAGTACATATTTCAATTTAACAAATCATCTCTCAAAACAAATCTCTTGCTAGTAATTAAAATAACAGATTTCACTGCTGGGTTGCTAAATTGTAAGATAGCTGCTCTTTGTGGCAGCTTTGCCCTGTTTTTGAAGCTTATGAGTGGCAACAAACAACAGGACTCCATTTTGTTTTTCTAGTTTGTTTGTTTTTTTGTCATTGAGGAAAACAAGAAGGTTGGCCAATCACGATTTGAGTAGGAAGCAAAATATATTTTAGGCCAACGTTGTGGTGTGTCTCACTTCCAAGTATTTCAGTTTGGATCTCCACTGGCCAGTAAGGGAATAAATAGGGAGGTCTGGCGAGGTGTTTCACTGGAATACCAGCACAATGCTATCCGTCATTAGCGCCACAGCATTATTCAGCCTGTCAGAAAGCCGTTGCAGTGCGGCCCATTAGCCTGAAGAATATCCGAAATCTTTGCGTTTGAGGCCGCTTTCAAAGACGGTGTTGATGTGAGATAAGCGGCTATTGGCCGGGCTTCCTAAGCTTGTTCCGTGCAATTATACTATAACAGGGTTTCCCTGCAAATAGACGGCTTCCGCATGGCAGTAACACATTAAATTAAAAGCGTTTTTCCACACCCACCCCAATATTGTCAAGTACGTTTATTTTCGATACGTCGTCGCCCTGTTCAACCAGAATGTGAAATTCACAGCTACTTTGAACTGAATTTCTCCAGCATTCTTTACGATTAGGTGTTCCCTGTTAAATAGAGCAGAATAAAATATCGTGGGTATTGTGTCTATCAGTTTATGGTTTTTAGACGAATATAATCTTTGCAGAATGTCTGGTGACTTAATGTTTTTGCCTGCAGTTTTTATTATGGATGCAGATTTGACTTCACGGAAATCTTCCAGTAATTTAATGAGCATCAGGTGTACATGCGTGCGTGCGGAATAAAGGAGGCTGTGCTTTAATTGCGAGGTGCTCCTCCTAATGGTTCTCCAGTGTATCGTAACACACACACACACACACACACGGTAATGCAGGATTCGACCGGTTTCATGAAATGGACGAGAGTCCTCTGCGGAATCATATCTCTGATGAGGATGAGTAAAGGCGTTTGGCATATTCTTTTTCTTTTTTCCTTCCGTGTGTAATCACGAAACGTGAAGAATGGGCTCTTATTTTTTTCTCCCTCTCCGTCGGTTTAGAGCCTTATTTTTAAAAGCTTTCCTGGCAGCCGAGACGGACGGGGAGAAGGGGCGTGCTCACGCGCTGCGTCTCTTTTTGTTTCCGCAGGCTGAAGTGCCAGTCGGTGGTGTGATGGAACTGCTGCTGGGCGCTGTGCTTCTCTGGGCATCGCTGCTGGGGTGCTGTGGCCAGCCTCCAGCCGAAATCCGCTACAAGCTGCCAGAGGAACAGCCCCCCAACTCCCTGGTGGGCAGCCTGGCGGCCGACCAGGGCCTCCCAGACTCCGGCCACCTGTACAAGCTGGAGGTGGGCGCCCCCTACCTGCGGGTGGACGGCAAGACGGGCGACATCTTCACCACCGATTACCCCATCGACAGGGAGACCCTGAAGGACTGTCGGAACCTGTTTGAGGGGGACGCCTGCTTCCTGGAATTCGAGGTGTCCATCACGGACCTGAACCAGAACCAGGGCCCGCGGCTGATCGAGGGGCGCATCGAGGTCCTGGACGTGAACGACAACACCCCGCAGTTCTCCTCGCCCATCCTGACGCTGCCCATCCCGGAGAACACCCACGTGGGCACGCTGTTCAACATCCCGGTGGCCAGCGACAAGGACTCCGGGAGCAACGGCGTGGCCGACTACGCCCTGACGGCGGGGCCGGACGCCGCGGCGCTCTTCAGCCTGCAGGTGGCGGAGGACCAGGGGGAGAAGCTGCCGCAGCTCATCGTCATGGGCAACCTGGACCGCGAGCAGAAGGACTCGTACGACCTCAACATCAAAGTGGTGGACGGGGGGAACCCCCCACGCTACAGCAGTGCCTTGCTCCGGATCACCATCACCGACACCAACGACAACGCCCCCAAGTTCGAGAAGCTCAGCTACGAGGCCGAGCTGTCGGAGAACAGTCCCGTCGGACACTCCGTCCTTCAGGTAAGGCACCCCTAGAGTCATCGGCGCACCGCCATTCACGTAGACACAAACTCGCCGGTTAAAATATTCCCCTTATATTTAGGTGTTTGTTAGTGGATTTCACCACTCCATTCCTGCTGTGCAAACCAGCCGTATGCCGGTTTTAAACATTGTTGAAGTGCGGCTGGGAAAGATTTCCTTAAGCCTAGGAGAGGTTTTCGGGGTGACACTGGCATTAAGGGCTGTGTTAAGATCTGAATTACCGGAGGCAGGTAAAGACTACCCAGGTGAACAGGAAGAGGAGTAGCCTTCCTGTTTTCTCTGCTTTCGCTCAGCTGCCAGGTTCGGGTGTCCCGTGTCAGCTAATGCACTGAGTGCAATTAACAAATGGAAGTTTCCGGAGAACTGCCGAACCGCGGTACCCCTTTCTCTCTCTCTCTCTCTCTCTCCCCCCCCCACCCCTTCCCCACAGGCTCACTTAAGCTCAGCTGGAGCTGCCTGACAGGGCCTGTCCTGAAGGGAGGCCCCCGGTTCTGGGACGCTTTCCAAAAAAACGCCTGGGTTTAGGGTTAAGGAAACGAAAGAAACCGAATCATATTTATACAGCCATCGATTTTTCTTTCTCCCGCCCTCCCTCCTTCTCTTCCTGGTGGCTTAAACGCGGGATTACAAAACGGCAGTGAATTATCGACGATTGCTGAGAATTGCATATTGAATTGAAGTGCAAACGTGGGCACCACAAAGATTAGGCATGGTGCAGAGCTGGATCGCTTCCAGGTGCAATCTGAGGCAAGAGTCCAGGCATAAAATTGTTTTTTAAAGACTTGTTAATCTTCTAGTTTTTCTTTTTTTTTTTTGTTCAATCACAAACTAAGGAATTAAAAAAAAATGTCTCGCACACAGATACACACAAATAATGAGGTCCATTTTAAATTTGCATTTGCAATTTGAATGTTTTTTTAAATTATTTTTTTAGGTGACTGCTGCTTTACAGCAGCATTTGCGTGCATTCAAATTTCAAGAAGTGTGATGACTTGAATTGACAAGAATATTTATGCAGTGAAACAGGAATTGAATTTAGACATTTTGAAGTGGAGCTGAATTGGAATTGAACATGTCTTTGGAATTAGAAGTTAATTGGAATTCATATGGGCTACATTTATTTGGAGTTGGATTACAGAAACCGACCACAGCCCTCCTTATTATGTGTAATGACTGAAAAGCAGAAGTGTTTAAACAATTTTGTTTTCCTTCATAACAGTGCAATGGCACTGCAAACACAATATTCTAGAATATATGATACTGTATTTCACATGAAGTCTTTAAAATGTATAATATGTAAAATGATATTTGGTTTTTACAAAAAAATAATAGTTTTGAACACAGGAGTGCCATTTCAGTGTGCGTGTGTGTGTGTGTGTGTGTGCGCGCGTGTGCGTCATGCGCTGAAGTGTGTGGGCGTCCCATTTTACTGTTTAGTCAGAAGGAGTTTAAATGAGCCTGAAGTGCTGACATATATTTCCTTTTAGGTTATTTTGGTATATTGAGCTGAGGGATTTAAGGGAATTGAATTAAGGGAATTGAGTTGCTCTAGGCAGGAATTGAAGGAATATTGAATTGGAATTGTGTTTTTTAAGTTTATTTGAAATTGAGGGGAATTAAATTGCAGCTAAATTTAGAGAATTTAGCCTACCTGGGAAATAAATGCAATTGTTGGGCTCGGGTTCTGAAACATGCAGATATCAGTACTTGGTGAATTATTTTTCATTGTTATTTTTTTTCCCCCACATGATTAAAAGGAATGTTTGTTTCCGTTAGCCTTGTTAGCCATGTTAGTTTCATTCTCAAAAGCTAAATTACATCCTTATGTTTGATCAAAGAGATGAAATTACAGAAATTAGCAGTGACAGAGCTCAGTCTATGTTTGGTTCTCTGTGTTGATTTCCTCTGTGATTTATTGCTGATTTACACTGAACCATTCACTGAGGCTATAAATCTTGAAAAGGCAGCTCTAGCTTGTTTAAAGTAATTGTCAATCAAACAGTCTATTTAGAGTGAATACATTCATGAATAAAGAGTAGAAAGTTTCCTTTCAATTAGATTGTTTAGCAGGCAGGCTGCCCTGTATCTGTAGTTAGACTTGTCTAGGCTGATGCTAACTTTCCCTGGGGCTTTGGGATTTATTTGGTGGTTGCTCAGACGTTTATTCACTGTCGCCTCTTATTAAACCAGACAGTATGATAAGATTGCCATTACCACCAATGTAATAAGAACGGAACATTGTTAAAATATTTACTTACTTAAGTATTTATTGAATTGCTAGTTTGCTTTTTACCACTAGTCAGCTAATGTTAGCCACGGTTGTCACGCCATCATTCAGAATGTTGAGTTATGGATATTCCACACACATCCCAGTGCTGGTGCTCGTCCGCAGCAACAATAGAATGAACTCACTGGTGTGTTGCACACCAAAGTGCTGAATTGATGGAATTCAGAGAGAGTGGGGACTGAGTTCTGTTTGCGTGCCTGTTTTGTTTGCACGCCCGAGTACCGTATGGATGTAGACGTGACTCTTGCTTCTTGTTTGGCCGCAGGTGAAGGCTAACGACTCTGACATGGGGCCAAACGGGGAGATCGAGTACAATCTACATCAGGCGTCCGAAGCCGTCCAGAGGCTGCTGCGGATCGACCGCTCCAGCGGCATCATCTACGTCAAGGGGCTGGTGGACCGGGAGGAGGTCAGCATGCTCAAGTTCCACGTGGTGGCACGGGACAAGGGCCCAGCCACCAAAACCTCCCGCGTCCCCGTGGTCATCAATGTGAAGGACCAGAACGACAACGCGCCCACTATCGAGATCCGCGGGATCGGGCTGGTGACCCATCAGGACGGCGTGGCCAACATCTCCGAGGACATGCCCATCGGAACACCGGTGGCACTGGTGCAGGTGTCCGACCGCGACGAGGGCGAAAATGCTGTGGTCACCTGCGTGGTGGCAGGGGACGTCCCGTTCCAGCTGCGGCCGGCCAGCGAGTCTCCCAACGACCGCAAGAGGAAGTACTTCCTGCAGACCACCACGCTTCTGGACTACGAAAGGGTCAAAGACTACCGGATCGAGATCGTAGCTGTGGATTCTGGCAACCCGGCTCTCTCCAGCACAAACTCCTTAAAGGTCCAAGTCACGGACGTGAATGACAATTCGCCCATCTTCTCCCCGCTCTTGTTTGAGGTGGATTTCGCAGAGGAGAACCAGCCGGGGGATAAGGTCCTGGATGTCACGGCCACGGACGCGGACAGCGGCACCAACGCCGAACTCACCTACAGCATCATTGTGGATTCGGCAACAAAGGGGCTCTTTGAAATCAACTCCAACACCGGGGAGGTTCGGGTACGGAACCAGTTGGACCGTGAACATCGAGAGCGTTATGAGTTCCACGTTGCAGCGGCCGACAAGGGCGTCCCTAGCCTGCGAGGCACAGCCACGGTGGTTGTTAGGGTGCTGGACCGCAATGACAACGACCCCAAGTTCATGCTGAGTGGCTACAGCTTCTCCGTTTTGGAAAACATGCCCCCGCTAAGCCCTGTTGGCATGGTGACGGTCATTGACGCGGACAAAGGGGAGAACGCTCGGGTCCAACTGTCCGTGGAACCGGACAACGGCAAGTTTGTCATCCAGAACGGCACCGGCACCATCCTGTCCAGCATCTCGTTCGACCGGGAGAAGGAGAGCACCTACACGTTCCGTCTGAAGGCGGTCGACGGAGGAGACCCTCCGAGGTCCTCTTACGTGGGCGTGACCATCAACGTCCTGGACGAGAACGACAACGCTCCCTACGTCACGAGACCCTCCAACTCCTCGTACAAGTACCTGCCTCCTCTCACAAGTCCCGAGACGCGGGTGGAGAGGGTGCAGGCGGAGGACATCGACACCGGACCCAACGCGGTCCTGGACTTCAGCATCACCGGCGGCAACCCCCACGCGCTCTTCCGAATCTCTCCCACCGACGGGGAGATCACGCTAGCGAAGGAGTTCACCCGCAAACACAACGGGCTGCACAGGCTGGTGGTGAGGGTGAGCGACAAAGGCAAACCCCCGAGGCACACCACCGCCCTGGTGCACATCTACGTCAACGAGACCAACGGGAACATCACGCTGGTGGAGTCGCTGGTCGGCCACAGCCTCGACACCCCCCTGGACAGAGACATCGCCGGCGACCCGGACTACAGCCACGCCGCCCACCGCAGCAACATCCTGTACGGCAGCCTGGCTGGCATCGCCGGGGTCATACTGGTCATCATCATCGTGATGGTCATCCGCCACCACCTCCAGAAAGAGGCCAAGAGCGGGTACCAGGCGGGAAAGAAGGAGACCAAGGACCTGTACGCGCCCAAGCAGGGTCCCAAGAGCGGAAAGACCAAGAAGGGCAAGAAGGGCAAAGCCCCAAAGCCGGCCAAGCCCCTGGAGGAGGACGAAGAGGCCAGCCTTCAGAAGAGCCTCAAGTTCAACCTCATCAACGACGGGGTCAACGACAGCCCCAGGATCCACCTGCCGCTGAACTACCCCCCCGGCAGCCCCGACCTGGGCCGGCACTACCGCTCCAACTCCCCGCTGCCCTCCATCCAGCTGCAGCCCCAGTCCCCTTCGGCCTCCAAGAAGCACCAGGCGGTGCAGGACCTACCCGCCACCAACACCTTTGTGGGAACGGGGGACAACAACTCGACCGGCTCGGACCAGTATTCGGATTACAGCTACAAGGCCAACCCCCCAAAATACAGCAACAAACAGGTAGGAGACCACTTCCTAAGCACAGCAGGGCTGGACAGAAACATCACGTGGAGCGACCACTTGTGGTAGGATTTGGACTGTTTGGAAAAAAAAAAAAGCAAAAAAGCCAAAGAGTCATGTAATACCGTTATGCATATACACATGCACTGCAAGCATGCTGTACCCTTAACCGAAACAGGGCAGGTATACAATCTCCTTTTACTGTGATTTTCTCTTTTTTTTTTTTCCTTCATTTGAAGTGGACATTGCACACATACTCATTTGGGTTTACTCCCCATTTGTGTTGGTTTTAAATGAAGGAGCTGATGCAGTATTTCTGTTTTTCTTTCTGTGAACAGACGTATTTTCAGCCATAGAGCAAGCAAAACACGATCGCATTCATCCCCCTGTTCAAAAGCGATTTAGAAAAATGATTCCATTTGTTGATCTGTGGGGTCCTCCTGAATCCGAATTATATAAATTTAGCTTCTACGCCCTTTCTATGTGCTTATTTCTTTAACTTGAATATGTGTGACAAAAGAATTCTTCCAAAGTATCTATTTTCGCGGTTTTACCGTCAAACCGGGCAATGAAAATTACTGTTTGAAAATGGGGCGGAATTCCGTCAAACTAAATTAGCAAACTGCACTTTGATAACATTTTTTTTTTTCACTGGGATCTGAATTATTAAAATGTCTCAGCTCTGCAGAGGCTGAAGAAGGTGAAAGAAATGCAGACTTCGGTTGGGAGGAGGGGTTGCACTGCAGCTTTTTAAACGTCTGAGCGTCCTATCGGGCCTTTGAAAAATGACTTTAATTAGGCAGTTTTCATTTACCGGAGCATTAGTAAACTGTTTGCACCGATTGATAGCGAGTGTTTCCATTCTCTTCACCTGGCCATTGCAAGTGCCTTACTTTATTTAAATAATGTACATAGTTTTGTTAAATGTCGGCCTATAATGAGGCCCTGGTGTTGAAGCGTTGTCTGAAGGTTCTGTTTGATTGCTGTATGTCACAGCTACTCCGGACCGCAGCAGGTTTGGTTCCTTGCATTCCTGTTTGAAGATGCATACCAAAAACCTGATTGTTCACTTAGGCTGACCTTTTCAGGAGCGTGGGAGACAATCAAAGTCAGAGGGACAGCGTATTATGCATCTGTACATTTTATGTTCGCCAGAGAGGTGACTACTTGTTTTGTCCGTGTGAATGAGTAGACGAATGGGGCGGAGCCAGTCTTCCCCCAGTGCGTCGGGTTTGTGTCGCGACTGCCTTGCATGTGAAGCAGAGGACGTGTGTGAGTTTTTTTTTTTTTTAATATCTGTGAAGTCCCAGGGCCTACCCTTGTTCGAGTCGCCTCGCGAAGGTCCTCGCCCACGCCCGGTCTCCTCCAGTCACCTGCTGTTCGAGGGAGCTGCCCCGGGTAAACATTTGCACATTTGTTTAAACTTTCAACAAAAACAAGGGGGGGGGGGAGAGCAATCTGTGGAACCGCGCTTTTTATTTGGCGACAGAAGACCTTGGGTGAGGGGTTGGGGGGTAGCGAACGCCGCAGGCGCTCCTGGTGCAAATCAGTAAAAGGTCATTTTGTCTCCCCCCCGCCTTTGTGCTTCTCTTTTGAGTTCCATATGTGTTCACCGCCCACCTGAGTGGCCTTGCCTGGTTGCAGTATATAAGTATATAAGAGGCGCGAGGAAGTAGGAGTCGAGAGAATTCCTCCCTCGTACGGTTTTCTTTGATGTCCAGCCGAGATCTCTTATGAAACTGGGATGGTTATGATTACTACGTGCAGGTAACTGTAGGTGTTGAGTAGGTTTGGCTTAACGCTGGCTTTTTTTTTTTTTTTTCTTCAAACACGCAGCCTCTGTGTACATGTTAATGTTTGCGTACCATTTGTGTGTTGGACTGTATTTAAAGCTGCAGCTATCCCATCTGACCATATTTTATTTGCTTTTATAATTTTTTTTTTTTTTAATTCATTTTATTTCCAGTTATGTCTTGTAAATTTTGTAAGCTTTCTTTATAACTAAAACGTTTTGTTTTTCATTTCAATAAAAGTCTTGTGGACATTTTCAAATACACTGTGGTTGTGTATTCATGGGGGTACCTGGTCCAGTGTGCCTACTGTCCAGGCCACAGGACGTGGGAGGGTTAATTCCACACGTGGACGGAAATGTTAAAGGTACAGTATTCCATTTCATTTTCATTCGCTACCTATCTATGGCATGCATTTCTCATTCATTCATTTCTTTTGAAATAACAATGATTGGCTTACCCCGCCTCAACGTCTAATTGGGTGTGATTGTTCTTGGAAGAATGCAGCATGGCTATGGTAACGCGCTAACATTTTCACATAAATCATTTCCTTGTCACGTTCCTGCCTTCTGGGAGCTTTTATTTATGTATTTATTTTTTTATTTTTTTATTTTTAACCCTGCCTATATTAACTCCTACATTAACAGTAGCCTCTGTGTAAGGAGAAGTAATTCAAAAGCATGCGTAAATGACTGAGTGTAAAGATTCCTAGGCGTGAAAGCTCATTTACAGTAATTCTGGACTATGCCCCGTGTTATCATAACTTTAACCCAGACGCCTGATTAAGTGGCACTTTAATCGCTCTCTAAAAGCCGGGACTCTTGCAGTGAAGGCTGGTTTTGTCTTTTGCTTCACGCCAATGTCATTGTTTGTTAGGGTTTCGAGGTTTTTTTCTTGTACATGAAAAGAAAACAAAGACACATTCCAATAAGTATTAGCTGGCTGTTTCTGCAAGTCCGGGCAGCGTTCTCCACGGGTAAAGCACGCTGGTCTTGACAATGACACAACAAAGACACCCTCAGTTTCTTTAGGGGCTGTCCCCCGTTCAGCAGGTAAAAAACACTGGTGTGGACAGAGGAACGGGTTTGTTGAAAACAGGGGCGGAGCCAGTATCATATGGAGTCCTATCACAGGGCAGTTGGTAGTTGCTGATTCCAGGGAGATCTACATCCCAAAAGTTGCTGTTAGGCATTGATATTCCTGTGGCGTCTGTGCTTCCGCGCTAGTCGATTCTGCCCTCAGCTTGCGCCGTCACCATGGAAACGGAATGACCAGTGTGTTCTGTGCTGACTCACTGCCTGTGCAGGTGGGGTGTACTGTGTGTGTACGTGTGTGGGTGTGGGTGTGAGTGTGTGTGTGTTTCTGTGTGTGAGTGTGTGTGTGTGTGGGTGTGGGTGTGTGTATGTGTGAGTGTGCTTGGGAGAATGGGGGAATGGGGGGGGGCCGGCCAAGCCGGATAGAAGGGAGCAAGCCAGTCTCCCGGTCTGTGCCAGCTTTTAAAATTCCCTCATTCCATGCCACGAGTCCCTGTGTTATGCAAATAGAGGCACCAGCTTCCACCCCATCTAGTTATTTATTCAGCTATTTATTTTTTAAAAGCCTTTTCCTGCAGTGCTTCCAAATCCAATTTTAGGTGTAATTTATGCCCCTGGTAATGTTCACATCAACACATCTCTCCTTTAATTGAACTGAAGGATCCAGTCAAATTTACTGTTGCCGGAAAAGGAATACTGTGCCTTTACCGTTTGTATTTTTTATTTTTTTTAGCTTATCTTTGGGATACTGCAGCATTAAATCTGTCTTGTGTGCTTTTCATGTGCTTGTATGCCACACCCGCAGTTGTTTCAGGTATGTCGCAGGTCTAGTTCGAAAAGCCTCCCTTGGGTCCGCTCGGTTAAAAACTTTAAAAAGTGTCTCGCCGCCCCGGGACGTTGATGCCGGGCCGAGACGCGTCCCGACAACTGCGAGATGCCGCGGCCGCCGCGTTTTCTCCGGGTTTTTCTGATGAAGCGGGGAGGACTTGATCCTTTTCGGCGGGGGTAATATAGAACCGGGCGGCGGCAGCGGCGCCGGGGGAGTCCCCCCTTCTCTCGAACCCCTCGGAGGCAAAGTGCATTTTCTTAAAGATTGTGTCTGAGGAGCTCAACAATGGGAAGTCTGCCGCTGCCGGCTCGGGGCTCCATAAATCTCCCGGAGCAGAGTGGGCCCGGGACCGAGTGAATATTAATGTGCCTCCCGCCACCCGCTCCCCGCGCTATCCATTAACCTAGCACTGTCTTTCATGCTTGTCGTTTCTCTCCCTCTCTTTCTCTCTCTCCCTCTGTCTCTCTCTCTCTCTTTATCCCTCTTGTCATATTCGCTCTTTATGAGCGAGGCACGAGGGAGATGTCGGTCTGCTTCGCCCTCAGCCGAGTCGGTTATGCAAATGGCATGGATGCCGGGGACGGCTGATGGCCTGTGACACGGGATCGTTAGTTTCGTGGGCTGGATGGGCCTTTTGGCCGGAGCTGGCGTTGGCTGTGCTTATCTGCGGCCATTTCCGGGGAGCTCGGGATGATTGGTGAAAATCCAGGTGGAGCTTTTAATTTCTGGTCAGTGGCTAGCCAGGTGAGCGCTGGGCACTGGAATCCATTAGCGACAGGAGTGCGAGGGGAAAGAGATTCAAAAATAATTCTGAATTCACCAACACGTGAATAATTCATGGGCACTACTAAACAATGGGGATAGTTAAAATAAAAACAGCTAATTTTAGGTGAATTACAGTAATGGCTCATCTTTTCCCTGCCGATAAAATTGGAGTCATTAGACTCCAGTTCCACGCACCTGTTTGAGCCCCCAAACCGATAGCACATTCTGTGTTCATTTCACAGGAGAAAATTACACCAATTTCCACTCAGTGTCGAAAAATTGCAGTGGCCAGTTTTTTTTTTTTCTTTCTTTTTTTTCCTCCCTTTTTCCATTTGCAATCAGGCATGTCGGACCAGCTCTTTTCAGAAGCGCCAGGACACCAGTTCGTTTGATTGGTTTGTTTGAGTAAAAAAAACCAAAAAAAAAAACAGCTATTTTTGGATGTTCAGAGAGGGGAAGTCTGACACTCCGCAGGAAGGAGCTCATTCCTGCTCATTTCCAGACGTGTGAGCTGAGCTTATGAAGTATTCTTCCTGCCCTGTGGGACAGGTTTGCGGCTGACGGGGACCGCGCACCTCGCAATTAAGCCGTTCTTCGGCCGCTGTCTGTCGCCTCCTCTGAGAGCGTATCGCTCCGCCGGGCGGCCAGGCTCGCGCTGATACGCACGCGGGGCCGTGTCGTTACCCGACGGCCCGGGGTCCGGCGTCCCCTGACTCAAGGCCACCGGCTGCGTTTCGGATTTTTTGTCCTTTATAAACAAAGTTGCAGCGTCTGAGCGCAGCTGTGAATTTGGGCAGGGAGTCGCGATCCCAGTGCGAGAAATAGCATAGCGATAGTCAGGAGTGACACCTTCGTTGTCCTATCTCTCTCTTTTTGGCTCTCTCACTCTCTCGCCCTCCTTCTCTCTCTTTCCCTTCCTCTGTCTTTCTCTCCCTCCCTCTCTCTCTTTCTCTCTCCCTCCCCTTCTCTAACTCTGTCTCTCTCCTCTTTCTTTCTCCCCTCCTCTCTCTGTCTCTCTCTTTCCCCCCTCTCCCCCTCTCTCTCTCTTTCTCCCTCCCCATCTCCCACTCTCTCTCTCACGCACCACACACACACACACACACACACACACACAGACACACTCCACGCACTTCCACGCGCGCGGGCGACTGTCACTTCCTTCGCGTCTCCGCTCGGCCCGAGGGGGCGGCCGTCGCCGGGCGCTCGCTCGCTCACACGCTCGCTCGCCCGCCCGCCCGCCCGCCGGGTGACTGTACACTTCTTCGCATCGCTCCAGACTCCTCGGCCCCTGGCCCCGCCCACTTCTGGAGCCTCCCCGAGGGGCTCCCCCCACACTCCAATTGTCAGCTAGCATCTGCTGAAATTACCGCTCGTTTTCTTCCCCCGGCCCAAAACGGCCGTCTGGTGGCTGCGTCAGAGTTTATGCGCGCTGACAGCGCGGCCCCATGCATATTCAGCGGCGGGCCCCGCCGCAGCAAAAATAATCATCGCAATAATCGTGGAATAAAAAAAATAAAAAAACGAACGAGAACTTCCAATAAACCCGGCTCCGCGTTATCCATTTTTCATCGCCGCTTTCTCTGCCCCCCCGTCGCTGAGAGGCGCTGGGCTGAGATGCCGTTAGCTTCAAAACCGCGCCTGGAAAATATGGTTTGAACATGTGTGCCGTTCCGGTGAATGGTAATTGGGTGGAATCTGTATTTCCGGTGAATGGTAATTGGGTTGAATCTGTGCAGCGCTAGTGACTGGTTTCAATCTGTACTGATCTGGTGAATGGGTTTGATCTGTGTATTTCCGGTGAACAGTAAATGGGTGAAATCTGTGTATTTATGGTGAATGGTAATTGGGTGGAATCTGTGTATTTATGGTGAATGGTAATTGGGTTAAATCTGTGCAGATCTGGTGAATGGTAAATGGGTTAAATCTGTGCATTTTTGGGGGATGGTAAATGGGTTAAATATATGTATTTCCAGTGAATGGTGAATGGGTTGAATCTGTGAATTTCTGGGGGAATGGTAAATGTATTAAATCTGTGTATTATTGCATACGTGCGTGTGTGTGTGTGCGTACATATGTGCATGCGTGTGTGTGTGTGTAATCAGTCGTGGGCTGAGCTGGGGGAAGTTTAGGCTTGTGAATTAGAGGAGACAGATTGTGTGAACTTGACTAACTCTGCTGCTCAGCCACCCGTTCAGGGAGTCAGGCCAGCACTGTCATATTTCTGCTTTAATTGATTGTTTCTTCCTCCTTGAGCGAGCGAAGCATCAGTCCCTTTACACCCACACACTGAGTCTCACAATGAAGAACACACACACACACACACACACACACACTCACACCTCACATTGAGGCATTCACACTTGCTCACACACACTGAGACGCACACACATATTCTCACTTTGAAGCTTGCACATGAGACACGCATGACCATACGCTCCCACCTACACACAAACACTCACACACAGACACTTCCACATATCAACATTTTCATACTGGGACATCACATACTGGCACAGTGAGACACACACACACATGCATACACACACGCACATGCAAACACACATGCACGCACACGCACATGCATACACATGCACACACGCATGCACACACACACACGCATAAATGCGGAAGTAAGGAATAGGAAGGTATCTGGAGATGCCAGGATGATGAAATCAGCAGTGGTGAAGCAGATGACTGATTGCTAATGTGCCTTATCAGTCAGTCATCTCCCAGTCATCACCAGGAAACCGGGCCTAACATGAGATAAACAAATAAGAAATGACCAGGTGTCATGGAATCCGTGCATCTGTTTTAGTGAAGACATGTGAAGGAACTGGGAGGCGGTTTACCTGGCTGTATGGGCGTGGCCAAGCTTGAGTGACATCTCTATGATGCCTGCCTTCTGAAATAAATATGAAAGATATATGAACTAGAATAAAAAATAAAATAGCTACACTTATTAACCGTTATAGCTCTTAAGCTGGAAAATGATCGCATATCTTTATTGCCCATGTTTGCTTTTGCATTAACAAGGACATGTAATCATGTAAAGAAAGATGTTGATGGACTTCTGGTTAGGAGTTGTGTGCCACACTTTAATTAACCTGAGGAAATACAACGTGTTATGCCCCCAATGAAGGTGTGACCCAGAGCACTGGGCATGGTAGGCTTTTATGCAGCTAAAATAGACCCAGAATAGAATTCCTACAGTATGTGCGTCCCGCATTTTTCAGTCACTGACAGGCACTGACAGTGTTGATAGACAACAGGACCAGGGAGCATCCATGGAGGGTGATGTGTGGGGGCAGTTAAGGGGGGGGGGGGTGGGTTTGGTGCGGGGGTGGGGAAGAAAGTGAGAGGCCTGCCAGTTTTACCACCAGCACCCCCGAGATTAGCAGAAGGGCTCGGGGGGGAGGGGGGTTCACAGCCACTTTAATGGCTTTTTATAGTCATGGAGTGGGGGGGGGCAGGGGAGGGGATCACCAGCAGGTCTAGAACAAAGGATGTGCCTGCTGGGGGTGTCTGCATTTTTTTTTTTAAACAGAACAAGAGAACAGAAGTGGAGAGGTGTGATTTTACTGCTGGTGGTCATTGGGGTGGGGGTGGGGGGGGGTGGGGGGGGGCTGGAGTGCGGGGGTTGGGGGGGAAGGTTCTGCCAACTTCCTGAAGTGTCAGTTCTCTCTGTCCGTTCGTCTGTCAGTCGATCGTCATCCTCCCCAGCAGCACTGAAAAGTATGACAGCAGTGAAAATCTGTGGGTGACATATTTTGGGTAGCGGTACAATGGCAGGCTAGCAGAGTGGCGGTAAAAGAACGAGCCCTTTGAGCTTGTTTGTCTAGCTTGCGGAATGACCGCTGTACCCTTGAGCAAGGTCGCTAAACCGAACAGCCTCAGCTGTAAGTGGTTAATAATTGTTAAAGCGTTCGCTAGTTGCCGTGAATAAGATTGTTATTGAGAGTGAGAAATGTAAGGACAGCTCTGTTCTCCAGCCGTTCCTGTGTAGGGCTCAGCAAACACAAGCCACCCACTGCAGTCTCACGCCACTGCTGTAAGACTCACTTTACCTTTATGAAGAAAAAAAATTACAGGTCGTTAGAGCAAGTTTTCTGTTATTTTTTTTTTTTACGTTTAATTTCTGCTTCCCAGACCCGTGTGAATGGCGGTGTTGTCAGAGAGGACTGCTGCGGCTCAGCTGTGGAATGAAAGTGCGCCTCCATTGTGAAGCGGTGCTCACAGTGAGGCCGTCTGAGAGGTCAAACGTTCACGGCGCTTCGTTCCTTTCTGTCTGTGCCGAGCGGCCGGACCGCCGGAGTGGCGTTCGACGCTCGCGTTGCATTGTGGGACGCGCCGGCGCCAGACGCGGGTGCTCCGCCGTGGGAGAGCGGGTCGCGGTCGCGGCCGCGGTGAGACGAGGTCACGGTCATTCGGAGTTCGGCTCTGCCGGACCGGCTGCAGAGGAAGCCTTGAGGTCTGCTCAGTCACTGTCCGCAGAACCGTGATGTGACATGAGGGGACAACTTTCCCCTGTCCTACAAGAGTCGTACGCTACCCCCCCCCCCCCGCCCCGCTCCCCCTAACAGGCCCCCCCTGGCCTCCCGCCACCCCCCCACAACATTCTTTGCCTGAGGCAAACATAGCCGCTGTGGTCCAATTTGGGGGATGGGGTTGGGGGGTGGGGGTGGGGGTGGGTCGTTGAACTGGTGCAGAAAATGCATTGACCGGCAAGGAGATTTGATGACATTTTTTTTCAGGGGCGGGCGAGCGGAGGATGACATTATGAGTGGAGCTCATTTGATGTATGCTCTCTCTCTCTCTCTCTCTGCCGTGGGTGGCAGGCGTTTTCTTTCGGCGTATCAGGGAGGCGGGGTGAGGGTTCACGTGTAGCTCGAGGCCTTTTTCGGTGTAGCTGAAGTGAAGATGAAGCATTTGGACCTGACTCTTCCTCGGGGCTGGGTTTTGACAGAGGCCCACACGGGGGGGTGGGGGGTTACAGTGTGGGGGATTTTCTCTGTGTATCATGACTGACAGTTAACTGTCTTTATAACCGTCTGATATTTTTGTTCTCTTTCTCTGAACGCGTGTGGCATGGTAGGGTATGTTATAGTGTAAACAAGCAGGGGCGTGTTAAGCTAGCTTGGCCAAAGAAGACGTGAGTGAAGTGAGTTGGTTCTAGCTGGGCTGAGTTAATCTCTTTGTGCCTGGGTGTCAATGTTATTGTTGCCTTTCTGCTGAGCTGGGTGTCAGAGTTACTGTTGCCGGGCAGGGTGCGAGTGTCAATGTACTATAACCCGGACGTTTGGCTGTATCAGTACGTGGAGCACACTCAGCTCTCTGTCCGTCTGTTCAATACCTTCTTTCAGCATAAGACAGTTTAGATCTTCCCTCAGACTGTCCCAGCACTGCCGAGCCCGTAGCTCCTCGCTAACAACACCACCAAGCAATGCACCGTGTCTGGAACACAGAGGGTACATTGTGTCCTGGTTTAGGAGACATCGGGCATCCTAACGTGCCAAACAATCGACGGACATGCTAGGAATACGGAGAGGACAATCCGTCTTTGTTCGAGCAATTACCGCACGTGTTTACAGTCGTGGCCATGTTGTTTCCTGCCTTCCTGTGTTGTGTGCCTTCTTGACATTTTATTAATAATGTTAACGTCGCCGCGGTAAGAATTCTTGCTTTTCTCACTTTTTTTTTTTTTCCTGAGCTTGTGTTGCAGTTCGTGCTTGAACTCGAGCGTAAGGGACGCAAGTCCGAACCGCGCTGCGTGAATCCGGTACTTTAAAATCGAATCGTTTAGCCGTTATCTCTCTCTCTCTTACCTCAGACCTCAGAGCGGTGCGCGTGGGGACGAAGGTGTCGTCTCTCGACTTTATCAAACTCCGATGATATTCCGGCGTTCCGGTTCGCCGACCGGAACGCCAACCGCGCCCGCGTAAAAAAAAAAAAAAAAAAAGGCGCGGCCCTCCTCTGACAAGGAGAGAGAAGACGAGCGAAGTCCGCGGCATTCGTCTCGCCGCCGATTTCTTTATTTTAACATTGGCCGCGCGTTCCTCACCTTGAAGATGGCTCCTTCTCCGCAAACTGTTTGGGAAAGATAACGCAATCTCGCGGAGAGGGAATGCATTATTTACCAGCTCTCCCCTCTGAAATCGGCCCGTGCTTATTATCAAAAATCATTAAGTCGCAGGCCCAGATTGTTTTTTTTTTTGGTGGGGTGGGGGGAGGGGTTGGGAACGACGCGTCTGTATTTTTGAACATTTCGATGATTTATGGCGCAGGCGTTTGTCTCTCTTTCTCTCTCTTTCCAACGCGAGCGGCGGCAGCAGTTCCATATGCATACCAATGCGCCCGGAGAACGCGCCGGAAAGAAGGGTCATCCGTCTGCCGAGCGGCGGCAGGGAGCGCTCGCTCGGAAACGCGCACGCGTCACATTTCGCCGGCTCACACTCGCGCGGCTTGCGTTTTTGTTCACTATCAATTTGTGCGGCTGCCTGTGCTCTGACACGATTCGGGTTAAGGAGCTGAAGGGGGCGACGGCAGCTTCCTGTGTGTGCGGTGCTCCCGCACGCGCTCGCTCGCCCGCTCGCTCCCTCACCTCCCCGCACACTCTTTAGTTTGCTCGCTCTCTCACCTGCCGCTACTTTTCTCTCTCGCTCGATCGATTGCCCTGCTGACCGGTTAACACACCAACAGTCATTCACCCTCTCGCCCTCTCGCCCACTCACACACTCGTTCACCCTGTAACTCACTCTCACTCACTCGCCCACTCATTCACCCTTTAACCCACTCTCGCCCACTCACACACTCGTTCACCCTTTAACTCACTCTCACTCACTCACACACACTCATTCACCCTCTAACTCATTCATTCACCTTATAACTCACTCACTTGCTCGCTCACTCAATCATTCACCCTCTAACGCACCCTCTCATCGTTCACCCTCTAGCTCACTCACTGACTTGCTCACTGAATCCCCCTCTAACACCCTCTTGCTCCAGATCTCTGAGGCGCTCTCTTAAAGGGCAGGGCAGGGCAGGATCAGCCCCAAAACGGAGACGCTTGCCCCGGTCAGGAGCGTTTGGAGAGCACCTCTGCGCGACAGCTCGGGCATTATACCGACCCGTCGCCATGGTTTCGCAGATTGACCCCCCCCCCCTCCCCCCACGGCCTCCTTGGAGACGGCGGAGGCTGACAGTGATTAAGATGTAAACAGCTTAAGACGCGTACTCATTTCTGCCCAGCGTGAGGGATTAGTTCCGCAGGCTGCCGCCCACCGCATCTACTGCGTAAGAGAAGCATGCGGCCTGCCGGATGGGGAGGGGCCCTGGCCTTCTGCTACCGGTGCGGAGAGAGAGAGAGAGAGAGAGAGAGAGAGAGAGAAAAGAGGGGCTGGAGTGAAGAGAGGTGAGAGAGGGAGAGGGAGAGGCGAGTGGGGAAAGTGGGAGTGGCAGTGAGATGGAAAGACGAGAGAATAGAGAGATTGGGTGAGTGACTACTGAAGCTTTTTTCAGTAAGTCATATATCCGTTGTTGTGGTTGTTGTCATCGCTGTCCAGATAATAATAATAAAAAAGATTAATGTCATTATTACTGCCATTATAGTTTTATACTTAATCCTAATCTTTTTTTTTTTTTTTTTTCAAATTGCCTAATGGGTGCTTTTTAGGACATTTCTTCTTCATTGTTGTTGAATACAGTACAGTTGTTGAGTACAGAACCGTAAAATGCCAATAAAACATTTCATTGAAACCGACAGGACATGAGAAGAGAGGGAATGAGAGAAAGAGAATACGCTCTTGGAAATGGGATTACTGAAATATACTGCTAATGTGTGGATTTATTCGAAAATATGATTATGAATATATTTCATGTGTGTGTATTGTTTAAAATATATATTGCAGCACCATTTGCCACATAAGTAGTATGTTATCTTTATTGCATTTCCCTATTTAGGATGCAGTTCTCCTTTTCTGTCAGGGAAAGAGTGAAGACAGACAGAGGAGAGGACCAGTGGAGGCAGAAATGGAGACAGTCTGGGTTTTAGGGGAAAGAGAGCCGCATTTTAAAATTTTCCACTCCACTTCCCAAGCTTTCCACACATTCTAATACATTCTAGCTCAGGGAAGTCAAGCCCAAGCCCTGGAGGTATCTGCAGCGTCTGCAGTTACTTTCACTCAGCAGCCAATTAGGGCCTTGAGAACGAGGTGTGCTGATTCTTTAGCCAATCAATGACCCCGATTAATCAATGGTGCTGAGACACCACGAAAACCAGGAGGCACTGCGCACAGCCCTCCAGGACTGGAGTTTGACTCCCCTGCTGTGGCGCATGGCGATAGAGGGGTGGTCCGCATGGCTAACCGCTCCAGCCTCGAAGCCATTCGGGCGCCGATGGCGGGCCGGCGACGGGCCGACGGGGGCGGCCGAGCCGGCGGAAAGGCGCGGCAGCTGCCGCGGCGGGGCTTACATCCAGATACGGGGACAAAGCGGGCGGCAAAGCCGTTATTTACCCTGCGATGGTCTTAAGCGGCGGCCCGCGCCCGCTTCTCAAACGGAGATTAGCGCAGATTACGCTAGCCCCAGAGCCGCTTTCGCGATATTTAGCAGGTCTAATCGCTGCATTAAGACAAGGGGGCCAGCGGAGAGGGCACGCATGTGTCTGCGTGGGAGGGGGGGGGGTCGGGGGTGGAGGGGGGGGCGAAGGGTGGGGTGGTGGCGCTCGGTCGCGCCATGCGCGATGGTAATAAAGTCACGCTACCACCCCCCACCCCCCCCAACTACCCCACAACGCACGCGGTGCTTGGTGGCACCCTTCTAGTGGGTCCCACTGTGCGATCGGCTACCCCCCCCCCCGGGGAGACTTGAGCGGCCGTCTTATTGGTCGCAGAGCAGGAGAGGCGAGTGGCTGTCCGATTGGCTGGCTGGGCGGCCGTGTGTAACCGTCTGGCTGGTTTGCCAGGCAAATATCGGCACGGAGTCCGATAGGCCGGCACAGAAAGAGAGAGGGAGAGAGACGCGTGGGCGTTTGATTGATTACACAGACGGGGACGAGCAGGAACCTTTGTCACCGGCGGCGTACTGCGGAGTGTCACGTTTGGCGGGGCCTGACAGGCGGGCGCGCTAAGAGGGACTTTGGAGCTTAATTAATGTCATCTTAATGTAGTGAGCTGCGCGCGAGGCCCGGACCTCCGCCGCCGCGTCCCTCCGACAGCAAACGCTCCCCGAGAAGGCAAGCAAAAAGTTCACAGAAAGCGTGCGGAATCGCGTCGCTCGCTCTCTCTCTCTCTCTCCCTCTCTCTCTCTCTCTCTCTCTCTCTCTCTCTCTCTCTCTGTCTCTCTCTCTCTCTATCTCTCTCTCTCTCTGTCTCGCTCTCTCTCTCTCTCTCCCCCTCTCTCCCTCTCTCTCTCTCTCTCTCTCTCTCTGTCTCTCTCTCTCTCTCTCTCTCTCGCTCTCTCTCTCCATCTCTCTCTCTCTCTCTCTCTCTCTCTTTCTCTCTGTCTCTCTTTCTCTCTCCACCTCTCCCTCTCTCTTTCCCTTGCGCTCAAACGAGTGTGACCGTGCACGTCACGGAAGTTTTCGGACAGATGACTGCTTTATGGATAAGCTCTTGTAATTCCCACCCACCCCGGACCACACCCCCCCCCCCCCCCCCCTTCAGTGCTACTGCTGCTGCCATCCTGCATTCCTTCCAGTAAACATGTTCAGTGTTCAAAAGGCCAGGGGGGTGGGCGGTTGCCTGGGGGGGGGGGGGGAGGGGGGGGCAGAGAGGGGGGCAGAGAAAATTCAGGCGACGGACGGTCAGAACGGCTTCAAACGGCAGCCACGGCAACTTAAAGGCGCGACGCGTTAATTGGCTGTGAACGCCGAGCCTCGCATGTCATCATCGGCCGGGGAGAACAGAGGAGGCCGGCGCGGGGTCTTAATGGGGGAGGGCGAGGGCTGGGGGGGGGGGGCGGGGGCTCCACTGCCTCTGCGTCTCACCGTCGCCCTTTTCTCTCCGATTTATTTTAATGCGAAGGACGAAGGGAAGGAGGGACGTCGTTGGTTGGCAGGAGCGACGCGGCGTCCTCCGCTGCCCCTCAGATTCGCTCCGTTCTCTCTCCCCCTGCCAGTCCTCAAATGTTTAAACTGTAATTAAACGGCGGCGTGTGTTTGTCAGAACCCTCCACTGGAGGCAGGGGGTCAATGCAGGAAGTAAACAGAGCGCACAGTCTTATCTACTGTAGCACAATCTGGAGAGTGGGGGGGGGAGTAGAGCGGGGAATCGAAAATGAGACGCCAGCAAAGCACACGCACACGCACACACACACACTCACACACATACATGCACACATATACATGCACACATGCACACACACACACACACATACACATACACACGCACACACACATACTCACACACACATACTCACACACATACATGCACATACACACATGCATGCACACATGCACACACACACACATGCAACATTCACACACACAGGCACTTACACACAAAAACAACAAAGCATACAGTGTCTTTAGATTACCATTGGATGTAAGAAAGTGAGAATTTTTTATTGAACGACTGAACGTAAAGATGACACCACAGTGTACCAGTGGCTGCTGATAATGATAAGCCAGTTTTTTTGGTCAAAACTACCACTTTCAAAGTAGTAGAAAATATTGTGTTGAATATTGCATTCCCCTTTAGACCCTGAAGTAGGCCAGTATTACTGGACTATTTAAAAAGTTATAAATACTAATCTTAAGAGATACTCTGTGGGACATCAGCGGGGGGCCCTACATCTGTGTGATGGACAGAGCAGGCTGCTGGTGTAAACGATCTACGCGGTCATTTAGGGACGCAACCACGGGTGGGCCGCACAATTCACATTTTAAACGTTAAAAACTTTTTTTTCAAGACATTTTATTTAAAAAGTGTTCAGAAGGCGTGAATAGCTATCTTGATGCTATTGGTCTTACGTCGTTTTCCGGGGTACACAATTGTCAACAAACCCCCTCCCACAACCCCCAGATTTTTCCAGATTTTTTTCTGCCACTCCATCCCCCCCCGGTCCGTAGTCGGTTGACCCCGCCTAACTTCTTGTTTAGGGCCTCCAAAATCCCCGAGCCAGCTCTGGGCGGACACACAACGTGCGACACACTTACCCGGCTTCTCCCGGCATCCCAACCGTGGTCAAACGAGGTGAAGGCCGAGGTCCGCTCGTTTGCGTAGAGCTTCATCATTAAGTCGCCGCAGCGAAAACCTGCAGATGAGATTTGAACCGCACCTTTTAAAAAATGTTAAAAAAGACGGAGCGAAGGTCGGAGCTCCATTACAGAGGCCTGCGGCTTAATGCAGCCCGCGGCCGGCCCGCCCGTCTCCGCCGGAAGGCAGGAGCGGTGGGTATTCATCACCGCACCCCGCGTTAATGGTGGAGAGAGAGAGAGAGAGAGGGAGGCCGCGGTCGATCCGCCCGTCCGAGCGGCTCGTCAACCGAAGCCCTTTTTTTTCTCCACCTTTAAATGAGCTTCTCTGCCCTCCTCTTTCCCCCTTTTTCCCCTTTCGTTTTTGGGGCGTCCCAAACCCGCCGGTCTCATGGGAAAGAGCGCGTCCTCCGTCGCGGGGCCGGACGGGACGCCCCCTCCCCCCCCCCCCGCGCGCACCCCCTGCTCTCTGCCGCTGATCGGTTAGGCTGAGAGTCAGTAAACAAAGGCGCTCGATGAGGTCTTTGGATCTGTGCTACAGCGCTGGGGAGGGATGATGTCACACGCCAGCGGGAGCGTTTCGGTTCATCCGTACCCTTAGCTGGCTCCCCCCGCCCCACCCCCCTCCCCCCCTCACACATCATAAGAGAAATGCTTTTGGGTTCATCTTCCTTCTGCTTTTACGTCGCTCTTCCGTTTGCAAAGAGCAGCGGTGGGAGGGGCCGGGGAGAGCGACGGCGAATCGGATGCTTTTTTTTATCAGCGGCGATGAGCTCCCAGGTTATTGAGCGGATTCTTTTTGGCGGAGGTGAGAGCGGCAGCCCCTCGCGCTCGGTGAGGTACGGGCCGGTGAGCCGCTGCCCATTCCTCTCTCGGCGGGATGGCGTGAACCACCCCTCCCACCCCCCATCCTCCCCGCCCGCCCCCCCGCCCCCCCAGCGCGGGGCCTTCTGTGCTCCAGTCCTCTGCATGACCTGCGCTGATCCTCATTACTCTGCCCGCTCTCCTCCTTCACAGCCTCCGTTCGCCTCTGAAGAAGCTGCCTGTGAAGCCGCGGCGGGGTCGGGGAGGGGGCACTGGGCCGCGGTATCTGCCCCCCACCCCGGTTCACCGAGTGGGGGGGGCGGGGGGGGGGTGACTCTCTCTCACTGCCCTTCTGAAGAGGGATGATTGGCTGGGCTTTTCCATCTCGACGGACTGGGAAATTGGGCTTTGTTATGCAGTAATGGGCAGAATGATTATCTGCGAACTCCATTTAGGGGGGCGGGGGCTACTTTGCGTCTGTCAATCAGGGACTCGCGTGAGCCAATCGGAAGGCTCCCGACAAAAGTCGCATCTTCAGCTCGGAGAGGAAAGGAAGGGCGGGGAGAAATAGACGCTTTGTTAGAGGGAAGAGTCCAGTGCGCTCTGAGCGGCTGTTTTCTTCATTAGAAAGGTGAACGCGCCGATCACTCCATTCTCCCCGCGGCGGACGCGCGACACGGGCGACCTCTGACCTCAAAGCGCTAGCGAGCCCCGGGGCTAACGATCGCGATGGGCTCGGTCGCGGATTAAATCTCTGCTTTCTCCCCCGTCCCTGCGAGAGGACAGCATATGTGTTCCTACTGGAGCTTTTTTTTTTTATAAAAAAAAAAAAAAAAGAATTTCTCATCAGATTTCCAATTCAGGAGGATTACAGCCCAGCTCCTCGTTAATGGAACAGGAATAAGCCTTTGAGAGCAGATTCAGAAGAGCTGCCTCTGCGTAATTGTGGCATTAGACGATGCCGTGTCCATAGTAACGGGCGGGCTGGCACAGGCCTGGCATATTGACCCCTTCCATTAGTCCCAGGCTCTGCGCTGGGGGTGGGGAGGGGTGGGGAGGGGGGGTGCACGTCACCCTCTCTCTCTCTGGCTGGGTTTAAATGGGGTAACTCCTCCTGAATGACACGGTCCCTACATCAGGGCTCTGCAGTGCTCTCATTTTAGGAGCATTCGCGAGGGGAAATTGATGTGCGCTAACAGGAAAAAATAATTTAGGGGGCACATCTCGTAATTGGGACGCATTAGCCGGGCTCCTAAATTTTGTCGACTCGGCGGCGGAGGCAGGAGGGCCCGTCGTTTGATTCGCACGTGGAGGACGGAGTGAATCAGAGGGCCGGGACGGAAATAAACGCCGGCTTCCGCGCGATGGACCCGCGAGCGAGCGAACGAACGAACGAACGAGCGAACGAGCGAGCGAGCGAGCGAGCGAATGAACGAAAGAACGAACGAACGAACGAACGAACGAACGAACGAACGAACAACCGAACGAACGAACGAACGAACGAACGAACGAACGAACGAACGAACGCACGAACGAACGAACGAACGCGTGTGCACGTCACCGTGTGCGCGGATATAAAGCGGCGTAAGAAACCGAAAAGGCCCTAAATTAGAAGAGGGAGAGAGAGAGAGAGAGGAAGAGAGAGAGAATGAGTGACAAAGAGGGGAGAGAGTGAGCCTTCCTCTTCCTGCTGTTCCTACCTCCGTAAGTAAAGGGGGACACAAAAAAAGGGAAAGATTCGCTGAGTCTTAACTGAGGGTCTTAAATGGGTTTGAGCTCAAATTCCCCTCGCTCCTCAGAGAAGTTAAGCAGCGGGGGAGAGCTCTTTAGCAAAAAAAAGGGAGAATTAAAAGAAAGTAAATTCACTGCCCCATATGGGCCAAATCCCAAAAACCACAAGTGCTGCGAGAGGTTATGAGAAGGAGGGGAGATTTTCTACCCCTGCTCTCTTGTTCCCCTCCTCCGGACGGGGGTCAGAATTTTGTTGTTTTTCTTTCTCTGGCTAATCCCTCGCTTTCCGTGCCAAATTCAGGCCGGTTCTCCCGCTCCTCCTCCTCCTCCTCCTGTGCGTGCGCTCCCTTCTAATCCTGCGGCTAAAAGACCCCGTTTTCACGCGGGACCTCGACGCGGTCGCTCTCGTCTCGAACCCGTGTTTCACACGCAGAAACGGGCGTGGCGAGATGGGCGTTAGGCTCCTCGCCCGCCCGCGAGTCTCGTTTAAAAAAGGGAGGCGCGTGTAGGTGTTCATTTCTCAGGACTAATGAGAGGGAATTGGCCAGACGGTTAATTACTGCTGTGCGTGTAAATGCACATCACTGCAGGGGCGCTCATAGGAAAGTGCCATTTTTGCTGGGATTCCTATAGCAAATTCCCCCTCCCCCCTCCCCCCCCGCACGTCACGGAGTTCTGTTTCTGCTCTTCCCGACTCTTGGGTCTGCCCCCCCCCCCCCCCCCCCTCCAGAAGCGTGACTGAGGAGCACGCCCATCAGCCCAGAATTATCCCCCCCTTTTTTTTTTTGCTTCTTCCTCTTTTTTGCCCTCCAAAGCTCTACAAGCTGGGCGGTTAAATTTCCTCGCGTTTGAATATTTAAACAGTTTAGTGGGGGACACTCAGTGGGGGCTGAGGCTGAGGTCTTGGGGGGGGGAGGTTTTGGGGGTGGTGGGGTGAGATCAGAAACAGTTTTCAGGTGAATGGCGGGTGGGTATTAATCTCCTCAGATGTGTTTCTCTCTGCTCCTTTGCTTTATCGCTGCACCTCCGAACCCGCTCCCCTCTGCCTGCTAGATTAGTGCTTTTATCAATAAGAAGCTTAGGGCTTCTCCCTCCCTCTCTCCCTCCCTCCCTCCCTCTCTCCCTCTTTACACCCCCCCTTCCACTCCATCCTTTCCCCTCTCTGTGCCATGGACCTTCAGGGCCTGGGATTTTCCATCACAGCACGAGTGGGTGGGTGGTGGTGGGGGGGGGGGAGGGGGGTGGTTCATGGGGGGGGCCGCCTGAGGACGAACACAAGGCAGGGGGAGTCCTCCCTTTCAGACTCAACAGGAGACGAGCGCAACAGCGCCGTGGAGAGAGGGAGAGAGGTGGAGAGAGGTGGAGAGAGGGGTAGGAAGAGAAGGCGGGTTAGAGAGGGAAAGAGAGAGACAGAGAGATGCAGAGGGAGAGGGAGAGAAGGCGGGTTGGAGAGAGGGAGAGAGATAGAGAGAGAGAGATGCAGAGGGAGAGGGAGAGAGGTGGAGAGAGGTGGAGAGAGGGGTAGGAAGAGACGGTGGGTTGGAGAGAGGGAGAGAGAGAGAGAGAGAGATGCAGAGAGATGCAGAGGGAGAGGGAGAGAAGGGGCGGGAGCGTTAAAGAGAGAGAAGGGGCGGGAGCGTTAAAGAGAGAGAGGGAGCGGGAGGTTCAGGGGGAGGTTGAGGGTGCAGAATCGGCAGGCTCAGTCCCGGGTTCGGCCCCGGGGTGAGAAACGGAAGCCGAAGCTCGGCCTGGCCGCCGGCGGCGTTCCTTCGTTCGCCGGTTTTCATTGGCCGCTCCGTTAGCCTCGGTCACGCGGCTCTCACCCCGGCTCCGCCCCGCGCCACGCAGGCCGTTAAAACCCTGGTCAGGAGGGCGTCGGCGGCCGCCGCGCTCCCGCTCCCGCGGTACGGTTCAGCCGGCCTCGCCGGGAGAGGCGCCGGCGTGACACTGACCCCCTGATTTACGACCGAAATCAAGCGCTGCGCCGCGCCGCTAGTGAAGTCCACATTACAGCAGACGCGGCGAAGATGGATGGGTGTGTGTGTGTGTGTGTGTGTCCTTGTGTGTGTGTGTGTGTGTGTGTGCCGCATGTGTGCGTGTGTGTATGTTTGTGTGTGTGTGTGTGTATGTGTGCCGCACGTGTGTGTGTGTGCCTGTTTGTGCGTGTGTGCATGTGTGTGTATGTCTGTGTGTGCGTGTTTGTATTTGTATATGTGTGTGTGTGTGTCTGTCTGAGTGCGCGCGTGTTTATGTGTGTGTGCGTGGGTGGGCTTGTGTGTGTGTGTGTGCTTTTGTGCTTGCGTGTGTTTGTGTGTGTGCCTGTGCGTGCGTGCGTGCATCGGGTGCATGCAAGTGCATGTGCGTGTGTGTCACAGTACAGTAGACTGGAGGACAGCAGAAATATGAGGTCATGGCTCAGTTGTGGATGCTGTGTTTATGCGTGTTTGCCTGGCCTGGCCTGGCCTCTGTGTTTTGCCTGTAGCCGGTTTAGAGGGCGGGGCTCAGCTGAAGGCAGTGAGGTCATTATGGGGGTGGGGGGAGGGTGTGATTGCCACTGTCCTCCCGTTTGACATGCAGGGAGGTGATTTAGAGGATACTTTACTCACCATCACCCTTGTACTGTCCTGGTTTCTGTTAATCTAATTTCACTTGCACACACACACATACACGCACGCATGCATGCACACACAAACACATAGACGCACACATACACACACACACATACACGTACGCGTGCATGCACATGCACAAACACACACTCACACACACACATACACACGCATGCATGCACACACAAACACATGCACACAAGCACATACACTCACGTGCACATACACACACACACATGCACACACGCAACCTGTACACACATACGCACATTCAAACACACACGCTCATTCTCATCTTGGTTTTATTCAGCATTGTAACGTAGTTGGGAATGGAGTTCTTTCCTGGGCCGATAGGTAATGATTGACTCTTCCGGTAAAATTTTGTTTAGGTTTTGCTAAATGGGTGTAATGTAATGCCTCTATGAAAATGAGAGATTTGCTTAGCAGTGCAGTGTTTGCTTGGCAGTCGGTGCAGGATGCTGTTTATACACAGCCAGTGGGCTGGCCTGGCCTCTGTGTCACAGGTGTTTGAGGTTGAGGTGGGCTGACTGAAACCCGGTCATGTTTGTTTAGCTGAATGAGGGATGGCCTATTGTGATGTCAGAGTGTTTGAATGAGCGACTGGGTGAGTGGCTGAGTGAGTGAGTGAGTGGGTGAGTGAGTGAGTGGGCATTTGAATGAGTGTGTGTCCATGTGTTCTTTATTGTGCATGTCTGTGTTCCTCTTACTGTGTGTGTGCGTGTGTGTGTGTGTATGTGTGAGTGTGTGTGCATGTGTCTGCGTGTATGTGTGAGGAGGTGGAAAGGTGTGTGATGCCTCTGTAAATTGTTGATTTAGGTGTGAACGTCTCCTGGCAGATTGCTCCTCTGACTCAAGCATGGCTGTGAATGCCTCAGCAGCTGTAGGCAGTGGGGTTCAGGGAGGGGGGCGGGGGGGTTGATGATGGGAGGGAACGGGGTGGCGGGGGGGGGGGGGTACCTGCAGGGGTTAAACCCAGCCACAGCCAATCATCCTCAATCACTCCACATTATGGCCTGACAGCTGAAAAGCCCCTGCGGGAGGCTGGCAGAAGTGCTGGAGGGAGGGATGGAGAGAAGGAGGGAGGGAGGGAGAGAGAGAGAGAGAGAGAGAGAGAGAGAGAGAGCAGGGCTGAGGAAGTGTGCAGAGGGGGTGAGTCAGAGAGAAAGAGAGAGAGAATATTTAAAATGCACATTAATGCACGCAAGCACAATGTGAAATGCCTGGATCCACATTCAGGGACCGGTGGACGAAATGCACATGGAGCTTTGAGACTGAGCTAATTTGATTTCTCCTGTGTCTGGGAGTTTGTATAGGTTTATTGAAAGTAAATAACTCACAGAAATACAGAAATAACACATTTCAAAAACGTCTCTCGTTTTAGCCTGTATTGTCTCGTCAGCAAACGACATTGATTTCAGCAGGAAGTAGAGCAGGATGAAAAGACGGAAACTGCTTTGCTGTTCGCAGGTGACGCTCTCAGGTTATTTCAGAGTGATCACTGTGAAAAAGAGTTCAGGAAAGCAGAGATGAGAGAGAATGCAAGCACACACACACACACACACACACACACACACACACACACACACAAATGCACACACACATATGCACACACACATACACACATATGCACACACACATACACACAAATGCACACACACACACACACACACACAAATACACACACACTCACATATGCACACACACATACACACATATGCACACACACATACACACAAATGCACACACACACACACACACACACACACACACACAGAAATACAAGCACATACACATAAGCACTCACACACAGACACAAACACACACACACAGACCCACATGAATGCACACATACAGACACAAAAGCACACACACACACATGCACACCCACACACACAAATGCATGACACAGACACACACAGACTTCACGCAATTTTCTGCATTTTAGTTGGTGAGGTGCACTGGCGTATATGTTAGGTCGCCCCTTCAATGTGTTACATAACCCAATAAAATGCATCGTGTGGGATTCGACCTACAGCCCTCTCTCCACAGTGTCCAGACCCGTGTGTCTGTGCATGTAGAAAATCTAAATCCTGCCCGGCTGCTGGTTTATGGCTGTTCGACAGGATCTCCGCCTGGTCTGTGACCTCATCCCTGCGGTCGCCGCGGAGATTGTTACGCGGCAACCGAAAGGCCCTTCCAGCTCAAAGGGCAGGGTCCGGAGGTTTTATTGAAAAGTAAACAACGGGCGCGTTTCCGTCGAAAGACGCGCTTCGGTTTTTTGGTTTTTTCTCGAGCCGAATCCTCGGCGAAGCGCCTCGCCGCCCCCCCCCCCCCCTGGGGCGATAAGACCCCGTTTATTAGGACCCTGATTACGCAACGCGGGAAACGCGGCGTCCTTGCATAATTTACATTTCCCTCGCTGGGGCCACGTCAGCTGACGTGTAAAATAATTATGATTTTTCTCTCATTATTTACGCCACCCGAGCCCCAGACAGAATATCAGTGTGTTTTATTAATATTGAATGTTGAGTCATTCTGACAGAACTGCGGATCGGTCCACAGCAGGCACAATCTTCCACTTCATTGAGGACTTTTTTTTTTTTCCCAGCACGGGGACACAAATCGTTAATGCGGTTTTGCATTTTTGTCGTACCGAAAGAAAAGAAAAGAGAAGAAAAAAAAACAAATTACAGTATCATCTCACGCATACATCTGGTTAATTCTTTTGAGCAAAAAACATTTTGAAAACAAATCATTGGAAAAAAAAAAAAAGAGACAATGGCAGTTTGAATTTGAAAACCCGCCTGAGCTATGGAGATTTACAGAGACTCCAAACGTCCAACCGAATGCTATTCCTGGGTTTTCATCATTGCGTAGTGTCGCCCTTCAATGCTTCTATAATAATTAGCGGTTTCATTTCATCGGGAGCCGCCACTGTGAACAAACCCTGCGTGAGTTGGAGAACGCTGCTTAAGATGGGCGCGGGACGGCTCCGTGCGAATCTGAATCCAATGACAGGGTTTGCTTTCGACGTATCGGCGCGCATAAGCCAGTCGTCGACCTTGGCTTGTATTTACTTATTCCGTCGCAACGCTTTCCCGAGTGCTCATTTTCTGTCTCGTAAGTTTGTTTCACGCTTCAGTTGGATATGGGTGCTCTGCGAAGCCCTCTGATGAAATTGGAGGGAAAAGCTTTGGGAGCTGTGAGAGTCGCGTTACTCAGCTCTGGGCACGCCGCGCGCGGCAGGGCGCCCGGTCACAGAGCGGGTTTTAAAGGTGGGTCCTCCTGCGATCCACGCCCGTGCAGCCGTGGCCGTGCGAGGAACCGTCATCCTGTGGAACGGTCTGACCGCGCAGTATGGCGGACAGGGAGCTGGACGCGGGTTTTCCGGGGTTGCGAGTTCATATCCTCGGTGGGCCGCTGTTGTTTCGCCCTTCGGCAAGGTACCGAACCTGAAACATTGCAGTAAATGACCAGGTATACAGATAGATTTCTGTATCGAAGAGAGCAATCTGTGTAAGTCTGGTAAATGTGTAAGATGTAGGCCTACGTGATGGGAAATGGTGACGCGTGTGCGTGGATGGAGGTGGTGGAGATGAGAGCTGAGCTGTGTCACGAGACAGGCGAGGGGAGCCATTTTAAGCCCCATTAGCAGCTGCAGAGAGAGTGTGTGTGTGTGTGTGTGCGTGTTTGTGTGTTTACGCGTGTGTGCATGTGTAAGAATGAGTGCGTGTTTCTGTGTCAGGCTGGCAGTGACTGTGTATGTCCGTGAGAGTGCGTACATGCCTGCTTCAGTAAGAATGTGTGTGCTTGTGCTTGTGTGTGTGTGGGTGTAGGTGTGGATGTGCGGTGCGCGTGAGAGAACGTGTGTGTAATCGTGCGTTTAGGTGAGAGAGGGACAGCGCTCGCGTATGCGGGCGAGCGCGCGCGCGTGATGTCACGGCGAGAGGGGAGGCGGGGTTATAGATGGACCCGGTCCGGCTGTCCCCGACGCCCACGCTTAAGCGGTGCGACTGAACGAAAAGACGTCTCTTTTCTTCTTCTCCTTCTCCTTCCCCTCTTCTTCTCCTCCTCCTTCCCCTCTTCTTCTCCTCCTCCTTCCCCTCTTCTTCTCCTCCTCCTTCCCCGCTCGTTCCTTTTTCTTAATTTGCCCTGGCGGGCGGCGAGAGGCGGGGGGGGGGGGGATTGTACCGTGATTGCAGGCCGCGGTGTTTAACTCTACGCCGCGTCCATTATTCTCCTCTTCACGCCTCACAATAACACGGATACATCAATGGCAGGAAGCTCTCCCACCCCCCCACCCCCCCTGGTACCACAGAGGAAGAAGTTCTGACATCAGCAACTTCTACCTCGGTCCTCCAGGAAAACAAAAGCGCTCCCATTGTGCAGCTCCTGTCATACCTTACAGAAAAGAAAGAACAGGATGTACAAAACGGGTAATATTCCAGGCATTACCAACACTCTCACATGACTCATTTCATTCTTTTTCTTTTCCTCTCCGCAGCCCCTCAGAAGGCTTGTAACTTGCATTGCATGTATTATAAATGCCCGCATCTCAAGGTTTTATTGAAATCGTTAGCGCGAGTGCCTAGCTCAAGGATGCCATAGCATCCCCCCCTCCCCACACACTCCCACATTACAGGGATACACCATTTCCGCATTTACATTACAAATGCAAGCAGCGTCGGTTAGCAGCCGTTTGCGGAGAATAGCATAGCGTACCGTCGCAGAATAGCGTAGCCTAATGAATGAAACGATAGCGGGCGAAAATGAGAACATCGTGGAGCGCGGTTTGGTACACCTGCGACGTTGGGGTATGAAACATGCATTTCCCTCGGGCGGCGAGCGTTCTGCGAGCGGCGCGTCTGCCTGGCGTCCCGGGATGACATGGGGGGGGGGGGGGGGGGGGCGGGGGCTCCGGGGACGCTGAGAGAGGGGGGCGAGAGAGAGCCGCGGTTCGCGCGGATTCGCGCGGCGACTGCATGCGGAAAGACGCACAGCCGTTTTTTTATTTTATTTATTTTTTTATTTTCCCCCTACAGATGGGAACACGCTCCTCGCTGGAACCCGCTCGCGCTGTGTCTTTGAGCACCGAGCATCTGCCGAGGTTTTACTGCGCTCTCCCCTCCAGGAACAGCGCTCTCTCTCTCTCGCTCACTCTCTCTCTCTCGCTCGTCTGGGACGGGGCGGGGGGTGGGGGGGGGGGGGGGGGGGGGAGTGGGCCTGATCCGCAGTGGCGCCTGCCCCAGGGCTCAGCAAGGTGCCCAACAACACCCGGCTAGCGCTGCGAGTGTGAGTGTGTGTGTGTGTGTGTGTGTGTGAGTGTGTGCATGCATGTGTATGTGTGTGGGTGTGTGTGCATATGGGCATATGTGCATATGTGCTTGTGTGTGTGTATGTATGAGTGTGTGTGTGGGTATGTGTGTGTGTGCCTGTGTGTGGGTGCATATGTGCATATGTGCTTGTGTCTGTGTGTGTGTGCCTGTGTGTGGGTGCATACGTGCTTGTGTGTGTGTGTGTGTGCGCACGTGTATACGTGCTAGCGTGTGTGTGTGTGTGTGAATGCCTATGTGTGTGTGTGTGTGCACGTGCATACGTGTGTGTGTGTGTGTGTGTGTGTGGGGTGGGAGTTATGGACTCTGTTATCGCATAACCAAAGGCCACGGTGCATGGTCCATTTGCTGCCAAAGAGCACAGAGAAGAAAACAGTCCTCAGTCGTCTTTTCTTTTCTTCTGTTCCTGAATGGATTTAGAGAAAAGCCACCCTGCGATTGGTTCCTGTTCCATTCACCTTAACTCGCCATCTCGTTCCCACCTCTCCTGCGCCCCTCCAAATAGAAAAAAAATCATAATAACATTAATAAATAAATATACACTGAGCTGTCTCCCGGCATTAAGCGACACGTGTAAGCTGGTTCGGTTACCCGTTGTGAACGGTGCCGCTCTTTTTCCACAGCGCCTCTGACATATAGCCAGAGAAATAGGACAACCCAGAGCAGACCCATGTGTGTTACATAGAAAAAAAAACCCTTTTTTCTGCCGGATCAAGGGGTCTGCGCAGCGCAGACTCAGGCATCGGCCGTTACGCCTTAAAGGACGGTTTCTCTGGCGCTAATCTGAAAGCCTCTCCGGGGCCGGGTCTCCCCCGCTCGCCATAAAAGAGCCCTTTTTACCATTTTTACAAGGATGCGGAAAGCAGAGAGAGGCCCAGATGGGCTCTCAGCGTTAATGCACTGCTCAAAGCCGCGTGATTACGCCCTGATTTAGGCTGCTGCGTTTACGCGCTTAGCGTGTTAGCGCCGCAGACTTTTCGTGGAGTGAATTACAGGGGGGGGCGGGAGGGGGGCCGGGGGGGAGGGAGGGGGGGGGAGGGGGCATGGGGGGCATGGCTCTCAGCTTTTAAACAGGCTTGCATCAAATTCTGTGGATCAGCTCAGGACAGAGCTGGAAATGTGTGTGCGTGTGTGTGTGTGTGTGTGTGTGTTTGTTTGTGCGTGTCTGTGTGCGAGTCTGTGTGTGCGTAACTTTAACTTTTTTCGCTTCCCCTTTATTAGCAATAGGAGAAAAAAATCGCACAAATGTACAGTATTACGCAGAACACGTAACACGTAAACCAAAACGTAAAAATAGAGAACCGAAAAGAATAAAAGGAAACGTTCATTCAAATGGTAGTAAAGTAAATAAACAAGTATGAGAGAGAGAGAGATGGAGAATTAGACAGAGAGAGAGAGAGAGGGAGAGAGGGGGGTGGGTGGAATGGCCTATACCTTCAGGCATGAGACTCGGACGTTGTAGGTCGATCAATGTGCTTTCCATGATCGCATGATCAATGTGATTCTGACCTCCGGGGATGAATAATGAATCGGCCTACATGTCTAAACTATTCCACTTGGGGTGTGAGTGTGTGTGTGAGTGTGTGTGTGTGTGTGTGTGTGTGCATCTGTGTGTGCGTGTGCCAGTGCGTGTTCCGGTGCACGTGTGTATGTGAATGCATTGCACACACACGCATGTATATATGTGCACTGCATGTGCAGTTCTCCGGTTAGTTTGGCTGCTCTGTTCTTACCCCATGAAGCTTCTACAAGCATCAGAAAAATGAAATAATAAAAAAAGTTGCTCTAATATCCTTTAATTCGTGATCATTTTTCATTAATCTCCATTAGTCCAGATTCACGCGATCCATTTCCCAATAATTTCCTACGACTTCTCTTGTATTTGCATCGATTTTCGGGATCTTATTTTGTAATTACTTTTTTTCATTTGTCGTGATTGAGCGATGTTTGTGGGGGGGGAAAGAGGGTTGTGTTGAGCACCGCACGCTGACTGTCTGGGAGGGGTTCGGTCGTACGTCAGGCTGAACAGACGAAGGGCCGCCTGCGTGCGGTGAGCAGTGGGGGCCCTCCGGCTCCAGGTGGCGGGCGCCCACCCCACGCTGTCAGACCTTCTGCGGCGTAGGGCAGGAAGCGCTCAAGGTGTGCGCAACGTCCTCCAGGTGAGCTCAGGCGCGCTCACTAAGGCTCGCCGTCGTTCGGGATGGGGGGGGGGGGGGCGGGGGGTGGGCGCGGTTCGGGGCCGAGCACGCGCTCTCTCCCCCCCCCCCGCGTCCGCGCTCATGTGCACACACGGGACCGCGCGGGGCCGTCGCCGCGTATGAAAGGGATGTTTGTTTTTTTTGCAGGAGGACTCCTTGATCTCTTATAGATAAAAAAAAAAAACAAAAAAAGAAAAAAGCTCCCTCGGCTTTCCATGCCTGACGTCTGGGAATCCGACGGCCTCTTTATCTGGCATTCCTCTCTGTCATCTCCCCCGAACCGGCAGCGGTCGCCGCGCCGTCCCTGTTATCAGATGCGCGCGGGAAGCAAAACAAAGCATACGGCTTCCATTTCGGCTCATTATTTTGTAATTTCACAACCCAATAAGCCTGCCTCTCTCCGAAGAGCGGCGTTCGGCGGCGCTCCCGCGCGCAGCCCAACGAGTTCCGCCGCTCCGCTGGAGCCCGGGCCTGCAGATAGGCAGAGTGTGTGTGTGTGTGTGAGTGTGTGTGAGTGTGTGTGTGTGTGAGTGTGTGTGTGTGTGTGTGTGTGTGTGAGTGTGTGTGTGTGTGTGTGTGTGAGTGTGTGGACATGTATTACTCTCTTTGTGAGAACCAAATGTCCCCACAAGGATAGAAAGATGAGGAAAATTACGCATATTGGGGACCTTTTGCTGGTCCCCACAAGTTCAAGAGGCTGTTTTAGGGTTAGGACTTAGGGTTAGGGTTAGGGTTAAGGTTAGGCATGTAGTGGTTGGGGTCAGGGTTAGGGTTAGAGGTTACGAAATGAATGTAGTCAATGGGAAGTCCTCACAAGTATAGCAATAAATTCTTGTGTGCGTTTGTGTGTGTGTGTAAGTGCGTATAAGGGCTTCTGTTGAAACTGCTTTGTGCCCGCATACAGAGGAACGTTGCAGGTCCTCCGAAATCTGGGGCTGGCACTGCGCCAGTTAGGGCCCCCCCTCCTGCCGGCGGGCTCGCTGGTCTCTCTCTGCAGAGAGCAGAGGGCATGGCAGCGCTCTCTCTCTCATGTGCTCTAAGGGCAGAGAGGGAACATGCTGACAGAAATCTCTATGGCAACAAACAGAACACAGAACACAACCGTATACCATGATGATTCATTGACTGCAGTGCCGCCTGCCCTGTAGCTGTACAGCAGGTACACAGACACACTCCAGCACACCTGTACAGCAGGTACACAGACACACTCCAGCACACCTGTACAGCAGGTACACACAGACTCCAGCACACCTGTACAGCAGGTACACAGACACACTCCAGCACACCTGTACAGCAGGTACACAGACACACTCCAGCACACCTGTACAGCAGGTACACACAGACTCCAGCACACCTGTACAGCAGGTACACACAGACTCCAGCACACCTGTACAGCAGGTACACAGACACACTCCAGCACACCTGTACAGCAGGTACACAGACACACTCCAGCACACCTGTACAGCAGGTACACACACACTCCAGCACACCTGTACAGCAGGTACACACAGACTCCAGCACACCTGTACAGCAGGTACACAGACACACTCCAGCACACCTGTACAGCAGGTACACACAGACTCCAGCACACCTGTACAGCAGGTACACACAGACTCCAGCACACCTGTACAGCAGGTACACTTGTACCTGTGCAGCAGGTATAGCCCTCCTGTCCCGCATTGATATGAGGCAGGCAGAAGGAATGCCCATGAGCTATGGGGGGAGAGGGGGATTGGGGGGTGGGGGCGCAGAGCAGTGTGCACCTCATAATATTCTCTCCCTCTTCTGTGTTGCCATTTGATTTGCGACGGTCATATTTAATTTTGACTTTGTTCAGTGGTTAAAGAGCGAAATGGAACAGACTGCATATATGGCCGTGCACCCAAGTGGAGTTTATTGAACAGAGGTGGCAGCAAGCCAACTCTCATCTCTGTCTCTCTCATTCTCTCTCTCTCTCTCTCTCTTTCTCTCTCTCTACTTGAGATAGAGGGGGAGAGAGAGAGAGAAATGTAGTTATTATTCTCCTCATTATTGTTGCACCTCTTCCCTGGAATAACAATAACAATAATAAGAACAAGTTATTCAGGATGCAGCAGGTTCTGTCTTTTTTATTTTTTTTCCGGTGGGTTTTGCATTGGCGTCGTCTGTAAACCACACGTTCCCTGGAACTGGGCTCTCGTTGTTACATCCGATCCAAACATCGACGTCGCGGCGTGATGAATGGCTTCATTAGCGACACCTTTCTTTTTTTTCCCTCCTCTCTTTCTTTTGTTGCGTTCGTTCAAAAAACGCTCGTTCAAAAAAAAAAAAAAAAAAACGCAGCTCTCAAACGCAGAACCCCGGGAATCCAATTTACGTCGTGTAAACCTCCGCAGGGTCCGCGTCGGCGGGCCGGCCGGCGATTTGTTTGGGTAAACAGCCGCCTAATACGTGTGAAACGAGCTCCAGACCTGACACCAGAGGTAATGGGCGCCAGTATTATGGTGTCAGAAGTGTTAAACATCTTTCAAGTGGAAAAAGGTGAAAGAAAAAGAAAAAAAGAAAAAGAAAAAAAAACGGGGGGCCGACAGGCGAGGATTTTCTCCCCCCGGTGTCTCGAGGAGAAAAAACGCAATTTTCATGCCATGCGCGCTCTTATCTCATTACAAGGACCCCGCTAAAACAAAATGGAGGGCAGGAGATCGAGATAGAGGGAGCCTCCGCGATAATTATCTGTCCAAAAGCAACGGCGGGCCCCGATGATGAAATCCAATTTGAGCGCTTTAATACAACGAAGCGAATTAGCTAAAGAGCGGGAGTGGAGATGGCGAGATAGGATTCTTGGGGGTCGGCCATTTGTAAACTAATGGGCGTAAGAAAAACGAGGTGCCGATAAGGGGGCCTCTCCTCCATTAGAGCGCGGCGGCCTCTGGGAGGGTTCTGCTCCCTCCCCCCCCCCGAACCAGTCCAATCCGCTTCAGACCCCCGCCCCCTCCCCCCCGCAGCCGGACGCAGGCGCGGTCCCCTGGACCGGGGCGTCACGCACGGCGCTGACGAAGGGCTATCATCGACGCGGCGGGGGCCCGGTATCGATTGCGCGGTTGTGTCGCGGACGCTCTGGAAGGCGAGGCGCTCAGCCTGGGATGGGTTCGCAGAGGCGAAACCCCCGAACCGTGTCTGTCCCCGTCCCCGTCCCCGTCCCCGAGACCGGGTGGAGGGGGGCGGGGGGAGGGCAGTGGGTGGAGAAACTCTACGGGTTGGGGACAGGCTTGTGGATACGTGGTGGTGTTGGGTTCTGGTGTTGAGCACGGGCGCACGTTTGGGTGGAGGAGGCTGACGTAGGCGGGTTCTTCGGGTGCACTTGGAGACATTGGAAGTGGATTTGGGGGAAATTATGCAAAAAAAGGATGAGGAAGTGGAGGCTTTCGAGAAGTGACGGCCTCATCAACTCCAATCGCGCGGCGGCGTTTGCACGAGGAAGGAAATTTCGCAGGCATATCACGCCAAGGGAACGAGGGCGATATCAGATCTCAGTTTCGTTCGCATGCGTGCCATCTGAAAACACTGTCTCGGCTTTCTTTTGGAACGCCGGTTCGTGCCAGAGAAGATGAAACGTCGCGGTACGGAGGGAGCCGCTCTTCTCCCCACAGGCGGTTTCGAGAGAGCGCCCGCGGAGCTGGATCTGCGGAGAGACGGACAGTTTAGGGTGGGGGTGGGGGCCGAGCACCGGAGCAGAGACGCTCCTCTGTACTTATGAGAGGAAGAGGCTAACTGAGCTGACAGTGACAAATGGATCATCTGAGCTTTTCCCCAGCTCAGAATTCTACTCTTCGCCCTCTCTGTCTCTCTCTCTTTCTCTCTCTCTCTTTCTATCTCTCCCCTCTCTCTCTTTCTCCCCTCCACTGACCTTGTATTCCATTTCATGTTTGAATTGCAGATCTGCAGTTTTCCTCTTCAGAGCTTCTCTTTTCTCTTGTATCCATTCACTCAGCAGTTTAAGCTCCGCCTCCCTTTTTTTTTTTTTTTTTTTTTTTGGGTTGCATCATCGAACAGCACAGCAGTGTCTTACCCCTCTACACTAACCCCCAGCCCTCAGGCCCATAGATCAGTGTTCTAACCACTACATCTCACTAATCCATAGTCTGGGGTCAATGGTCTCTTCCCTGTGGTGTATTTGTGCTTGTTTGCTTATACGTTTGGGCGTCTTTGTTTGTGGGCATGGTTGCGTATGCGTATGTCTGTGTTTGCCTGTTAATATGTGTGTTTGTGTGTGTGTGTGTGTGTGTGTGTGCGCACGTTAACATGTGCAAGCATCTGGTTCAGTTGTCGTCTTTTGAGCTACATTATGAGCTGACTATTTGTCATATAAAACTGAACGATGTTGTAAACATAAGATAAGCCTTTAAGCACCATTTGAGGAGTGTGGTAAACACAGTGTTTGGGGGCAGTGCGGCGACATGCCCGCGGTGCTAAAACCCCTCTCAGGCCGGCTCCACTGGACTTTCCAGATGGTCGATCGTTAAGACCGATGCAGCGTTCCCAAATACACGAGCGATGAACCAAAATGGTGGACGATAGAGCTAAGCGATGAAAAAAAAAAGAACAGGTGAAAGAGATTAGAGAGTGACTGCACAATCCACAATCGTTAGGATCACAAGGAACCTAAGATACAGCTGTTAATAAATACACCCTAGTGAATTCATCATTTATTTATTTATTGTGTCATTATTTACAGGTGTAAATGATTGCACTGCTTGTGCGTATTGGCTGCTGCAGTCTTTTTTTTTTTGGTGCAGTGGTGGCGCGTTTCGAAAACATCGGCAGTTAGCAGGGAGCGCGGCTCAGCACAGCCGCACTGAACGCTAAGAGCGGCGTTCAGCTCAACACGGCCACCCTCACCCCTCTGACAGCCCGCCAAATGTTGTCAAATGGCCTCTTTCGGGCTATGCGCAGCTTCGCGACCATCGCTCCAAAAAAAAGGAGAATTTATTTATTTAGCCGAGGACAAGGCGCACTGTGTCACAATCAGTGCATTCCACCGCGCGCTTCTGGGTAGCTTCAGCGTATGCGTATACGCAAGTTTGAGCCAAAGGAAAGGGCAGAGCCAAACGCAATACAAAACGAAACGGGAAAACTCGACAAGACAGCATAAATGCAGCGCAATAAAAAGTAATGAAGTTTTGTTAATGTTTCGCCAGCGGAGCTTATATATACGCTGAGCTACTCATGCCTGAAATGTACTAAATGGGAGCAAACATTAACGTTTCGTGGAGCAGGGAGTCAGCGTGAGGCAGGTGCATGACTGCAGAGCGAAGGATTCTGGGCCGGAAGGGAGGGGCCTACACTGCAGGGTGCCGCAGTCGCGTTCCAGAGGCGCAGATGACCGCACTCTGTGTGGTCAAGGGTCTCTCTGGATCACTCTCCAGTCCCCCCCCCCCTCCCAACTTCCCCTCCATTTCAAAAAAATTTGAACCGGGCCCCCCCTCGGATCGACCCGGCGTTCCGACTGTCAGGACACGGTGTAAAAGCGCCGCTCTCCCTGCGTAAATCCTTCTCGGGACTGTCCTTTAAAGAACTGTGATTTATGGCCCCCGCGCGGCGTGATTGATGCTGTCTGACGGGGCCTTCCACCGGCCGTAAACAGCCCGGCTCTCCCAGATGCATCCCCCTGGATACCGGGGGGGGGGGGGGGGGCCTTGGTGACTATTCATCCATGCTCCTCTCCTCCTCCTCCTCTTTTTTATTTCATTTCAGAAAGAGAGCCTCAGGTTGCAAACGTGTTTGCGTCTTTTTTTCCGGTGGCCACAACGTAGCCCCCCCGTCGCTCTCTGTTTGTCCCGCAGTTATGATAGCGTTCAGGCTTGCGCACACAGTATATCTACGGTGATATCATGTGATGATATCATTTGTGTGTCTGTCTGTATATCTGTGGTGGTTTTGCTATTTCCTGCTGCGATGTCCGTGTCTCTGTTGTTCATTATGGACCCCGTAATGTGGCATCTGTGTCTGTGCTAGCCGTGTAGCACTGCCGTTACCGTGAGCATATCTTTTGCGGTGAATGCGGCAATAATAGAGTCTAATGCGTCTGTGGCTTCTTGATCGCCAGCGTGCCCTGTCGTATAGTGCTTTTAAAACATCAGATCGATCGCAGGCCCATTGTATAACTGTATTAGATTTATATCGTCCCCCGTTGCACTTCATTGGGATGTGTGCGGTGGGGTGTAATATATACCTCCTGTTGCAGTGCGCAACAGCGCAGCTGCCCCAGAGGCTCCTGGGAAGGGGAGTGATTGATGGTGTTGTCCGGGCTCAAAATTGGCAGGAAGAGGCCCCCGGAGAGACCCCTGTGAACCCCGCGACCTCGCCGACCCCCGCGCTGTGGTTAACGGGCTGGTTAGGCGTCAGGCGGCGCGACCCGGCGTTCGTCCAGGAAGTACCGTCGTACCCGACGGAGCGGCGGTTTCCGTCTCTGCCCTCCATCTGAGTGAAGCTGTTGGGTCGTTCTGAGCCAGTGAGCCGAGCTCAGCACAGGGCTGCCAGATTCAGGATTAATCAAAACTGGACTCCGTGCACCGTGCATGTGCTCAGACATGCAGACATGCACACACAGATATAGTTTTGGTTCAATGACTGTATATATATTCTCCTTCAGTTTCAGTTTGTGGGATATATATATATATATACGTATATGTGTGTGTGTGTGTTTGTGTATATATCACGTCTGTATAGTTTATATAGAACAAGGCCTAATTACAAGTATTTTACATTGAATGGGCAGCCCTTCTGATTATTGACTAGTTTGAATTTTGTAGGTAGCTTTAGAAAACATTTCCCTCCAATTTCTTTTCATCGAATTTTAACTTGCCGCATCCTGCAGCTCGTCGAAGTCCGCTAGTGCTCCAGGCCTTTTTCCTTTTCTCAATTTCATCTGCACTTGATTCTCTGCGCACCACCTGACACAGGTGCGAACCAAGTCTCGGCTACATCTAGACCTGACATTTCTTGTGTCCACACACACAGTAAATGAGAAAAGAAAATGGACAGAGCTAAAGAAGAAACAAACCCGTGGCTGAATTATGTAACCGTGCGTGGAATATGTAGCCTAGGCCTGGCTGGATTCTTTGCCAGGCGATACGGAGAGCGCCAAGTACAGAGCTCTCTCAGTTTGTCACGGAGGGGAACAGAATGTGAAGTGACACGTCGCCTCTGTGTCTCACCATAAAACTGCCAAGCCGAAATGAACAAGCATGTCAATGGCCGCATTATCTAAAAGCCACTGCACCACTGCAAGAGCAGACCTTCTTATCAAATGTTTACTACAACATGGACTGTGTAAGTTCAATGGCTTATAAACAGATGGTGGTTCTGCAAACGTGTGTGTACGTGTGTGTATGTGTATGTGTATGTGTGTCTGTACGCGTGATTGTGTGTGCGTGTGTGTGTGTGCATGTACGTGCGTGTTTGTGTGTTTGTGTGTGTGTGTGTGTGTGAGAGTGTGTGTGTGTGCTGGTTTATTTTCGTAAACAGTGTTGGTGGAGGCTGATTTCCTCCCATGGCCTGGTTGGGGTGAGAGGTCAGGGGTCAGGTCAGCGCGGCCGGCCGAGCGCGGCGGCGAATGCGCTGATCCGTATGCGCAGCGCGGAGCGCGGCGGCGCTGTCTCCCCCGGCTGCGTGCTCGCCGGGCCGCCGGAGTCATTACCCGCGCGGCGGACGGCCGGGGCTGCTCTTCCCCGTCCGTGCGTGTGACTCATCTCCCGGGTCCGCGGACCACTTTCGCCCAAAACGCCTCGGGGCCGGGGGGGGGGGGGGGGGGGGGGGGGGGCAGGCGGAGAAAGCCGCCGCTAACCGGCCCCGCGCCGCCTGCGGACACGCCCGCCACGCCTCGCCCGCCAACCGCGCAAATTTGCATGGCGCCTGCGGTCGCACGGCCTGCCGAAACAGTTCTGTGGAAAATAGACTGATTGGACCGGCTGAACATAATAAACAGGGCCGCGTTGGGTGCGCTGCCCGCTCAGCACTGCAGCGCTCCGCACGGAAAGCTGTTTGCCAGTTTTTAAACTTTTACTTATATATTTTTTGAAGTTGTGCTTTTACGTGCACTGGAATGATGTGAGTGTACGTCTCTGTCAGTCTATCCTCTGTCACACGCGAGGGAAAGCTGTTTGCTCAGCTCCGCTGCGGTCGTCTCCGGTCCTCGTTGTCCATCAATAATTACCTAAATTAACAGGATGTGTGGAGGTCCCCCCAGTAACCTTTGTCTTAATTATCCAATTTGCACAGATTGAATAGAAACTTGAACCCCAAATTAATTAGTTAGCTAATCTACTGGTGTTCCGGGGGGGGGGGGGGGGGTGTTTGGGAGGGAGTCTCTTCCTTTCCTCTCAGCCGCCGGTTTCATCAGCGTTTGGCACGTCCCGTTTGAAAAGCTCTGCCCCCCCCCCCCCCAACACCCCCCCTCCCCCCCCAGAAAATGACGTTCTATTGAGAGCTCCACACACAGGTCCTCATGCTTCCCTCAGACGTCCTTGTCCAGTGGACTTGTGGGGGCTGGCGCAGGAAGCTCTTTTTCCCGTAAAAAAGAAAGAAAAGAGAAAGGAAAGAGCCCGGACGTTTCGGCCGTGCGGAGGACCGCTGGCTGGAGTCCACGGGCGGGGTTTGGCGTTCCAGGAGACGGTTTTTTTTTGCGTCCGCGCCTCGGCAGGTGACCCGCGTCGATGATTAACGCTCGGATCCAAAGGTGGGGCGAAAGAGCAGCGATTAAGCGTTGGGTTCGCCGCGTTCGTTCAGCGGTCAGCCCGGGGCCTGGGCTGGGGCTAGGGGCCTCCTTCCCTTCCCACAGTGCTTTGCTCTGCGCTAAAAACACCGCTCTGGCGGGCCAGCTGGCGAACACGATTTCACTCTGGAATCTTTCATATCTTCTCCTTTTTTAAAAGATGCTATCGTGTGGCTACGGCTTTGATAGCAAAGCATTTTCTGGACACAGTGGATGTCAGCCATGCCCTAACCCCCCCACCCCCCCTTCTTCTGCTGTCTCTCTCTTTTCCTCCCTTCCTGTCTCCCTCCCCTTCTTTCCCTCTTTCTTTCGCCATCTCCCTCCACCTCCCCTTCACTCCCTCTGACCCTTCTCTCGCTCTCCGTCCCTTTTTATCCATCTTCTCTTTCATTCGGTCTCTCCTTCGCTTCCTCATTTTTTCTTCCGTGTTTCTCTCTCCCTCCCTGTCTCCCCTCCCCCCTCCCCTCCCCTCCCCTCCCCTCCCCTCTTCTCTTTGTCTCTGTACTGAAGCCTGGCGCTCTCAGCTGGTTCCCTGTCTATGATCTGAGGAGATCTGTTGCCGATGTACTCCGCTCCTGTCTGACACCTGTTTTAATCAGAGGCCCAAAGGTCCGCACTGCGCCTGTCTCGCACCGATCCGCGCCCCCGAAAAATCAGAAGTGAAGCTCGAACCCCACACACTGCAGGACATGTTGCCCTGGGAGATTTTTTTTTTTTGTGTGTGTTTTTTGTGTTTTTAAATAATAATCTTTTTAAAAAAATTCTTGTGGTAGTCTGATACAAAGCGGAGCTGCGAGGCCGTGTGGGGGGGGAAGGGGGGGGGGGGGGGATTTTATCAGAGCCGAGAGTCTCAGGTTTAATTATCCCCCCGCTCCTGTAATGGACTTTCTTAGCTCCAGTGTTGAAATGAGATGCGAGGCACTGGAGACAATTAATTGCTTCTTTCCTCACTCTTGGTTTCTTTCGCTTTTTTTTTTCTTCTTTTTTTTTCTTTTTTTCCTGAAATGCCGGCAGAGAGACAGATAAGGACGGAGAAGAGGAGCGCTGCTCCTTGTGCATTCTGCAAAGTAGCCCTCTCTCTGTTTCAGTCACAAACAGCCTCTCTCTCATACATACTGATTTTACATGTGCGGCTATGCATATGCATACATACACACACATGCGGACACCTATAGTAGGCGTACATACACACACGTGCACGTACACACACACACATGCACACGCACAGTGAAGTGTGCACACAGACAGACGTTTGCACACACATATACCTGCAATAACCATAGACACACACACAGTACACATGCAATATGCACACACACACACACACACACACACACACACACCGCATTTGTACAGTATAATAAGTTTAAATGTTTCCTGATTCTCCTAACACACGTACACCGTTTGTTCAGCTGCCTGTTTGAGGTGTTACCTAGCAACAGTTCTGGTTCTGCATCTTAATGGCGCAGAAAATGGAGGGCCGGTTCTCCCAAAATCAAAGGCGAGGTCACGGTGGGCAGTGGGCTCCCCGGCTCTCCAGCAGTTCCTTAAAAAGAGAGTAAAACCTTCACCGGATCCCCCTTCTGATCACCCAAAGGGGCCGTCTTTGTGAAGACGGGCCATCGCTCTCTCAAAGAGCATCGTGGGTAAATGCAAAGCGGGGGGGGGGGGGAGCCATCCACGGCCCAGTTGAGCATCCCCAACTTTTCCTTTCCTCCGTTCCTTTTGTCTCTTTCTTCACCTCAAGTGGCTGACATTTGCATGTCATTAGAGAGCGGGCTCGTTGCTCGCAGGAGTGGGCCGCCTCCTCCACTCGACCCCGCCGGCCAATCGCGTTCGCTCCCTCTCATTCACGCTCCCGGGCGGCGGCTGAAAGGGGACGCTTATCGCCGCGATCGCCGTCGCCGGGGGTTTCTCGCGCGTCTCTTCGGTTATTGATTTTTCTTCCCTTTCTCCCCGCTCGCGGTTAATTGCATAGCGATGCGCGCTATTGTGTTTTGGGACGTGGCGGTTATCCTAGCCGAGCGCCCCGGTCTCCTCCGCTCCAGCCTGCCCTGCGGCTCCCGCAGTCTTAATTACCCACCCATCTCATTAAAGCAGAAGTGTAACTGGACTGAGACGCTTTGTAATTCAGACAGCTGAGAGTACTTATTACCCCCCCCCCCACCCCAACCCCCACGCATATTGTTTGCAAGTTTGTGTGTGTGTGTGTGTCTGTGTGTCTATGTGTGTGTGTTTGTGTGTGTAAGTGTATGTATGTGTGCGTGCGTGTTTGTTGTGTGTGTGTGCGCATGTGCGTGCGTGTGCGTGTGTGTGTTTGTGTGTGTGTGTGCGTGTGTGTGTAGGAGAGTGTGTGCGTGTCTGTGTGTGTGTGTTTGTGTGTAAGAGTGTGTGTGTGTGTGTGTGTGTTTGTGTGTGTAAGTGTATGTATGTGTGCGTGCGTGTTTGTTGTGTGTGTGTGCGCATGTGTGTGTGTGTGCGTGCGTGTGCGTGTGTGTGTGTGTGCATGTGTGTGTGTGTGTGTGTGTGTGCGTGTGTGTGTGTGTGTTTGTGTGCTGTACTTAAGTCAGTGGTGATCCGGTTGACACAGTCGATAAAGATCGGATGTGCCAGGGCCGGTGGAGTTGCGGTGGACTCCGGCAAACAATAACCAGCCGTAGTAGCGGTCAGCGGCGTTGCGGTCCGCTTGGGTTCCGGCGGTTCGGTGGTTTTGGTTATCACCGATAGCGCGGGTCGTGGGCCGGGCGGCTTTTTGGGGGGGGGGGAGGCGGTGGCCACTCGAGAGCAGGGTTCCATTGATAATCGGTACGGTGGCTGTGAGCCGTCCTGGCGTTTGCAGAAGGGGCCATCGCCCCCCCCCCCCCCCCCCCCCTCCCCCACGTCTATATTTAGCCTGCCCATTGATCTGCGGGCGGCTGCAAATGCTTTGTCAACCATTCAGTACAAGCCGGGCGTGCCGTCCATCTGCCGTGGCACTGGCCCTCCGTGACCTCCTGCTGCAGTATCACTGGATATCAGCTTGCGTTCGGCCCGGTGCCCCTTGTGGTGGAAATAAATAAAAAAAACAAAACAAAAAAACATGATTTTTTAATTTATTTATTTATAACTTGTATTCACGTTGCTCTGCGTGTAGACATGCTATCCTGCAGATTTATCTTGTCCGTTTGATCATTTGTTCAATCTCACTCAGTACTGGCTCGGGGAGCGCAAGAGGAGTTTTGTTTCTTTTGAATTATTACTTCTCTGCTCTTTTCATGTGGAAGAATCTTTTAAGTGCTAGCTTTGCACCAATCAAACCTTTGACCAGAGTAACGCTGGGCTGTAAATCTGACTCTGTTTCACACCCTTCTTTCCCTCTCTCTCCCTCTCTTCTTACCCTCCTCCCTCCCTTTCCTCCCGTTACCCTCTCTCTCTCCCTCTCTCTCTCTGTTGAGGAAACTGGAATTTAATCATCACCTACTTTTGACTCATTGAGTTCAGCATGTCGACAAAGCAATGGAATGCGGATTTGAATCGAATTCAAATTCAAACTGGTATTACAGGTAATGAGCGGATTCAGGTGTCACACAGTCATTTTCCATTCGCCCCGGCACATACAAATCATATGCCAACGATCAATTCGTAAATATTAAAGCGGATGCTTTTGTGAGCACACGAGTCGCATCTTCAGAGGATGTGTGTGTGTGTGTGTGTGTGTGTGTGTTTTGAAAGCGTCAGGCTTCCCGCGGCGGTGCGTGTGCGACCGTGGCGGGTTTTTTGGGGGAGACGTTTCCGTGTTCTCATTAGCGTGTTGTTTTTGAATTTGACTCGCGCAGGCCGTCGGGGGGGGGGGGGGGGGCGCCCGTCCTCCGCGAGTCGAAAGGTTGACGACACCGCGGCGGCCCCGTGGGGACAGTCGTCAGGCTGTTTGGGCAAATTGCCGCTCTGGTTCCCGGTGGCAGGCCTCGCGCTCCCCTAATGATGGAGCCCGCGGAGCGAATGGCTTAATGGGTCCCACGCTGAGTCCGCTCCCAAACAAACAGCCCGGGCCCTCCTGTCACCAGGGGGGGGGGGGGGGGGGGGCGAGGAGGTGCCAGAGGGCCCGAACCCCCCGACCCCCACCCCCCCTGACCCCCCTCCACCCCCCCCGGGGGCCGAATCTGGGACGGGGGCCCCGCCCCGCTCGTTGCCGCGGGCCGCCGTCGCCCACAGAGGAACGCGCCGCACCTGTAGGGATCCCATTGAAAGGAGCTCGTCTCTAATTGAATTAATTCCCCTCGATTTGACCGGTGGAAAATTAATGAGGGTAATTGCTATCCAAACAATGATGTATCGCTTTCCCTGCATGGGGAAAACTCAGGGGCGGTGCCTCCCCCCCCAAAACACCCCCACCGCCCCCACTCCCCCACACTACCCCCCCCCGCACCCCCCCCCCCCCGCCCCCACACCACCACATCCTCGGCAGCCCAGATGACAGACTTCCTCCCTCTCAGCGACGCGTGATGGGGACCTTCGCAACCTCTAATTAGGAAAAAAAAACACCTAAAGGGGGAGGTGGCACCCCGCAGGATTGTGGGAAGGCGGAGGCCTGCCAGCCAGGCCCCCTCTTTCCACAGAGGAGGTTATTAGGCGACCGCTGGTAGCCTGCGAGGGGGATGCTGGGAAATCGTCGGCAGACGACAATTTGCACTCCTCTTTGAAGAGCCGTTTCGGAGATCACAGACGGCGGGCGGGGGCCGGGCGGAGGCGGCGAGCGCGGCGGGGGGGGTCGAGCCGAGGACCCGTGTTAGCAGCTACCTGCGGTCTGTGCCTCCGTCCCCCCTGGCAGAGCCTCTGTCCCCTCGTGGGCCGCCGTCGGCGCGGAGTCTGAGGCGCTCCACTCGGCGTCCGCGGCGGGAACAGGAAGCCTTGCGTGACGCATCGTGCCGCTTGCGTGTAGTTCAGGATGACGCCCTAATTCCGAGAGCGCGCGGCGGTAATGTAACAGTCGCTTTTCTAGCGCTCGCGCGCCGGATTCGCACCTTCGCTGGGGAGGCGCTGACTGACGGCTGCAGCGATCGGCGGGGGGGGTGGGGGTGGGGGTGGGGGCGGGGGGGGGAAGGGGAGGGGGAGGGAGGGAGAGCGGTGCGGGGAGATGGGAGTCATTTATCATCCGGGACGCGTGAACGAGGACGTCGCCGCAGATGCGGGCCGCGGGAGCCGCTCCTGCCTGACGCGGCCTGCGGCTGTGGGCGGGGCCGTGTAGCCTCTCCTGATTGGCGGCTCTGTGGCGGGAGGTTTTGGCTCAATCAGAAACAGTGTTGCGGTCTGTGTGCCCAAGACTTTTCGGCTTTCAAAAAGTGGATTAAACATAATGTGACTGTGTTACCACCTCCCCCCCCCCCCCATCTCACACTCTACGAGGCTCCACCCCTCCCAGCATATGGGTCCACCATCACATTACGCAGCAACAAGCCCCGCCCCCTGGCGCATACGGGCAGCAGCGTCACATGGGGGTGGGCTGGGGGGGGGGGGGGTTTGTTGTTTGGTCAAGGAACGGCTCCGGCCGTTCTATGACTTCAGTGCGCTCCACGGCGAGCCAATCAGAGGCGGCGTCGCTGGCACACGGTGGTGGCGGGCGGGGCTAGCAGGGGCGAGGGGGGGGGGGGGTGCGACGTGGCCGCGTGCCTGGCGGAACTCTCCCGACGCGCCCCGTGGGCGTAACGAGCCCCTGGCAGCGTCCCCCCCCCACCCCCCCCACCCCCCCGCCTCTGCGTTGTGGCCGCTCATAAACTCTGGAGTAATTAATTTTCAACATGGCTGGGTCTGCGCTCTCCGTCAGGGAGAGGCTACAGTGGCTGCGTCAATACTAATTCTGTTTGGAGGAAAACAAATGTATTTAATCCTTCGGTTGTCTTGTCTCTCGTTTGGTTTTTTTTTTCTTCTTCCCCCTCCTCCTCCTCCTCCTCCTCCTCCTCCTCCTCCTTCAGGGTCTTAGCGGTGCGATATTCATCACCGCCACGCGTGGAATCTTAATGCTTCAGCCGCGACGGGCTGAATAATTTATGGCGGATTGCGCGGGGGGAGGGGGGGGGGGGATTTGGGGGGGGGGCGCGTGCGCACGACGGCGGACGGCCGTGACTCCACTTCAGCAGGGCCCTCTCCGCCTGATGTCGTTACCTTGGGCTGCGCGCTCCAAAAAGCTCGCACAAAAATTTTTTTATTATTTTTTAAAGCCGGTTTGGTTCTAGCTCTGAGCTGGAAAACGTGAAAGTGTGGTCTTTTTTATTTTTAATTTTACAGTTCCCGCGAAGAGTGACTCAGAGCAGGCCCTTTTCGGCGAGGCTGGCCGGGAGCGGATGTTTGTGAGAAAAGGGGGGGGGGGGGCCTCGCTTCGGATTGGTGACACAGCCACGTTCTCCCGGGATGTCGCCATGGCGCTTTCTCATACCGAGGAGGAAGTGTCGCGCCCGCTAAATACCACGTCTGAGTCAGCCGGAGCCAAGGCACTCGCGGTTATTAGCGATACGGAAAAAATTACAGGGCGTGGACTTCAAACCAGACTTTATTACACCGAAAGAGAGAGAGAAAGGGGGAGAGAGAGAGAGAGAGAGAGAGAGAGAGAGATACACGTGTGCAGGGCAACTATAGTACAGATATGTAGAGAGAACCACATAAACAAAAACCACTGGCTATCATTGCTACAGAGAGACTACGCCGCAACCATGGATACTGTGGGACATGGACAGACAGTGCGTCACACAGCGAGAGTGACTGTGTGCAGCGCACAGTGAGGCTGTCGATCGATTGTTGTGCGTGTGTACTTAGGGACAAAGGCGCCGATGATGCGGCAGCACCTGACGAGTACGACTTTGAAACGGTAAAAAGGAAACGAGTCGGTTTGGGGTGCGGTTGAGCACACACCGAGAGATTACAGGAAGATTACGCCATCCCCCCCCCCCCCCCCATCGCCCCATCGCCCGCACCCCCCCCCCCACACCCCATCGCCCGCACACCTGTCTTGCTGGAAGAGCGGACCTTTGGAACGCGACGTCCCCTTTTATTTGCGATTATCGGGGAAGAAACGACCCGTCTGCCGTCCTTCCTGCTGCGGCTGCTTTTTCTCCAAAGATTGCTTCACTTTTGGCAAGCGAACGTCGTGCTTTGTGATTGGCTCGTTTTCTCTCTGTCCGAACGGGATTTTTATCGAAGGGCGTCTTTGGGTGTAGGATTTGGGTTTTGAGAAAACAAGCAAGCGTCCGAGCGGATGTTTTACCGCGTGTGAACCGCAGCCTCTTTTAAAACACCGTTAAAGGTTCGGCGAGCCCTTCCTCTTCGGCCCGCTTGCGGCCGGCTCCTGAACGTGGCCCGGGTTTCTGTTGCGTAACAGCAAAAAAAAAAAGGGAGGAAAAAGGAAGGAAAGAAATGACCGGTAGAGGAAAAGACGCTGTGCGTCGGGCAGGCCCAGAATCGTGGCGAGCACGGACACAAGCGGGTAGTGCGGGGTGGGGGGGGTTAGGGTTTGGGGGGGGGGAGGCAGTGCGGCTGAGAGGTACTCATTACTTTTGATTTGGGAAAACACGTCTCGCCCGCTTGTCCTCCATCGCGTCTCATTTGCGGACTCGCCCCGACGCCCCCGGCAACGGGGGAGCGGCGTCGTCGGGAAATCGTTAGCGGCGCGAGCGGCCAGTTTACCGCTAACGTCTCAGCCATCGATCGCTAATCCGGGGGACGGTCGCCGCCGCCGCCGCGCCTGCTGCTGGTGGCGGGGTGTGGGGGCGGGGGAGGGGGGGCGGGGGGGTTCCAGGTGTGTCCCCCCCACCGCCTACGGAAGCTGGTTGGGGAGGCCGCGGCCCCGCGGAGACGCGGTGCAGATGAGTGCCAGGTGCGGCGGCGACCTCGCCGGCCTCCGCCTGTGTTTTTTTTTTAACGGCGTCCCTCCCCGCCGTGCTCCGTACGCGAGCCGCGCCAGGGAACCGCCCCGGGGTCGGGCGGGGTCAGGGGGTCGCGAGCGGCCGCCGGGGGAGAGTTCCGCACGGCCGCCCCACGGGGGGGCCCCGCTGTAACTGCGCACCCCCCTAAACGCGGGGTTCCAGCGGAGGTCTGCTTTCGATTTCGACGGGACCATTAACAGACCTCTCTCCGCTCTCTCTTCTCCAGAGTGCCCAAGTGAAGGATAGAGAGAATTAAGCAGCCATTTTCTTTATGGGTTCTGGAGAGAAATTAAAAAGGGCTATTAAGTTTTTATTTTTTCCTCTTTTTGTGATGTGGGCTCTCTTTTGAGCTTTTTACTGTCCCTATAAAAACTGATTTATTTTCAGTCATGTGTTTGCTGAGTCAGGCATTTTCCATAATAGCCTCATATACCAGCATCCTCCACTCTAAACAATGCTTTCACTCCTTTGTGCTGCTCTGAATATATTTTGTAGATCATTGTTTCCGAGTCCCCGGTCAGTTTTTTTTTTGTTTGTTTGTTTTTTTGTCGTTCCTTTTCTTTCTTCCTCTCCCTGTTCTCGCTAGCGTGCTCTGTCCCTCTCCCTCTCCCTCCCCCCTCTCCCTCCCCCCTCCTCCTCCCTCCTCCTCCCCCTCCTCCCCCTCCTCCTTTCTCATGGAGTTTTCGCAGTGTATGAAAGAGGATATGTGGCCGTTACACGAGCATCCATCTCTCCGCTCGGTTCCCCCCCCCGGCGGGGCCCGGACCGGACGCGGCGGTGAGGCCGTGTGAAAGCGCGTTCCCCGCGGCGCCGGTGTGCATTTTAAACGCGCTCCCCGACGCGGGAGGAGCACATCATCATCACCACCCCCCCCCCCCCCACCACCGTGGGGAGAGACCGCCGCGTTTCGGGAGCCCAGGTGCTTATGTGCAGAGCGGGACGCAGAGGGGGGGGGGGGCGAGTGAGGGGAGGAGAGGGGGGGGGGAGGGGGAGGGGAGGAGGCTGGAGGGGGAGGAGGGGAGAGGAGGAGGGTGAGGAGGAGGAGGAGATACGCCGAATGTTTGTTGCGTTTCCTGTCTCGTTCCTGGGGCTTCTCGTCCGTAGCAACCCGGTCAAGGAGTTGTTCAAAAATCGAAGGTGAAAACGACGGCTGGGGTTAGGATCAGGA